>NC_041007.1:5000-319687 GCF_004193775.1 Glycine soja | reverse complement strand
CTTACGTACAGAAGAAAATAGCATAACCCGCCAAAAAAAAGTATACGCAGTATATTACTACCATATTATAATAGTTTGAGTTGTTTTCATGAGATCGAGATTTTAATTATATACACGAGACATTCATATAATTTTGAACACTTAAATGATTAACGTGGGATTATGGATTTATGGTGATCTATAAAGTGTATGAGAGGGTAAGTGTGCTATAAAAAGGTAAAAATAAAATAAAATTAAGTACTCTTTTTTTATTTATTAACGAGCCAAACTTATGTTTTTGTTTTACGTAACAAACTTAATGATTGATAATTACTCAAAGAACAGAACCATTTTGATGCTGATAAATTTTCTTTGGAAAAACGTGATTTTTTTTGTTGAATGAAATTTACCACATTTTTCCCGACATCACTGCTTATATATTCATATTAACGCGGAAATGATTTTATAACATCCAATTATTTTTTTCTAACGATATTTAATCATATAAATAAGAATATTAAATATTTTTAATTTTTTTAAAAAATAGAGTGAAACGGTGATGTACCAAGTTACCAACGTTAGCATGCACCTGGCATAAAAAAGTCGCATGTTAAATATTTATAAATTACAAGTAGTACATTTTAATTAAAATAAGTAATACATATACTATATTTTCATTCAATCACTGGTCACTATATATTATATGTTTTTAATCTTTTATAATCACTATATTAAAATCATACTAAAAATATTATCTAGTTGGTCGAGCATGTAGAAGTTAAGCTAAAATATAAATTTTTTTATCCTATTATTTTAAAAAATTATTTTAAAATAAAAACATTTAATCATCCCTTTATCAAAATTTGCAACTTGATTCTAATCATCAATTTTTTCTATTTTTTACATTTTAATTAAATAAATTATATTTTAATGATACCTTAAATAATTATAATTATCACAATATTGGACTTAATTGAATTTGAGACCAATTATCAATTTTTTCTATATTTATTTTTTTATTTCTTACATTTTAATCATGATCACAATACTAAAATTCATGAATAACTTGCTCATATTAATTAACGATAATATTAAATGATCTTAAATTTATTATGCAAAACAGTCAGCCCCTAACGACCACGAGATGTCAATGATCATACTTGGTTTGGTTACCAAAAAATCTATTAATCAGTGAAAAAGAAATATAATATACAAATTGAAGCACAAATTAAGCTCTAAGTTTAGATATATTATTTAAAAGTTGGAATTAATTGACTGATTTTATTAATTTAGGTTTAAATAAAAGATAAATCTGATAATTGAATCTGTTATAATTGATTTTATTCAAATTTGAAGTGAAAATAATCAATAATTGGACTAAGTCAAACCAAATTGGTTTGATTTTAATTATCAAGTTTATCAAATAAATTCATAAATTCCATATTAAAATTTATAAATAATTATTCATATTAATTAATCATAGTATTAAATGATCTTAAATTTATTATACAGAATAGTCAGTCTCTTGGGTGCACCAGAAGTCAATGACTCTACTTGTTATGGTGACCAAAAAATTTATTATATAAATAAAATCATATTCAATAGGTTCAGCCTATTTATTGTAGATTGTTAAGAGTTACACTTTTTCTTTTGACTTATTTAATTTATTTTTAAATGGATATGCAATAAAGTTTTAATATTTAATTAGAATTGAATTGTTTAATTTTTTTTCTTTTGCATTTAAATATGTTGACCATGACTTGATTTCTGGTCTTTGTATGAAATTGATTTAGATTTTCTGCTTTTATTGAATACCAGGATGTTGTTTTGATGTAGAAAGAAATGCATAATGGAATTTGAATCCATTTTTCTCCAGCAAAATTTATATGGAAAGAAATAAGTCTCATTTTTGTAGACATTGAGAAAAAACTAGCCTCTGACTATAGTTATTGCCCATTAAAAAAAAAACTTTTAAATAAAAGAAATTATTGACTAATACAATTATGTGAAACTAAGAACTTCACACGATTTAAAATAACGTACTTCTATTTTAATAAGACATCTGTCTAAAACAATTTGGTAATATACATAGAAACTGCTATCCTATATACTATACACAAACTTTTTTTTTACATGTAACTTTTGTTGGTACATTCATTTACAACTAATATAGTTATTATATACGATTTGTTATACATTTTGTGGGTATAATTTAAATTAAATTTATAATATAATAAAATGGCAACAAATGATCATCTCATGATTTAATGTATAGCATTGGTTTTATTAATTTCTTAATAAGCTTGGCAAAACCTGAATGGGTAACTTCTAAGGCGAAATAACCTCCTAAATCAGTAATAAACTTGGAATTACGGAAGGGGAAAAAGGATTCCATGGATATTTATTTATTAGACAGTAAATCGCATCGTACGGTTTGAATCCTTTCCTTTGTTAAGAGATGAAACTGCTGAAAAATCTGACAGTTAAAATTTTACTCTTGAATGGAAACTGACTTTTTCACATCCACAGGTATAATTTATTTATGTCAGTTTTGTTTTTTGTGTTCTTTATATTGAAATGAAATCGAAAGAAACGCCTATGTCTGAGTTAAGTCACAAAATCTGCATGTGGGGCGTCGTTGCTTACCGCGTCCCACACTCCTCTTTCTTTAATTCTGAAATTTTTAATAAAAGAAGAGAGAGAGACTCTGCAGTATCCTAGGCCTTTTCTTTTGTTTCCTTTTCAACTTTTTCAGTTACTATTTCTATTCATTCAAAATATATCCATTAATTTATTATTTCCACCCCACTATAAATATCTATCCTTGCACACCAAGCACTGCCACACTACTCCGTCTTCCTCGCAATCACAACACACCCAGTTCATCCTCTGAATCTGATCCATCCTTTTAATCTTGCTCTGTGCAATTGCATGCAAATGCGGTGAAGAACAACGGTTCGGTGTTTATTTTAACAGGATATGGCCATTGAAGCACAGTTGTTTCCCAACAATGCTCCTCCGTTTCCGTTTTATGGGTCAAAGAATTTAATGGCAGACAATTCTCAAGCAGCATATGGTCATAGGCAACAACCAGTAGAACAACATCATGCCTGGCAGATGAATCAGAACATGTCTCTTGTTGATCCCAACTTTTCTTGTTTTTCTAATTCCAATGTCCACCACTACGCCCTCCATAAGAACGTTATTCAACCTTTAGCCTCATATCCTCAAAGCTTGGCTATTGTGTTTGATCAACAGAGGGAGATTGATCACTGTATCAGATCACAGGTTAGTTTACCGATTCTTTTCAGGGTGTTATAATTAATTAAGACGTCTGCACCCGCAATTTCGGCCGAAATCAAGGACAAAGTGACCGCTTCGGTTACATTTGCCCGCACTCTGCACTTTCAAAGAACCCGACAAATTCACTGTTAACCGCTATTTCAAATCTTCAATATTTGTTATTAAAAAATTGAGAATTGTTTTTTGTGTCTTTTCTTAATCTAATCAGCATTTGTTTTGTGTTTTGTGTTTTGTGCAGAATGAAAAATTGAGTATTTTGTTGCAAGAGCAAAGGAAACAGCATGTGTCAGAGTTATTGAAGAAGGTGGAAGCGAATGCTCTTCATTTGTTGAGACAGAAAGATGAAGAAATAGCCCAAGCAACAAAGAAAACCACTGAGTTGAAAGAATTTCTGACAAGGTTGGAGGTGGAGAACCAATCATGGCGGAAGGTAGCCGAGGAAAACGAGGCTATGGTACTGTCTCTTCATAACACCTTAGAAGAGATGAAAGAAAGAGCTCTGTATAGGGTGACAGCAGAGGATGCAGAGTCGTGTTGGGATGAAAACATGAGAAACAGGGCAATGGAAGAAGGAACGGGAGAAAACAGATTGTGCCGTGGTGGTGGGGTGGAAGAGGTTGAACAAATTAGGAAAAGGACAATGGATTGCAAATGTTGTAATTCTCAAAAATCGTGTTTTATGATTCTTCCTTGCAGGCACCTCTGTTCGTGTAAAACTTGTGAGCCTTTTCTGCAAGTTTGTCCTGTCTGTAGTATGCCTAAAAAGTCCAGTATAGAGACTTTAATTGTATAGGCTGATCTTTTGAATATGACATCATTTTACTAGTTTTTATTTTTAAAGAACAAAATTGCTTATTTGTTACTACTATTAAGATTTCCAGTCAAAATATCGATTAGGTGTTCCAATACATTATTTGTTAGTAGTATTTATCCTTGCAAAACAAATTGTGTCTCTTTAATGATTCTCTTTCATTAAAAAAATACCAATGCAGATAGATAACCTGATAAATTTGGCAAACAATAGTTGACTGAAAATCACCATATTTTCCAAATGTCCTTTTATATTTGGGCCTTTTATGCATTAGATGATATTTCCATATCACAAATTTATAATTAAAAGTAAATTGTACGATTATATGCATCATCTTTAAGAGCGATATGTGATAGCAGGTCAGTGATGAATGGTCTATTCATGCTGATTGCCATTTCTTAGATATTTTAAACGGATGAATGGTTTATTCTTGATTATGTGACATTTTAGTTTTTCCAAGTATTTTCACCATAAAAGAAGTTTCATAGGGCCAACTTTTATCATGGTTCTATCACCAGTTTTTTTTAAGGATGATTCTATCACCAATTACTTATTTATGGATTTGTAATATATATATATATACACACACGTGTTATAACTGTTTTTTAAAATAATTTATTTATACATGAATAATTCTAAATTTTCTTTTTATTAATTTTCTATTTATTAAATATACCGGTAGTTAATTTTTTTTCAAAATATAAAAAGTTATTAGAAAAATAGTATGTGTATCGATAAAAAATTTTGGTAACAAATTAATAACATAAAAAACATATTGTGATTCAATTTTGAATTATTATATATGATAAATTTTTTGATTTTAATATTTTTATTTAAGTTTTTTAATTTTATATTACTTTAAAATTGATACCAAAGATGGTAAGCTTTTATTTTAATAATAAATATTAAAGATCATTTTTTATTTGTTAACAATTTAAAAGGTTAATCTAAAAAAAATTACAAAGAGTTTTACAATGACAATAAATATTTTATTAAACTCATAGTATTAGTACTTTTTATGTTTCTAAGATATAAAATACATTTATTTTTCTATTTAATGCTTTCTTTATAAAATATAAATAAAATTGTAACCTCTCACAGTATTTTTTTTTATTAATCACCCTAACATTTTTAAAAAATGTTAAATGTAAAAATATATACTTAATGTCTTAAAAGAATAAAAAATTTAAAACTTTCTTCATTTAATAAGTGAGAAAGTTAATAACTAAAAATATACAAAATTAAAAATGACTTTAAATTTTTATGAAACCCAAAGTATTAAATATTTTTTGTGTTTCTAAGATATTAAAAACATTTATATTTTTCATTTAATACTTTCTTTATAAAATATAACTAATATTATAACCTCTTACAATATTTTCTTATTTACCATCATAATATTTTATTGTAAAATATTAAACGTAAAAGTAAAAATACTTAATGTCTTAAAAATATAAAAAAAAAATTAAGGCTTTCTTCATTTAATAAATAATAAGCTGAATAAGTAAAAAAAAAAACATAGGAATTAAAGTTTAAAAGATTTCTGTGGGTGTATATATATATATATATATATATAATATTGATTTTTTTATCAGTAGTTAAATCTTATCTTTAATTATTTATGATAGTTTTGGCATGAAATTTCAGTAAAAATATATAATTTTGATGTTTTTTTGTGAGAAATACTTTTAAATTCATATTATATATTATAAGTGATAAAACTTCCTTACCAAGTATTTAGTGTTCTACATACTCATGGATCAAACTTGTGATTCAAATAAGTAATCTGCTACTAATCTCTGAGTAATCTCTAAGTAAAACATCATTGTAATAAACACGTAAGCTATACTTTGTAGCTGAAATAATTGATTATAGTAAAATATAATCGATTAGTGTACTGAATTTTTTATACGTGTATTAATTACAAAATCAAGTAATCATCTACTTAGTGGAAAGTAATAAAGTATAATGTTTTTTACTGATTTTTTATTAGATAAATAAAAAATATTAAAATAAACAATGCACACGCCGACAATATAAAAATTAATAATAGAATAAATAATACATACCATGTTATATTTGTTAACTCTTATAATAATCACCTAAAAATGATATTAAAAATAATTTGTGATTAGATTTTATATTAACAATATATAACACTCAAAGTATTTTATTTTTCAAAGAAAATAAAATAAAATAAAATAATGTTAGTTCAAACCAGTTTTATGTACCGATATTTGGACCAGTTTGAGGGATTCTTGATCAGTTCTCTTCTCACTGATTTCAAATTTATCCAGCTTTAAGATAGGGCTACACTAGTTTAATCAGGAACTCGTCATCATGATTTTGTCAATACATCCAATACAGACTTATATTGCAAGCACTTGATGCTGATATTGGACACACAAGATTAATTTAGTTTTAATTGAAGCTGCAGCCAAATCTTGAGAATTAACATAAAAAACCATGGCACTTCACGAAATAGACATGAACGTTATCAATGTGTGTGGAACAGCACTTGACGTGGAAGCTTGGTATATTTGCTCCTGCGTCTTTTTTGGTTGATGCTCTTGGCGAGTATTTAGAGTAGAGACGCGAGTTTTTGTTTGATGCTGAACAAAACACATTAAATGCAGAAGCTACTTCTTGCTGCCACTGATAGACATGAATAGAGAGGGTGGCAATCAATCTGTATTGCAGATGAAGTTCTAAACACAAGTAAATCTGTTGACAGAACTACCACGCAGCAGTTCTTTTTTAGAATCATCTTCCTCCCAACAATTTATGATAATTTCAAATGACTAATTTTTATCCTGTTTTTGTTGTAAAACTCTCGCATAATAATGGCATGATGTAGTGAACTCCAAGACATCATACATTTAACTCTGACAGACAACAGTATATAAAATAAATTCCAGAAATATAGACAAAAGAGCTACGCTGTTCTCAGCTGCAGAATCATGGAACTTACATATACCTACACACATTCAAGTGCAAAGTAAATAATCAACAATCAATTTCACATGTTTCCTGGATTGTACTTCCTCTAAACAACCCAAATTTCTGTCCAACGTCTCTACTTTTTCTAAATACCAAAAAAAGTCTGATTAAAAATGTTTTAATACTTAATACAGATGAAACCCAAAAAACTGGCTAATAATGATAGCCAATCCGAGGGCTATTGCAATAAGGGAAGAAGCCCAAGTGAGTTTCTCGGTTATCCTAGGTACTCTATCCTTCAGTGCCTGGCTACACGAGCCTATAAACACAGTATAACTTCCCATTGCAATTACAGTTCCAATTAAGAACATGATGAGAAACGCAGCACCAGCTAAACGTGAAGGCAAAGCAAGGGCAGGCAACACCATCATCAATGCATCTGGTTGCAGGCCATGGACTATCCCTGTTGCAAAAGTAGCAAAACCTATCTTCTTTTTGCCTACTGTTGGATTATCAAGTGATTCATACACGTTGACATTGCATTCATCACTTTCTAATGCAACAATTGGGGCATGTACTTCTGAAGCTTCTTTAATTCCCAAAGCACCAATTATTAGCAGAGTAAGACCCACCACTCTGGTGCCCCAAGTTCGGATAATTTCAATATGGAGTTGATCCTTGAGGATAAGAAATATTAACCCAAAAAGAACCTGACCGGCGTCATGGCCACAACCCCAAAGGGCTCCAACAGCAGCACTCTCCATTCGTGTTCGACCGATTGACAATGGAGCCAAGGCAGCTAGGTGGTCAGGCCCTGATAAGGTGTGCAAGCAGCCAGCTAAGAAACCAGTCCAAGCACTACTTAGGAGCTCAGTATGGATTAGTTTTCTACCAACTGCAGCAGCAGGACCACCAGTCTTGGCAGCAGTTTGAAAGGTAGCAAAAGCTGCTGGTGCAATAGCTGGTTGGATTAAGATCATAGCAAGAGCAGAAAGTATTACAAGCGTCCGAGCTGTTATTACCTGAGACAAAAAGCATAGAGGATTTTTTTTCTTCTTCTTAGCACCTATTTATACACCAGAATTTTAAAAGATCTAGGGAAAAAAAAAAGTACTACCGTCAAGAATATCATCCAAAACCAAAATAAAACAATAAATTGAAATATGCCACCCATAACTTTCCGTGTATCCAAGTCTCTATTCAATTACACATAACTTGACAAGAAACTTGATGATCATGTTTTATTGGCACAGAAATTGGTCAAGCCGTCAAGGAACAAAAACCATATAAAACCACTAAGAAGCTAACAACTTGCCCTAGTACCAAACCAGGGTCATAGATTTGTTTGGTACGCGAGAAAATAAGAAAAAAAACTGAAGCAGGGTTACAGATTGAAACAGTAAAAGAACAGATAAACTAAATTTACAAGAAGCATGGCATTTAATTTAGGTTTCAAAGGAAGATTCTTCCCCCTTAGCACACATATGAAATTCGAATTGGATAGTAAGGTTCCCTGGAATTTTTAAAAATCAAAGAGTAGCTTTACCTGCCGACAAACACAGGGAGATTTGATTTACTCTTTAATTCAAATAACCAAACGGCATTAGCAATAACAATTGTTGAGAGTACAAAGAATCATACCTTTGGTTTTTGGAAAGCCCCAGTTTTGATTTGATTGAGAGAATGGGATTCGGGTGTGGAGCGAACTGAAGGAGAGGAAATGGATGGAAAAGTATTGGGGTGGTTGGAAGAAGCGAGAAAGGGAGTGAAAGGAGATGGATTAGCATGCTGGCAACAAATTGAGGTGACCCGCTTCAAGTGAGAATGAGAACGTGTGAAAATGAATCTTGCAGTTGCAGATTCGAATCGAGTGAGAAATGTGAAAGAAGGGGGTGAAGGCGATGATAGAAGCCTATCCATGGCTGGGCTTCTATCTACAAAAACACAAATGAAGACTGGAACGTTGATTCTTTCCTTCCTTCTATTAGTATTACCTAACCCTCTCTTTTTTCTTTTTTTTTTATAGGATTAAAATAACAATAATAATAATACTATTAAAGAATTATGATATTAAAATTTTAAAAAATATATTATTTTTTACATTTTTAACATTCAAAATACACACAAGATCAAAATAACATAAATTTTAACTCTAACTTCTAATAATTTATAGCTTAAGATAAATACCTTAAGTTGATTTTTTTTTTAAGAACAAATCAAAACAACCCTCTATCGAACATTTTTCTATTGACCCGTGAACTAGTTTTTTCTTCTCTACTTTTTAGTTTCCCAATTTTTTATTGGTTATTCTAAAAGTTGATTCCATGATTTGTTCGGATCAAACATTGGACCAATTCAACAATTTTTTTTTTATAGGACCGACTCCTCCAAAATAATTTTTAAAACTATGTTTTATAGCCAATGCCAATTTTGCAGATTTCGCTCCTTTTAAAATGGGAAGTCTATGTAACCAAAAATTTATATCTATCAATGAGAAAATTAAGGAAATAAGTTGAATATAGTTCTATATTTTCTAAAATGAAATAAAATAGGAAATAAATGGATGAGCCATTTTAATGGCTTGGAAAGTATTTTTTTTATTGATAAAAAATAGTTAAGCAATTATGCTTGTATGAAAAATGGAATGTCAAATACTCCAACGACAACTTTTATTAACAAAAAATATTTTAATTTTAAACAACTCATGAGAAATTTTTTAGCATTAATAAGTTTGAATAATGTTTAATTTAGCATAATAATTAATTCATAGTTAACTATTTATCTAAGAGTTTTGCTAATGTACATATTTTGAATTTTTAGTATGAGTGTTTAAATCTCGTGTGCAAAAGTAATCGAGACCGTTAAGATGGTATAAAATTTTAACTTCATTCCTTCCTTCATTCAGCTGAATGTTGTCCTCCCCGACGTGCTTCTGACATCCTCTAACTGTCCCGATTCCATCGATCTGTGCCCAAAGTCCGTCGTCCTCGAGTTCCTCCACTTCGTTCCCATTTCCTTACCCTTTCAGCGTCGATTCTATCGCCTTTTTCTTCCTCGATTTCACCAGCTACTTCTCAGATGCCCATCGGAAGCACCGATGTGGATTTGGGTTTCATTTTTTTTGTAGATCTGATTGTGGAGCGGATCTGGTTTTGATTTTTTGGTAGATCTAGTTGTGTGGCACAAAGCTTCGTTGTTTTCATTTTCATTTAATCCAATCATCAGAGGAAAAAAAAAAGCCACCAGAAGCAGTGCCACACAATGGTGGAATTAGAGGAAGATGAAGGCTGATGGAGAGAGTCAGACAGACGGAGAAAAGGAAAAAAGGGATAAAACGGGAAAAGTAATAAATTTTGCAGTGTATTGACAACCCTTTTTCCAGTGTATTGACTACGTGGAATTCATGGCCAAATTCGATTATTTACATCACTTAAACCAGTAAAATTTTGCAGCTTTCGAAATTACTTGGATTTGTAGTGTGTGGTGAATAAGATTCAAATGTGTATATATACTCTTCTGATGTTACCATGATTTGGTTGTTCAAATTAATATGATCTTCATTATTTCCTTATAGTCTCCTTATTTATTTTTTTAACTCATTAGATTGATTTTTTTTATTTTTTAATCTATTATTAGAGTTTTTTTTTTAAAATGGACTAAAGATTGGACGTTGATAATTAATGTAAAACACATTATTGTCACATGTTTGTAAATAATTGGTCGTTTAAGAGATATATACAAATCAATCCTCATAATAATTATCTTACTAACAATTTACCTCATCTATTTTTTAAACCCGTAAACTTCCTCCATGAATCAGAAAACCTTCTCAGTATCCATAAATCCCTAACTTTCACATTCCCCTCAATTCTTAATCCAGACTTAAACCTAGACTCAATCCTCATCCGACAACCAAGGTGCAGAAGGTGATGGCAATGGCGATGAACGGACAGGTGATATTTCAAATCTGGAAAGAGTTTCACCAGATCTTATGATATTGATGGCGAATTTGTGCACAAATCCCATAGCCTCTTCTTGGTTTTGTATACGCTCTGCTTCTTCATTGTCTCTCCTTCAACGATTGTTTCTTTTCAATTATTACAATGACGATGAGGAAGATGGAAGGTCTAGCGACAAGAGCATTTGTAGAAAAGCAAAGTTGAGGTCAAGGTTCGATTCTATGGCCTTTGTGGTGAATTATTTTTCATCCGTCATTGTTACTAAGATAATCATTGATGAGAGTTAATTTGTAAATATCTCTTAAACAACCAATTATATGTAGACTCATGATTGTCAACGTTTTACATTAACTATCAACATCCAATTTTTATTTTGGGTACTCAGATAGTCAATTTGGAAAAAAAGGAAAACTTTGATAATAAATTACAAAATTAGGAAAATCGATTTAGTGAGTTAAAAAAAAAATAGAAAAACTATTTTTACAATTAAGCCTATTTCCTTTTTGAAAGCAACAATCACTAATATCTCATCACTACCAAAAGGTAAGCAGGTTGTATGAACAAAGTTCCTAAATCAAATTAATGCGTACAACTAATAGTATTAGGCCGTTGGTCATTTTCGACCGGTCCAACAATAAAAACTCGTGGATTCACAAACCTTGACAATCGCAGACAAACACAAGTTGAAACTTGCAAGCCTTACGAATGCTTGTGGTTTGTGTATATGTTGTTCATGTTGAGTTTGGTAAGTGGTTATAGGCTAATGCTTTTATAATGATATTTAAATATTTGTTAAATATAATTTGCACTCAATAAAATATTGAAAAACTCCTCCAAGGTGCTAAAAGAGAGGGAATTCCCACTCTGATTTTGCAACCATATATCATCTTATGAGTGAAGACTAAACCTTATTGTGAGCGTCTTGTTTGTGAGAGGGGCATAGACTGTTGAGTAGTGATGAGAATGAAATAAGAAAAAAATGCATGTCTCTTTGATTTTTACTTCTTCTATCAGAATTATTATCTTTTTTTCATATCTTTTTTTTTCCACATCTTTTAATGTTTAAAGTTATTGCACATAAATTAAAAAATGTTTAATAAAACTAAAAAAAATTATATTTGGACTAAAATATATTTATTTAATACCTTAGTCTTTAATACTTGCATTACTCATGCGGAATATTAAATAAGGATGTATTTAAGAAAAATACATTAGACTTTGAAATTTTAAAACATCAATTATTTTGGAAAAAAAAAAATACCAAAAGATATGTGAAGGATGTAATATTAATTTTTAAATATTTTATTAAGTTTATTTTGGGCAAGAATACAATTTAGTTGTATTTGATTATTGTGAGAGGTAGTGGTTGTAGATTTTTGGGGAGGTTTATGTCTTTATTGGGCCAAGTAAGTTTTGTGGGACTTTGGTGATTGGGTGCCATAAAGTCCACATTCAACAAAAAGTTTCTCCCGCAGCAGACAAAAACACTGCTTTCCCACACGATCGCCAACTTTTTAAAGTGCGCAGGCCATACGCTTTCGTGTGTTAGGCACACGTCGCGAACGCAAAGCTACCCACCATACACTATACTGGCTCACACCAAAAGATCCACCAATTATTTGTATTATGATCCTCAGGAGGCCGAATATAATTTACATCATTTTGTAATAAAAAAATCATCAGTTGTTTATTTTATAAAAGACCTAAAATCTATTAAAGTCATTTTTGATAAATATTTGGTACGATTTAATATTTAATTTATTTTTCCATAATTTATATAATGATATTTACCTTCATAAATTTAAAATTAGACTTATACATGATAACCACCAAACACGTTGATCAATAAATGATATATTTGATTTAGACCAAAAAATCATGCTTTATAGTAAAAAAAATCTAAATTAAATTCATACCCTCAACGTCAAAATTAGATTGGAGTTAACCATAAGAAGAAAAATAAATATAAGATAGGAGAAAAAAGTATATAAATAATAATAAAAAAAGGAGAATAATTATTAATATATCTCAAAAATTAAGTTATTAATCTTTTATGTAGTGTAACTTTATCTCATAGAAAAATAATAATTATAAATAATATTTGATTCCTCGAATCAATTATAACCAAAGAAAAATAATAAAGCCATCTAGTTACAAATCTAAATATTTATAACATTTAAAATAACAACAATACATTTTATAAAAGGAAATGATAATGACAAAGGAAATAAATAACATTATTTAAAATAAAAATAAATAAAATGAAATTATTTAAATGATGAAGACCTTAAAATATTAATATTTATAAAAAAATGATATATTTGTGTAAAAAGAGAAAAATAGCATTATTTTTGTATTAAATACTATAAAGTGGAATAAAATATTTTTTCAAGAAATAAAATAAATAATTAATATTTAAATACTATTATTTCTATAATTAAAATTTTAAATGAAAATAATAAACTTATTATTAAATATTATATTACATATATTAAAAAATAGAATTTAAAAAAATCAAGGGACCGAGGCCCCCCTCCAAAATACATAGTTTCACCCTTAATGATCCTCTTTATTTTTTGACTTTATGTCACTTTTAATTCATTATGTTTTACAATTATTTTATTTTTGTGCATTAAGTTTTAAAAGTTTTATTATGGTCTTTATGTTTTTAAAATGTATTATTTTTGTACTTTTTTCGATTTTCTGAAGAAAAAAACGTTATTATTTGACTTTTAAATTTTAAAAAATGACCAAAATGATATATTTTAAAAACATATAAAATTAAAATAAAACTTTTAAAACTTAATATACCAAAGTAAAATAATTGTGAAACATAATGAATCAAAAGTGACATTAAGTCTTTTAAAATAATTAACTTTACATAGTAATAGTTAAAATCCACCACAATCTTTATTTTATTTAAAAAAAAAATAGACAACTAAAAAACCATCATCTCTTCTAGACCTGAAAAGGTACAAAATGTAGCACCGCACATATCGAATAATATCAGCACATAATCTCGCTAGAATCACTAAAAATTCAAGATATAAACAAAGATAAAAACATGATCCTAACTTGCCAATTAACTCAAATTTGAACAAGAAAGTCAAAATGCGACTCTTTGTGAGGTTTGTGAGCAAAGACCTCCATTGTTGCGGACGATTGGACTGGGCAAGTAGAATATTTTCCATTCGACATCTACAAACGAATCGAGCGAAGTCAAACAACGCAAAGAAAGACCAAATGGTACATTTCATTGGAAGATGATTATGACTGACCCAATCGATCAAATCTCATCCATAATCGGGCACTATCGCTCTTCTTCTTTGCCTTTGCCAACACATTGTTGTCGGCGATGACAGTGAGACGATTATTGTCGTTAGATGAGACTGCAATTCCAGCCGAGTAGAGTGGTTGTGGTAGAGATAGAAGCGGAGGCAGGGCAATGATCTTTTTAGATCGACAACAAGAAGCGGAACGATGAAAAGATAATGGGTATGAGATAGTGAAGATTATTGTTGTTCGTGATTTCAAATCCATATTTTTTTCATTTACTTAGTGGTTTTTTTTAAATAAAAAAGATAGTGACAATTTTTTGTCGTCATTATATTAATTTAACTATTTTAAAATTTAAAACAATAATGGACACTAACGTTTCTAATAAAAAATTAAAAAAGAGACTAAAACGATATATTTAAAAAATGTAAAAGACCAAAATGAAACTTTTAAAACATAATATACCACCAAAGTAAAACAATTGTAAAACATAATGGACCAAAAGTGATATTGAACCATTTTAAAATTTATAAGTTAACAAAACAATAACGTTTCTAACAAAAAATTGAAATAATGATCAAAATAATACATTTCGAAAACACAAAAGATCCAAATGAAACTTTTAAAACTTAATGTATCAAAGCGAAACATCTGTGGAACATAATGAACTAAAACTAACATAAAGCCTAATTTTTTTGGATAAATCATATGTTTAGTCCATAAACATTTTTAATTCACTTTTGGTCTCTAAACAAAAAATTAACCTCTTAATCCTTGATATTTTTCTCCATCCATATTTTTACTCTATGATCAAATCTTGTTATTAAGTGATGGAAATGTGTCAATTTTAATTATATTTTATAGCGATTCATTTTTTTGTGGTTAAAAGCTACTAGAAAAATGCTTACTTAAACCTGTAAAATGCATTAAATAATTTTCTAACGATTTCTTAATCTTCACTAATTGCTTTAGTAGAATCCGCATATAGTCATGAACAAGTATTTTTTTTTTTTTCTTTTTAACCACCGTATCTTTAAATTTTTGGTGGGACCCGCCATATATATCCCATAAGCTTGTATTAGAATTCTAAAGTAATCACTAATCACTAATGTCACGTGACATTCTAAGTTGAGTAGTGATTAACACTTTGATTTATTGGATTGATTATAGAACTAATTTTTTTTTTATCTCAGATTCAATCATTAAATTCAGCAACTCTTAAAAGATACTTAAATGGATCTTACATATTTGCATAACTTATTTTTACTTTTATTTTCTTTTCAATTTAAGCACCTCATAAGCACTTAATTTTTCTAACCAACACCTCTCCTTGGACAAAAACTCAGATCCTTATATTTTATTAATAAATTATTTAAAAAATGAACATCCAATCACTAAAACATATATTTTATTTAAAAATGATTTATTGTTTTAATTTTTAAAAGCATAAGCACATATACTTAAATAAGCGATCAATGTTGTTATTAAAAGATTGCCCCAATACTCATCCCGCTTTCCAAACTATTCAAAGTATAAACGAATACAAGAGTTCAGGAGGAAATTTCGCTTGGTCTCATGTTTTAAGGGAAGGAAATCAATCAGGTGGCAGATAGTATAGTTAATCACGATTTATTCTGTTAAATCAAGTTAAGGTTTTTGCTGTTGTTCGTGTGAATTTAAGTTCTACCGTGATTTTTAATCAAATTACTGGGGCTATTACCCCGCTGATTCAACAAAAAAAATAGCGATCAATGCTTATTTAGTTTTGAACCATACAACCCTTCAGGTTGTATTGCTGGATGAGCACCGGCCGATTCCTATTAGATACCCCACTTCATAAGTATTGCAATGCGAATGTTGTTAAAGTTTATTGTCCCCCTCGCCCCAAATGATAATAATATATAATGCGAAAATCAAATCTACATCTTTCTTATAATATCTCAAGTTTAATCCTTATTCTCATGTTTTACTTTAAAAAAATACTTAAATTTGAATGTTATATGAAATATTAAGTCGTGTTTGTTTGCTTTTTGGATTTTTTTCTTTAAAAAGGGAAATTATATCAAATATACTTTTTGAAAAATTCTTAAGAAATTGTAGAGCTTATTTTTTAAATCAAAAAGGAAAATAACTTTTAAAAAATGAATCATGGACTCCCTCAAAAAAAAAAAAAAATGAATCATGGATCAGATCGAAGCTAATAATATTCATAACTTGCTTGATTAGGATACATATCAACAAACTTGTAGCAACCCACATATGCATATATGTGAAATACATGCATGTTCAAGAATCACTGACCATATTTCCCTTATAAGATCACTGGCCAGTGACAAAAGGCGGAGTCATCGGAGACGAGAAACAAGACGGCGTCAAGTGAGACCTCCTCCTAGGCCGGAATCTATATAGTCGGGTTTGCAATTTTAAGAACTGGACCAAACTGTAACCAATCAATGCTTGTATTCTATATATATGATCAGTAAACAAAACATGCTCAATCTGAAACTGTTAGATAGTTCCCTCGCACAATATGTGTGGTTTATATGTAATTATTGCCATTTTTTTTAATTTATTATTGATACATTGTTATTATAAACGTTTTTATATGCTCAAATAATTATAAATTATTTTAAATAAAATTTTAAAATAATTATTACAAAAATCAATAATTTACCATATAACAATACTTGATTAATTGACGATATAATTTTGTTTCATACTGTTAATATTTCTAATTAGATTATTTTTGTTTTTCTTTTATTTGAATTTAATTGTTAATGCCCAAATTGGTTCATAAAAATACATAGAAAACACTTTCATCGTTAGTAAAAACGAAAAACATTTAATCACTCAATATTACAAAAGTGAGACACTTTGATTAACATTTAAATGACTGGTTTAGCTTACTAATAATTTTTTCAGAGCTTATTTGATATTCATTTTCAAGGTTTAATCATGTGTCAAGAGTAGAGAAAAAATTACTACTCAAACTTTAGAATTCAGAAGAATCAATTAGGGATTTTTTTTTCTAGAACCAAATTGGGTCTTCTTCTTTTTTGAAAAAAAAAAAATCCTATTGTGTGATTACTTAAAATTTAAAAACTCAGGTTGTGCCGGTGGATAACTAAGTTCAACAACTAACAGTACAATGATAAATTATAATTATTATAGAACAAATTTATGCAATTTGTTTTTCACAACAAAAACAAAGTTTGAAAGAGGAGAGAGATGGGATAAAATGATTGATGTGATGATGATGGATAAGAAAATATATTGCTCAAAGTAGTGCTGTAAAAAACATTATATGATTTTCTTGATATAAAATATCTTCTGTGGAACATTAATTGGGGCAATAACAACAAGGACGAATTCACGTATATTAGTGTGGAAAGTTATAAATTGTTCTCATAATAACTCAGAATGTAGTAAAAAGAGTCGAATCATAATGAGTATTACAGGGGAAGTTCGGTGCTATACTTTGTGATGCACACTGGATTATGTTATAATTGAACTGGGTACTTTAACAGTTTAACCAAATTTGATCGCTTTCTAGCTAGTGGACTTTGCTGCCATTACATTTATATTTTCGTTGTACTATTTGAGAATCCTATATGCCGTACGCGTTTTGAAATGAAGAAATTGTTCATGTTTCTTTTAATATGACAGGTAATGCATATGTAAGGGAGAATGTTTTTCATTTGCTACCCCTCCCAGTCGATAGTAAAGTAATGTTAAAAGATTCTGGAATAACAAGTGAATTGTTTTTCCATAAAGACATACGTCATCATAATGATAAAATATTGTAAAAATATATTAATAATATTATTTATATTTGACAACCAAATTTTTTTAGTAACATTTATAATAAATGTTTAAAAAATATTATTAAAAATCACATGTGTTATAATGCATGCATGTGGAATTAGTGCATGACTTTCATGATCATGTTTCCATTAGCAACAAAGAATGCTACTCGGCATTGGCATAACATTGTTAATTCTTGGTAGTCACATTTCTCGAAGATTGCTTTTAATTATGCATAAAATGTCTGTAAGATGATTTTGCAAAATTGTTAACATTTTTAATTATGTAAGATAGCTTTATTTAGGTAGTATATTGGAGATCAATGCATAATAGAATATGCTTGATCATTAGCTTGTCAATGATATATATTTAATGGAGTAGTTTTTCTGGTGAGTGAGTATGTGAGAGTCATGTGTTGATTTTAGCCTCTAAAGAATATTTTTAATTAATTGTAATTTCTTAAGTTATTTATTGTAGTCCCATAATATCATGTGATATTCATACATAATTTTGTTTCAATAATAAAAAAAAATTGAAAATTTCAAAAAAAAATATACTTTTATATATATTTTATTTTTACTTTAATTTAATTATGGTGTTCATACATAATTTTTGAATAATAAATATTACTTCTTTTTATTAAGAAATAATTTCTTGTAGAATATACAAATTTTATTTTTAAAAAATTCTCCTTATCGTATTAATTTATTTGAATGAAAAAGAATCAGTAAAATTTTTTTTTTATTCACTTAAGAAACTCCTTCAGGAAGGCATGGGAGATGTTATAGGTACAATTATTATCATTTATTTATCCGACTAATGTTTGTAAATTGTATTGCAAGATATATAGTAATATAAATAAATCTTCCACGAGTCTTGTATTTGAATGTTTTGGCCATCGATCAGAAAAGCAAATATTTAGTGCTCACGGCCAAACACCTTTGTCACTGCCCTTGATCTTATGCCTAGCTAGGCTACTCATTCTCCTATATCAATTTCAAATTCTATACTATGATATGCTTCCCGTGGAATTTTAAAAATCAATCAGTAACTTCATTTTCTCCTCCCTTCAAGCCTAATTAACTCTAATTCAACCCCAACACCAACCTATGTACGTACTTGTGTGCTTGGCTTCTGCTTCATTCATGAAAATCTTTCCCATAATTACCTTATGATTTCTCAACAATTTGTATCAAGGTCGAACTCCAAACTACCTAAATAAGATCACAACACAGACTTGCATGCCATCTACATTTTATTTTGTTAAGCAAATTACACTAATTACTTTTTTCAGGTATTATAAAAATACATAAATTTATTGTTTACTTTTTAACATTTTGAAACAATTTCTCATAAGAAAATATAGTGTAGTATTTTTCAAACAATCAAAGAGTTTGTATAATATACAAGGGACGTCAGTATAATATTTCTTAAATCATTAAGGATGTTAGTATGTAAGGATAAAAGAAAATTAATTTCACGAAATTTTAGTAGTAATTCATATAATTTATTCTATTTTAATCAAAGTGTTTGTTTTATAACAGTGCTTCCGTTAGTATTTAGGAGACATATCAGACAAAAAGGTGATATTATTGTATTTTACTCCCTTAATTAATTCTTACGGAATTACCAATTATCATGATTATTAACCCTAGTTAGAAAGGATCTACAAATATGTCTATCCGCCCACAATGTGCCTATGGACCTACAAACATTTGTTTATCAAATGTAGGAGCTTGGCACAAATTTAATGCGTGTTTTCACCTCATAATCAAACATTTTTTTTTTATAAACTTCAAATATCTTTTATTATTGGAAGCAATTATATTCGACCAGAATAAAATTATTATAAACAACAATTTTTTTTTTGAATATAGTTTCAATTCGTCATTTTGCATCATCTATTTTTTTTCAAGCCTTGCCACTGCTTATAATATAGCACTCCTTTCAATATTTTTTATTTTATTTTACGCGCAATGCAATATTCTTTATACAAGTATTTTTTGTCCAATATTTTATACAAATAACCTTTGTTTTTTTTACGAATCATTGGACTATTGCTTAATTGAGTTTATTATTTTAATTTTTTGTTCATATATTTGTCCCCTCCTAAAAAGAATGATTGGCTTTGCAGTGCGTGTGATGGAATGTCTCGTGTTCCCGTGAAATATTTTAATCAATGCATAGTACCTCCGTTACTACGGGTTTATCCATTGCCCATATGTGTATGTAAATATGTCCCAATATCACACAAATCAGAATTTTTGTATAAAATACTTAAAGTTACATAAAATTAAAAGAACGGCATCTAATAACAATGATTAAAGATGTTGTTATTCTTATTAGTATTTGTATTTTGTTAATAATGAAAAGACATGTACTATATTCCTAGAAATCTGGGACAAAGACAAGTTGGGGTAGGGGTTGGGCCAATGAGCTGGCGCCACGCTGTTAAAGACATTGAGCAGCATAAGCATGTTTGTTCTTAGGTTCTCACGCTCACATCCTTTGCATTCTTAGTCAACACCAAAAACCAAACTGAAACTGGAACAATAGAGCATCTTTCCTAGTTTTGTCTCAAATCAAACAACTCTGACGGAGGATACTGCTATTGCTCCGCCTGAATCTCCATGGCTGATCCACAGCCGCTGCTTCTCAACGATTCCGAGCCAACTCAATTTCAAAACACCCGAATCGCCTCCCTTGACGTCTTTCGCGGCCTCTCTGTTTTTGTAATTAACTAGCTCTTTTTTTCTTTCTTTCTTTGCTTTCTACCCAATAAATTCTATTTCTTCCTTTCTTGAATTTCTTTCAGCTTATGATATTTGTGGATTATGCTGCTTCGATCTTCCCCATCATTGCTCATGCCCCCTGGAATGGGATTCACTTGGCTGATTTCGTCATGCCTTTTTTTCTTTTCATTGCTGGAATTTCTCTTGCCCTCGTTTATAAGGTACCTACCTTCCTACCTATTTTTCTCACATGAATTTTACCTATTCTCCTCTTCATTCATTAAAGCCTTCTTCTTTTTTCTTTTCCTCATCAAACGTCAGAGAAGGCCTCATAGAACCCAAGCTACATGGAAAGCTTTTGCTAGAGCTCTCAACCTCTTTGCTCTTGGTATTCTTCTTCAAGGTAGTAATATCTTCTTGCTCATCCAACACCTGTTCCTGCCACTCTACTTAAATAACACATCATGCAATTGTATTCATTTCAGGTGGCTATTTTCACGGAGTTACTTCCTTGACTTTTGGTGTTGACATTCAAAGAATTCGGTGGCTGGGCATTTTACAGGTAACTTCATCTATATTCTATTACATAATCTTTTGTAATTTCTTGACTACTTTTCATCCAAAATTTCTCTGTACAATTAAATGTAACTAATATTGATATAGATGGGATATATGACTCTATCTCATAACGGATGGTTCATATTGGTATTTTGTTTATGCATACATATTATTTGCAGTAGCTAACGAATTTCATTTCATCATCTATGAATCCAGAGGATATCTATTGGATACATTGTTGCAGCTTTATGCGAGATCTGGCTTCCAGCTCCACGATGGAAAGAATTAGGTTTCGTCAAAAGTTACTACTGGCAATGGTATGGTTTTCATGTCAGTACTATTAAATTTGAGGGCTCTAATGTGTCTATATCTGATTGCCCTATTAATCAAGACTGTCTCTAAAGTCAACCAAAATCATCCTTGATAAGTATAATAATTTCAGACACCTATTTGCTGCCTCAAGATGTTTAAAAGTAAAACTTAACATCTCTAACTGGGCACTTTCTAAATTCAGAAGTCCCAACCCAAAGTTGTTAGTAGAAAATTAAATACACTTAAATAGCAGGATTTATTCCATTTCACATTGAATGAAGTCAGCAAAATACATTAATCTAGTATTACATCCAGTATATTCATATTTCTCTCATGTGGTCCTCCTTTACTCATAATTTTACAAATATTTTTATGCAGGTTTGTTGCAGTAATATTGTTGGCACTTTACTCTGGATTACTGTATGGTCTATATGTTCCAGATTGGCAGTTTGATGTATCAGCCTCGACCTCTTCATTGCCTCCTATTGGTGGTGGTGATATTTACATGGTGAGAGTAGGCTCAGCACTCCTCATTCCTCAGTCTGCTATCTTTTATTTGCATCAATTTTTGTTTTGCATTTGTTTTTCATACTTTTTAATATTGAAAACTTTATGGTTAAAGAAAATTGTTTCTGTTTGCTACTCCTTGGCACTTATGGTAGTTAGGGTAGAATGTACATGCTGTATAGTTCAAGCTACAGCTGAGGGGTGATTAAATGTTTCTAACAGTAGTATTTAAACTTTCCAACTGCTACCTTCAAAATTTGAATTCTTATCAAATTTTACTCTGTAGATAGCTGTCAAATGCCTATTAATTCTATATATAAAAAAAAACTTACCTGCTTATTCATGTTTAAAATTCATTTGTTTAAGAATATACTGGTGGTGAAATTCAAAATATTTAGTTAATAATGCATGCAATGTTCTCAACTCAATATCAGGTGAATTGTTCAGTGAGAGGTGATCTTGGACCTGCCTGTAATTCTGCTGGAATGATTGATCGCTATATTCTTGGTCTTGACCATCTGTATAGAAAGCCTGTTTACAGAAATCTCAAGGTATATTATTGTTGATCCCATTTCTTTGTTCAATGCTTTACTGCACAATGTGACATGTTAATGCCTTGTTGATGATCTAACTTTCAGGGGTGCAATATGTCTGCTAAGGGTCAAGTTTCAGATAGTTCACCTTCATGGTGTCATGCTCCTTTTGACCCAGAAGGCATTTTAAGGTAACCACTCTAAATGTTCTGAGACTGCTATGCTGTGTGCAACTGGAAGCTTCTGTTGCATATGAAAATGATCGCTTTGCTGATCAGGAAGCTTTTAGAAGATGTATCTTCTAGAAACTCTCTTTAAACAAAGTATTCCATTAAGATTACTGAGACAATATAACAAGGTCCGAGTAATATTATTTTAAATCAAATCTAATTGTTTTTTCTTTTGAAACCCCTAATAAAAAAATGACATCCTTGTTATTTTTTATCAGCAAATGTTAACAAACAAACAAACAAACAAATGTTAATTGTTATTTTTTTGTCAGCAAGGGGGATCGAACCCATGATCTTTCCCTGCTTCCCTTGTTTCTTAACCATCCACCCAACTTTATATCTCCAATGACCTCCTTGTTTGGTTTATACTATAGATAACTTTACCAAATGCTTTGATCTAGCAGTCCTTTGTTAGGACAGGTTCAATCACTATACTTAGGTAATTTAATCCAATTATTTTTGCAGGCATCTTTCTATAAGAAACATTTTTTTACAAGAGAGTTTTAAAGGTTTCTACTTTTTAGGAAAGACCAAGTTGTGATGTTCTTTCAGGTGATATTCATCTATAGGCCTTTATTCTTTGGAACAGTCTTTCTTACCTGACTGACCCCATGTTTCTGTGACTGTTATCTGTTGTACTTAATGATGTGATCACTTTATGCATTAGTTCCTTCTGTTGTAGTCTAGTTTCCATGATTCATTTTTATAGAGTAAATTATAGGTGTTGATAATGTAGTCATTTTTTCCTGATTCTCAGTCTTTCTGATTTTTTGCTGATAATTTGGCAAGAAAATATTCTTTGAACAACATTTCATACTATATATCAGTCTGTAATTTTCGTCACTTGTTCACAGCTCCATAACAGCTGCAGTTTCGTGCATAATTGGACTTCAGTATGGTCACGTTCTTGCCCATCTACAGGTGAGATCATGTATCAAGTTTCCAAACCTCGATGCCTGTAAAATTTTAACATTTTCAAGATACAAGTTCTTTAAATCCTAACTCTATGGTCTAATAGTGCACTTCCCTTTGTAGATTATTTTGGCACTGAATAATCTGCCACGCATGTACTTTAAATTGTGGCTTTAAATTTCTTTGTTGGTTATTTGGTAGAGCTAAGTCAACTGACCTTTTTCTTTTCTGTATGCTTGTCCTGTAGGACCACAAAGGGCGCCTATACAACTGGATGTGTTTTTCCCTTTCATTTTTGGCTCTTGGACTGTTTCTGGCATTAATAGGTTTGAGCTGTAAACCATCTGTTGGCTTTTTCAGTTTGTGAAGAGCCTACTAGAAGTTATTATTGGAAAATACCTAAGTCCCACATCGGCTGCCCCAATTCTTGGAGTGCAGCTTATATATCTGTTGGACAACTTTACTTAATATCAATTGGTTTTAAGATGAAATCTAACAGTTATTTACTAATAATAAATTGAGCATTCTCTCTTCATAATCATATGACTGTTTAGTTTTTCAGCAAATTAACTTCTTTTTATGTTGATTGATGCCATTGAAAAGTTTATATTGACTTCTTTTTTTCCTTCCTTTTTGCCGTTTGTTTTCAGGAATTCCTCTAAATAAATCGCTGTACACAGTCAGTTATATGCTACTAACTTCTGCAGCTTCTGGTCTCACATTCATTGCTTTATATTTTCTGGTGAGTGCCAAGTGATGCTACCGGAGAAAACTATATGGACAGAGATATTATATACGATTCCTTCTTTATTTATAGGCTATATTTTTTTCTTTGGTAAGGAACCCAATATGATTGTAATACATTTACCCAAATGCATGTAGGTAGATGTTCATGGTCACAGGCGTTTGACAGCGTTGTTGGAGTGGATGGGAAAACACTCCTTGAGTATATTTGTCATCGTATCTTCAAACTTGGCCGTGATTGCTGTTCAAGGATTTTATTGGACTAAACCCGAAAACAACATTGTAAGATGCTTTATGCTAGAAAACGTTCCCGGTTATACCCAACAAAAAATTGACTATAATGTACTCCTTGCAGATAAACTGGATTGTGACACGTTTTGACCACACATAACGTCCTCGTATTCAACTGCTGTTACATTTTCATGCCTCGTCTTGCATGGTGTATATATTCAAAGTAAAGCGACGAAAAGAGGATCAAGATCCAGCCGTAAGTGCTTATTGAATTGTATAGGTATAGGTATACTATCGAATTTTGCATGAATTCAACAATCTCTTTTCATTACGTACTATTAGTGAGCCTTGGTAGTGCAATAGTCCTCACGCTCACACCCTTTTCTGTTGGGCTGGCCCAGGTCGTGTTGTCCTAAAAGAATTACATGGGTACCAAACAAAATAATTATTACATAGTTCCTTGCAACTCGGATTTCTTCTCACGCGTAGGCGTGGGACATGTTCGATAAACTGGAATGTTTATATATATATATATATATATATATAAAAGAAAATATTTTGCTTTTATTTTATTTTTCTACTTTTCTTAAATATATATCAATAAAAAAAATTATCCAACCCAGGGTTTGAATTTGATTAACCTTTGAGCATGAAATAAATCATGTTGAAAGAAAAATATCACATTATGTGTTCATGGTTTCCGATAAATGTTAGTTAGTGCTTTCGAAGAAAAGTATTTCATATATTAGTTACAAAAGATGTTTAGTTGTGAAAGATTCACATAGAGTTTAAATTTGATATTCCACCATTGAAAAAATATTGTACTTATTAAATAATATAATATCACATTATTAAACAACAATATAAAGTAGGGGTGGGGTGTTCACATACATGAGTAATGTTTGTACTCAAATTGACACATTGATTCAATTATTTTAGTTTAACGTTTTTAAGTATTTGAGTTTAACTCAACTTAATCCATTTAAATCTATTTATGTATGGGTTGAATAATAAATTTTGATTTTTGAACCATGAAGTTAATATGTTGATGTAATATTTAATTTAATACATATATATATATATATATATATATATATAAAATTAAAAATATAAAGCATTTAATGACATAGTTGTGACTAATTTAACAACCAATTCTTGTCGATGCCAAGGAAATTGCAGCATCTATAAGTTATGTTAAAAATAAATAAATTCTTGTCGATGCCAAGGAAATTGCAGCATCTATAAGTTATGTTAAAAATAAATAAATTCTTGAGTATTGATTGTTTAGTAAGATTAGTAATCCATAGTCCGTAGACTTGTTTAAACGGATTATTTGTTGTTACTTATAAAAGATTATTCAAATAATAAATAAGTTATAATAATTAAAGAAATACAGTATACTTAGAACGTGTATTTGTTTTTAGTTGAAAAAATACAATACCCTTATTCCTTAGAATGTGTTAAAATTGGTAAGAAAATAAATTCTGTTTTTTTAGAATATTTAAAATAATTTTAATTGTTTAGACTTGATTGATCCAACTCAAACTAAAACATTTGTGATCAAGTTTAACAACAAAATCACACAAATTCAAATCAATTCAACTTGTATAATTTTGATAAAATCGAATAATGAATTTAGCTAAACTTATTCTAATCCAACTCATGAACACTATTAATATAAATTTGGTTTTAAATATTCTGTTTATGTAATTGCTTTTTGTGTGGTCATTCAATTATACGATTGTCATCTATATTTAAGTTCTTTAATATTTTAATAATTACTTTAAAAATTACATTATAGATGTTTTATAATTGATTAATACTATTAAATTCATAACATTTTATTTATCAACTTTATAGTCATTGCTTTTTAAGGAAATTGTTAGCAAAAACAAGGGAGAACAATGTTAAGTAAATTAAATTGTATATTTCAACATAAAAAACAATGTAATACTTACATCTCCAAGTGAGAATAATGTAATTTAATGTTATTTTTAAAAGAATATTCAATTTTTTAAAAAAAATTCCATGAGATTAGCAATTTGTAAAATAATAATTAAATGATTTATCATTTAGTGAGATATTGAAATGGTTTGTTTATTAAATTTAAATCTTAATTAATTACATTCTATATATAAATATCCATATCCATAAATAGAAATATTCTGTAGAGCTGGGAGGGACACCAATTAGCAATAGCATAGCATGCACCCCTACACTCTGCCAGCTAATGTCACATGACGATGACGTCATCTATGACATGTCCTACCCTCCACCCTTTCACTTTCTGCACTTTTCCTTTCCTCATAATGCTGTTTTTTTCTCCCTTTTCTGAATGGTTTAATGAGTGAAATAATAAAAAAATTAAGTGGAATTCATATTTTTATTTTGTTGTTTTTTACTCTACCAAACATAGATTAAAAGAAAAATATTCTTTAATGATTGATTTAATAATAAATGAAATCTAATATATATATTAGTCATTTTTACCAAGATATATGGTCTTTTATTAATATAAAAAACTTTTTTTACTTTATAAATACTAATAACATTTTTTTATGATGAATCTGGAGCGTAGATTTTAGTTACTTTATCTTTTTCCGGTTATCATTATTTTTTATTCAAATTTCACTAATGATAGTATAATATCATAAATTTTAAACTTATTTTAAAAATTAAATAAATAATTTTAGTGTCTATATGTTCAAGGATAATAATTTAATTGATGTAAAAAAATGATAATAATTTAACCACTCGTGTAAAAAATTGTTTTAATACTGGATTATTCCTTGTTGAATACGTCTACTTATATATAAAATGGACAGAATACTTTATTAACACAAACTTTATGCTAAAATAAAGATACAAAAATTTAATAATTAATGTATCTAAAAATAAATTTATATTTCTTATAGTTAAGAAATATCTAATATTTTCTAAAAAAGAAAGACTAAAGAGAATGTTTATAACATTAATTTTTCTATACTTTTAAGTTTACCTTCTTAAATTTTTTATCTATATTTTATCAATAATATAATGTAACCAGTTTAGTTCACAGTATTAGTGTATAAAAAAACCACATTATTCCAATGAAATTCAAGTCAAACTTTATCACGAGTCCCTAACAGTTTATATGTCTAATCTAATGTATTTAACTTTGACATATCTGTAGTGGAAAATTTAAATATTATATTTGAATTAAAAATTAAATGTAATTTTAAAATGTTATTATTTAAAAAATAATTATATATCCATGTTAATTTAAATTTTTTTGATTGATCGTTTATAGGAGGATTTTATTTCTAATCACATTTTTTTATTTATAAAGTTTAAGATTTTGTTTAAGAAGATGAAACTCAATTGCACTCCAACATTATCTTATGTTTGTTTCTCTGTTGCATAATTTTTTTTTATTATTTTGTGCTTTATTTATATCATTTTTATATTATGTTTGGCATTACAAAAATAAAATTATGTGTGTAGAACTCTTTTTCTTTTTTCTTTTTGCCAAAATTTTCCTTCTACATTTAGAGTTTAAAAAATCGGTTTTATTTTTTAAACGTAAATTAATATCATATGCAATATCACATATAATTATTTTATCTCCCATATTTTATAACCTTTCATCACTTTTAATCAATATGAAACCAATTTTTTGTATTAAAAAAAATATGAAGCCATTTTTCATATCATCTGTATCACTTTTTGGTGTGAAGTACAGCGCATTACTTGCTTTATACACCTTCGTAAAAAGTAAAAAGAGTTTCACGTGGACATAAAAGTTCAATATAACCGAGGAATAAAGCTATTCACACGTGACAAATATTAAAGAACAAATACAAATATATTTTTAATTTGACCTAATTGTAATTTTTATCCCAATCTTTTAATTTTTGAGAAATTCTATTATAATAAATTAATTTGATACATTTTATTTGTTACTTTTTAACAAACTTACAAATTTGACTTTTCATCATTTATCCAATAATAAGTGTAAAAGTTGAAGATAAAATTTATTATAAAAAATAAAAAATATATAGAAGTAGAATTTGTCATAAAATAAAAAGGTTGAGTGCAGATTTTGTGATAAAAGAAAAAATTAAAAGTAAAACATATAATTGTGTTAAAGATAAAATGACTGTGCTGAGTATAAGAAAAAAAGGTAAAATGATTGTGTTATTAAAGTACTAAAGTAATACATTATTAATAAGTCTGAGTTTTTAATGAAGGTCAAGTCTTATGTAGGCTACATTGTAGATTTCATATAAGCCATTTGACCTATTTTCACCGTAATCAATTGTATGATACCAACCTTGTTTATTTAGTCTTGCATGAATTACAACATTAAACAATAAATGAAGCGTATACAATAGTGTCCAAAAAACATTTTATTAACACTTAACATATTAATAAAAACGATTATATAGAAATCGTCTTTTCTAAACGCAAGCGTGTACTTGAATTTATATTTTAGAGGAGATTATTGTCTAATAGAAGAGCTGGAGAGATAAAATAATGTTGCAGAGGATCCAAATTCATCTTTGCCGCACCCGCCATCTCTTCATCCCTTCACCTCATTATTGTCATTCCATAAGAGATGTCTAATATGGATTAATTTTTTGTTACTCATACATGACGTTACATCACACACGAGTATTCCTTCATAAATGATGTCCTGGTGAAATTATAATTCAATTCAGAATTATAATTATATGGTCTATTTATATTTACACAACCTAAACTACAAAACATGATGATTTCACACAAAAAGCAAGCAAAGGTAGTTGGTAATATAGTACTATATATTTAGCGTGACAAGAAATAATATTTGGTGAGAAGTATATAAGCATGATACGTGTAGTTTCTTAACTTAGAAAGAAGTATATAATTGATGGAAATGACATCATTTTCAATGGTAAGCATCCATCCCCACTGAATCTTTGTGCTTAATAAAACATTGATGCCGTGGCGTTGATGGACAAGGACAAAGCATTCAATAGATGGCAGTGTAGAGGACAAGTTTGACTATGGTTCTCACTCCAGAATTCAGATTGCCAAAAGTAGAGTGCCAGAGCCAGGAAAAAAAAAAAGGTTCCTTCCTCAAACCAAACCCATTCAGAAATACAATTTGAGTAGTTTGAAAGTTAAAATAAAAAGTATCCACGATTAAACCGAACCAGATAATTCAAATAAGCATTTTAAAAATAATGATTATAACATGTTAACATTTGTATATAAAATGCATGGAATAACATGACATACTTATGCATTAATGTATGTATGAATTAAGGGTGCATTGGGTATGATATGATTGCTTTTTCTTTCAATTTGAAAGCAATAATGGTAAGTTATGACACGTTTGCGTCTGGCTGGATAGGACCACTGACCAGAAAAGAACCGGATCATCCTTTTACTCAACGGAAAGTTTGAAAATTGAAAGGCCGTTTGGTTTTCTATATCGAGGCTGAGACCAAAATAAAACAAACGGTTTCCTTCTTGCCTCTCTTTTTTTATTTAAGTAAATAATTGACGAAATTAAAGAGTTAAAATAAATCAAAATGTATGTTTAAATACTAAGAAAACAACAAGAACAGCAGGGGTATTTTTTGTCGTGAGATGTTTGTTGACAGCTGCTACCATTCTCCTATTGTTTTATGAATTTTGGAAGGAAAAATAGTAATAAAAGAGAGAGAGAGATGAGCGTTGTAATAGGGGTTGGGTTGGCTCACATGTCCCAGTCTCTTTCCAACTGTACTGGTCTAAGTTTGTAACTCTTGTTGATTCCAAAGTTGCACACCACACTCAACTTACTGTTCCTTTTCCTCTCCCATAAAACCAGCAAGCAACTCACTCCCACACTCACCCCAGTCAAGAGAGAGAATGTCGAAGGAAGTGAGCCAAGAAGGCCTGCAGAGGAAGGACTACGTAGACCCTCCTCCAGCCCCTCTCATCGACCTTGCCGAGATCAAGCTCTGGTCCTTCTACAGAGCCCTCATCGCCGAGTTCATTGCCACACTCCTCTTCCTCTACGTCACCGTCGCCACCGTCATCGGCCACAAGAAACAGACCGGACCATGCGACGGCGTTGGCCTTCTCGGCATCGCATGGGCCTTCGGTGGCATGATCTTCGTCCTCGTCTACTGCACCGCCGGCATTTCTGGTAACTTTACCCACCTCTTCGCTTCTCTCTTGTTCATTTTTTTTGTCGTTAACACAAGTACACAACACAACACAGGTGGACACATCAACCCTGCGGTGACTTTTGGCCTGTTCCTGGCCCGCAAGGTGTCTCTCATTCGCGCCGTGTTCTACATGGTAGCACAGTGTCTTGGTGCCATCTGCGGTGTTGGGTTGGTGAAGGCCTTCATGAAGCACTCCTACAACTCCCTCGGCGGCGGTGCTAACTCCGTCAGCGCAGGCTACAACAAAGGCAGTGCTCTGGGTGCTGAGATTATCGGCACTTTCGTCCTTGTCTACACCGTTTTCTCAGCTACCGACCCCAAGAGAAGCGCGCGTGACTCCCATGTCCCCGTATGTTTATTTCTTTTCATTCCCCGTTTCCCCGCATCTAAATTAGTTAATAAATATTCTTCATTTTTTGCAGGTGTTGGCCCCATTGCCCATTGGGTTTGCCGTTTTCATGGTTCACTTGGCCACCATTCCCATCACCGGTACCGGGATCAACCCAGCCAGGAGCTTGGGTGCAGCTGTTATCTACAACAATGGCAAAGTTTGGGACGAGCATGTATGTGGATCTATTATTGTCCACGTCATATGACTTGTTTGATTTATTAAATTAAATGTAATCTGTGTTTGGTTGCAGTGGATATTCTGGGTTGGGCCATTGGTGGGAGCTTTGGCGGCGGCGGCATACCACCAGTACATCCTTAGAGCAGGGGCTATTAAGGCCTTGGGTTCATTCAGGAGCAACCCTACCAACTAGTTCCCAAGACAATGTCATCATCACCAATTCGCCTCTTCTTTTCTATTTATTTCTTTTGTTTGTATGAGAGATCATCATGCCCTGTGTATGGGGATAATTCGTCTTTTTTTCTTCTTCCTTCCTTTTATCTCCCCGCCTGTCTCATTTGTCCGTTCGCTTACACTTCTAACCAAAATTCCCGTGAACACAACCCACAGGGTTTGCTGTCGGAATGTGAACCTTTTTCCCTTGCGTTCAATTATGCCAAGAATTTTCTAGCTAACATGGGTATATAACTCCTATATTTATGCTGCAAAATAGATAAATAAAAAACTACCTATTCACACATTATCAACGTTTTATACAATTAGTTTGCATAAAACGATATGAATCTATCTTCTTCTTTCTCATACACTACTATATTTTTTTATATCCAAAAACAATTAAGTGTTTTCATCGTAAAAGTAATGCATAGACAGTGTCTTGGAAAAATGTATAACTGATGCGACCTTTCGAGCAAAAATAAAACTAGATTTTTTAATTTAAATGGAACATGGCGCAACTTCAGTCATTTTCCCGATGATATATGTTTAATCAAGTTTGGGGTGTAGGGGTTTGTGTTTAAATGCGGTCAAGAATCCAAAGCAATTAGACGAGTAATTTAGACTTCAATAGCATTTTTATTTTTAATGGATACATTTTTTAAGTGTTTTTATCTTCTATTAATTTTGGTCCCCCATAGTTTAACTTTATGTTTAATGTTTAAACAACTCATCATAACACATCTTGCTTCAATTTTTAAGTAACCTTTAAGTGACTCAGTTTTTTACTTTTTTATTTACACTTATTTTTTTTCGAATTATTTTAATTGAGGCAAGAATTTATTTTTTTAATCATGAGAACCATCGCTAATAAAAGTAAATTAAGCAATGCTATCATAAAAAAAAAAAAACTTGTAAAGCAATCAGAGATAAAGATGCTTTAAATTATTCATATCGTATTTGTTATTGAATAGACCTAATTTATGTACTCTATAGATCTCTATTAATTCAAATTAATTACATTGAATTCAATTAACAATAATTGAATCATAATCACAATCTAAAATTAGTATTGGTTTAAAACATTATACTTGTCAAATTTAATTTTATTCTGTTAAATTATGAAAAACGAAATCTAAATCTAATCCAAACAAATTAGGTCTAACATCGAAATGCATAATTGAAGAGAAAAGTAATAAAAGAATGCATACAAAACATAAGAACTCAAAATGTAAACCTTGTTAGCTTGGCTGGCATTAGAGAAATGTTAGCTAATAGAATATTGGTTTGAAGATAGATGGCAGAATGAGTGTGTGATCGGGGAACTTAGAAGGCATTTTAGGGGGTGGCATATCAGGCTCTTTAGTAAAAGTATGCTAGAAATTGCTACACATAGCAAAGGGTTCACCGCTTTCGAAAGAGTGGGATTGGGATACCCAACCAACCAATGGCCTAAACCCAACAAAAAGTTGAAAAAGCAGAAATCCTTGAGTTCATCACATGGCTCCAAGGGCACTAGCGTCTGCCACGCCATGCATGCATATTTGTTTCTTTGGCTAGGAACCGTTTCCGCTTTCGCAACAAGGGACAAAATACTTGCCAATAAAACCTAGAGTTAATTACAATCAACTCTGCTTTGTTTTTCTTACCCGTCTTGCTTTTTCTCATTATTTTTAATTCCATTTGTTAAGTTCGTGAAATTTTCGTTAATATATTTAAGAAAAAAAATATTCATTTATGAAAGAAAAATAAAGATAAAAGAAAATGATGTTTAAATACTAACATGGACAATTTTGTTAGCAGTCATTTAATATGTAATATATGTAATTTTTTAGTTTACTTAATTGAATTTTAAATTTTGATTCAGCTTGTTGAAATTTAATATAAATTATTTTACACACATAAACTTTTTGATACCCATTTTAAGGAGGAACAATTACAAAGTTAAAAAGAAACAAATAAGAACATTTTAGAGAAAGAAAAATCATTAAAAATCATGTGTTCCTTGTGTACGTAATAGTTTTAAACTAATGTTTATCAGGTCTAAAATAATAAAGGATGTCGTCTACCAAAAAAATATATCAAAGAGTGGCAAGTGAAAGAAAAACTAACAATTATAATATTTTTTATAGGATTCAAATATAAAAAGGTGTTTAATATAATAAAAGCAATTAACAAAAATGATTATTGTAATTTACTCTAAACCATATCTATAAAATAGTCATATTTCATTGCACTATTTTTATTAATTCAAAGAATAACTTTTCTCACTAATACTATATATTAACAGGTCAATAAATAAATCTATATGTACATGGAATAAATGAATATTTTATTAATAATTTTACAATAATAAATTAAGTGTATAAAATATTACTTTGTCCCATCCCATAATAAGAACTTCTTCTGGGTCAAAATACATGTTATTCTAAGTTATTTTACGTAAACAAAATAATAATAATAATAATTTTATAAAATAAATCTTATTGAATAGATGAAAGAAAATAATAGTAATATTATATTTAAAAATTAAAGTGAAACTTATTAGTATTATTAGTGGAGAAAATAGTTAATATTACCTTGAAAAGTTGATATTATATTTATTTTAAAATATTTTTTCTAAATGCAACACTTATTTTGTAATGGAGGATATCGTTTATGAAAAAAAAACAAGTCTCATAAGTTTCATTTTAGTTTTTCAATATAATATAATCACTTTTTTATTAATATCTCCAATAATTATCATTTTTTTAATGTAATATTAATAATATGTTTAGTTTTATAATTTTTTTTACTCTATTCCATTTATTTATTAATTTTTCTATCTGTAAAAAAACTATTGGACGACACTTATTATAAGTTATAAATTATATTAAGAAAAATAGTAAGGATATGTTATTAATTTGATAAAATAAATCATCTTAATCAAATTCATTACAGGGTAGAGAAGAAAGACAGTAAAAAATAATAAAGATGTCTAATTAAAAAAATGAAACGAGAAAAAAACTTTCTTTTCTTTCTAAATTTTATATTTTAATTTATAATATTATAATAAATTATACTTATAATATCATATTTAATTTTTGTTTAAAAATACTAGGAATAAATTTTTTAATTATTAATTGAAATTTATACAAAAATATAAAACAATGTGGATCTCTCTTTTTATTTAATATTATTATTATTATTTTTAATAAAATTCAATCTATAATAAAAAATTGTTAGAATATCTCTAATAATACGAGAGTTATTAAACTCATATTTAATAGATCTTTCGATATAGACTCGCTGACATCAATCTAATGGCAGAAGATTTAGATAATTCATATAAAATCTTAAGTTCTAACTTTAATGTCACTGTTATAAAAGAAAGTATCCTTCAATTATAATAGTATTTGCTATTTAGAACTTTTAACAACTTTTTTTTACGAACCCATAAGCAACTCTAAATTCATTTGCAAACATGTATTGGTGGGGACCACTTAATATATGCGAGGTATAAATCAAAATCAAAGTGTCCTCCGAACGGTCAAACCAGACTTCACAGTGCCCCCACGCTTTTTATCCAATGTTCTTTTAGAGGGTAAAAATATGTGCCTAAATCAATCTGATTCCTAAAAATATGAGTTAACAGGTCAACACAAAATTATATAAGGATTAATTTAATAAGTATAGAGACTAAATTATATGTTTAACCTATTTTTATTTTTATTTTTTAAAAAACTTTAGTGCTTGCCCAAGACGCTGGTCGATCATCAGATACAAATTACGCTACGAGCAATCAACCAAGATAAAAGGGTATAATCACGAGACTTAAGAGGAAAACAAAACTTCTCAAAAAGGTTAAAGTTTATCAACTTATTTTCTTTTCCCTTTCTTAAACTGAGTATTTGCACTTTGTGATTAGGTACTATAGGTACCACCCTGTAATAAAATGAATAAATTTTACAGGAATAAAATGTGTATAGGTTTAGAATAAAGCAAAAAACCGAAATAAAATGTGTATACGTACATTTAATTAGAATAAACCGAAATAATTTAGTTCTACATTTAAAAAAAAAACAAAAATGCATAAAATTTACAGGAATAAAATGTGTATACAGTCAGAGATACAAGAGTTTCCAACTGAAGATCAACAACACTATCAAACAAACAATTAAAGTCAAAATCCAATGGAGAGCGTGCATATTTCTCTACCCTAAGTGATCAGTATGTGTTGATATAATCTCTAAACAATAAAATATATATCGCTCCGCATGCATTTATTCAGTAACCTATTGAATTCTATATTCAAGCATTAATTATAACTCATAAATATGCGTGCACCACAAACGAATTTGCTGAAGACTTATAATAGTTCATCCACCAAAGATTTGATATGCAAATTATGAACCTTGGACTTGATAGATAGCATGCTTCTGTTGAGTTCTTCTGACTTGAGCTGGAGCTGGCTCAAACGACCTCTGATCTCAGGAATTCGTGTTTTAATATTGGCAACCTCTTGTTCTTTCTGAGCCAAACTTTCCAACTCTGTTTCTAGCTCTTGTCTCAATGACTCCACTTGGCGACCAGAGTTATCCTTTTGTGCCTCTACCTCCTGGTGCCTATTAATGAGTTCAATATTTTGAGCTAGTTCATCGAGGGCGCTACGCAACCAAGCCACACCAAGTTGTGCAGATTCTACATCCTTAAGAATAGCCAATAATTCCTTGACTTTGGACTTGCTTAATTGCATTATCGATGAGGAATTATGTAACTCTTGCACCACAAAGCATACACACTCAATGTAATATGAGCGCATGGCAACCGATTCCAACTGACAGCTTTCTCCTATGTCCCCGTACTTGTCAAGGATAGATTGCAAGATGGAACCAAAACTTTCTTTTATTTGATATCTTCCAACTTGAAGACGGCCTTCAGAACTCATCACAGACTCATCATCATCACTTTCTGAAATAGGAAGGCTGATTGGAACAATTTTATTAGAAGCAATTTTGTCCTCATCATCATTTGTTAGCATTGGGTTCCCAACGTGCTGCTCACCCTCCTTAATTGGTTGGTCTTTGTTATTGACAGGCTGCGAAAGAAACACATGCATGCATATATGATATATGCAAGACATGACATGTGTTTAATTTGTGTCACTCTTAGTTAGCTCAAAATTAAATTACAAGGCATGCATGACATGACATGAAACATGAGACATGAGACAGAAGAGTGACCCACTACCTACCTTTACAGCTTGGATATTTGTCTGAGGAGAAACGTGCTCATTGTTTTCTGTCTCCACCTTTTTCTTCTCGGAATACTGTGATATTGGTGATGAAGCATCAGATAGGTAAATTGCCCCAACTTTTGAGGCAGGAACACTGTCAAGAACAGGGGGTTCTGGTTTTGAACCTAACTTCTTTTTCTTGTCCAGCTTTATAGGAGGAGGAGCACCTGCAATTAGAATTAATGGACTGTGAATGATTAAATTTATTTTCAATCTGTTAAAACATTTTTGTACTTTTAAATTTTGAAAACCATGTTATTACTTACTAATGTCACATCAATTATTTTTAAAGTGAAATTTATGAAAATTAAAATTAATAAAAATATTTTTAGAGAACTATAAAATTAAATTTGATCATATTTATGTGAATTAAAAAAATATTAAACCTTTTTATATGAGTCGTCGTACAAAAAATTATCAGAAAAAAGTATATATGCTTAAGGCACCGCGTTATTTATATACGCTTGTGGAATGAACAGTGACTTCATATTTCTGAACTCATTAATTAATTCAAAAATTTGTCTCAATCATAATATGAATGCATAGAATGTTTTGTCAAAGAAAACTAATTCATTGATTAGTCAAGCAAAATGGCTACAAACTTGTGGAAAGATACCTAACTTAATTCTCACTCGGTTAAACCGGTCCATTTTTAAACAAAATTAATTAGTCAATCTAGTTAACACACAACTTTAAGTTAAATCCGAGATGTTGTTTTGCATGACATAATTTAAATGAGAGGACGGAGATTCAATAATAAAACAGTGAAATTAGAAAATTCTCAGATTAATTGGCACCAAGATGAGTCAGTCATTAATTAATTGTTCAAAATCCCCACTGCTAGTTTCATGTGATTCTATTAATTTATGAATTACATACATGAAAGGAAGATAATTATCGATTTAGAGCAGTAATATGAGATAAAGAGAGAGAAAGAGGGTAGCTACCTGAATCGGATAATCTTTTGTAACAATTGTGATCACACTGGTGGTAAGGATTGGATGCTTTAGGACAACCTGGGTACGTTCGTACGTTTTGATTGTGTTTATTATTGATCTTTTTTCCAAGCTGAGCATCTGTGACACTTGGGCCATAACCTGCAAACTTGAGATATCAAGAGAGGATAGATGGAGGAGAAAAGCAGAAGATGAAGAAATAACTAATTAACTAACCTGAAGTCTTGTTTTTGTTTATGTGGGAGTGCGACGTCTTGATGGTGGTTTGGGAGCAAGCTTGGGTACATTGATGGTAAGGATTAGAAAGATTTACACAGTTGGAAGCCATATGCTTCAAATTAAATCACCTGTGCCACCAACCAAAAATCTATAAGTTTCTACTTTCTAGTTATGAGAGAAATGAAGGAAGCGTCCATTCGATATATTGCCATTGCCCGACTGCAAATTCTTCTACAGTTTCTTTGACCAAACTTGCATTCCATAATGACAAGTTTTGATTTTTGAATCAACCTTTTCATAAAATATACCTATATATTGTGTCAAAGTCTTGTCTTCTAGACACTCGCGTCGCGCGCCAACAACGACCATTTTTTAAGGCATAAAAACAGTTGAGCTGTATAAACATAAAGCCAAATGTTAACAACAATTCTAGGACACTCATTAAAAAACTCAAAATATTTTTTTTTTATTAAGATACACAAATTATACTCTTCATGATTTTTTTTGTGTAATTTTCTATGATTTTTATAATAAAAACTTTCCCATTTATGTTTCTTAATCAATTTTCTTAAAATATTAGTCAGAAAATTATAAACTTAATATAAAGAATGAAATTTAGATGTTGGTTGTCTATTGACATCTCTTATTTTTTTTATATGTTTTTTATCATATTATATCATATATCGTAATTATATTTTCTCTCTCACCAGTTGTTAACTATCATTTGAAATGTTTGAATATATTTTTCCATTTAATAAGAGAGAATTATATTATCATATTTCAAAAAAAATTGAGATACAATACTATTAAATCGTATTAAGATTATCCTAACTTTGAAGGATTTATGTAATTGATTTTCGTCAAAATGTAAACTTAAGTTTGTTACTGGTGTAAAAGATACTAAATAAAAGAGACGTGGCATTATTTTTACTTACACATTTACAAATTAAAGTTATTAACATTCTCATTTATATTAAAATGATTATTACTTTATTAACGTGTCCACAATGAATTCCTCATTTATATGTGTAAATGATTTTTGTTTTGTGTGTGAAAATTATTTAAGACAAAAGTTAATCAGTATTTTAAGTGAATAAATTTGTTATTTCTTACAAGAGATTTTGTTTCTCTTTCATTTTCTTTTCACGTGAGTAGAGATATTTGTATGTCACTCCCCATTTCCTCCCCTAAATCAAATAGGAGAAGGTAGTTGTTATTCGTCTTGTTGTCATTGCTAATGAATCTTACAAAGGCGCTGATATTTTTTTTTTAAATGCTCTTTTAACCTAAAGAGAATTTTGTTGTACAGTTATATAACGAAATATGTTTTCGTTATTTATTAAAGGGGTGAAAAAAAAAATAACGAAACACAATTTTGTTGTACAAAACAAAAAAACATAATAAAAAGCATTGTTTTCTATGAGATGTAAAAAAATAAAAAAAAACATAATCATGTTTTTATTGCTTTTATGGAGGGAGTGCAAAAGAATAAACAATGAAAACACAATTGCGTTTCATGGTTGCACAATAAAATCATATTTTGATTACTTTGTATGAGTGCGAAAAAAAAGCAACATAATCATGTTTGTATTAAATATGACAAAAGGATACAACAAGACAAGATGAGTATATGATTTCTTGTTCCCATTTTCACCTCCCAACACTCATCCCTATCTTTTGCGGGTATGATTTTTGATTTTCCATTCTCGTACCAAATGGATATTGGATATGCCCATACCCACATTATAATTTTAAAAAATAAAATTAAAAACATAAAAAAATAATTTTAAGAAAAAATGAAATAACATCTGATTTTTTATAAAATAGTGTCATCATATATATTCAAGATTTTTTTTTTATAAATAATAATAAAAGATTAATTAAATAACTTATGTAAAATAAAGATAATTCAATAATTACAATACAACTTTATTTTTATTTGACATGTCTAATTTGCTTTGCTATTATGGATGGGGTGAAAAAAAAAAGTGTAATTCCGTGGTATTACGATGGAATTACACTTTTGGTTGGATATTTTATTTAGCACCCATATACCATGAATAATTCTGTTTCATTGTTATTTGTCATCACCCTTTGGAAGCGCAAACTCAATTCCGTTGAGTAATTTATGCGACGAATTGTGTTTCTGTTGCACATAAAATTTTCTGCAATTTTCGCGAAGAGTTGAAACTTCACTACTGTCGCCGTCCACATCCACGAGCCGAGGGAAGTCGCGCCACACCTCGACCTCTCCGCCACGCTCAAATCCCTGTGGCGGAAGATGGAAACGGCGACGCTGAGGGGGAGATGGCGGAGGCGATGGACCTCCGATGGCTGGTGTTGGAGGGTGACTGATAAGAGGTGGCCATGCGATGTGGAGGCGCGCGGTTGCGGATCAGGAAGGTGTAGGGGACGAATAGCAACTTCCTTGGAGAAAATTCACTTTTGTTTAATTTTTATTTAATTTCTTCCACTTTTATTTATTCAGCAGTGAACAATAGATACGAATGTGAAAGATGCTTTAAAAAGAAAATTCATCCTCAATTTACAAACTAAACAACGAAATGGTTTTCCAACCACACGTAACAATAGCGTAGTTTGATTTGATGATAAGAAATTATCTTGGGGAAATTGAAACACACAACGGCTATACTTGTTTTTATCTTGGTTAATCAAGCGAATCCTGGCTTGCTAATTAGTCTTTCCCTCTGCAGAATGTAAGTAAAGTGGGGAAGAACATATTAGGATTAAGTGCTGGAAACAATGTTGAAGATCCCAAGAATGACTTCATCAGGTGATCACATTATCCTAAATTACTTATTTGCGCGCAAGTCTCTCTCAAGATACAATAAAAACTTCTCAAACATGCTCATGTTTAAAAACTGATAAGGACAAAATTTTGAAGTCAGAACGAAATGAAGAGAACAAAAGATAACAAAATCAGAAAAGACAGTATATAAATAATAAATAAACTGTAATTAAAATAATTGACACAATAATTAAAATGTTTAAAGAAATCCGTAAAATCAGTAATTAATATAATGGTAAAATATTTAAAAGATGAAGACCGAAAATCCCAGGATGATAAATTGCAAAGCTTGGTTTTGTTTTAGCCAGACAAAGAAGTGCTCAGCTTCTTGTCTATTTTGTGACCATAGAAAATAATTTCTAATGGAGTTAACTAATTTGGTTAATAATTAATTTTTGTCAAAAATTTGATTGGCCATTTTATATTCGAGATCTTATTTTGAAAAATCTATGCTAATTCTATTTAGGATAATAACATATTAATAAAAAATGTTATTGTTTAAGAATAGCTTCTAAAAATATTTTCATTTAAAATAATTTTTAAACATACTACTATTTGTGGATGAGGATTCAACCTTGTGCTTTTGGTATTGGCTTCTTGAGAAATGATATAGATTAGTTTTTGAGTGTAGTATTAGTAAATTATCTTGCTTTGAGACTTAGAGGTGGAAGATGCTATCATAAAGATGGACGGGTAACAGGTCGTGAATAGTGCCCATAGCAGTTGTACTTATCGCTATGAACATGGAGTTATCATTAATCAGTGTCGTATGCTGCTTCAACAATTACCAAACTTTAGAGTTTGTTTTGTAAGAAGACGAGTGAATTTGACTTTTCCTACTTTATATAGGGTAGCTAGTTTCAACACCGATCACCATTTTTATTCCAGTTCACCTTAATCTATTTCTCATCAAGTTTTTCGTTGGAAATAATATAAGTGGGTTGCTATTAAAGAAATACACAAGTACATAAAAAATATTCTAATAACTTTTTTAACATGGTAGAAAATAAAATAACTTTTTAACCTATTCATTTTTTTTTACGTAGTAAATAAAAGAATCTTAAAACCACTAATTTCGCGGTTTAAAAAAATAAAGAAAACATAGTCGGTGCATGAATAAAAAAATGGAAAGTATTTATTTATTAAACGGTTTTTGTCGTTCACGCATAACATATAAGCAAGAGAAAAGAAAAGAAAAAAAAGAAAAACTCCTCTGAAGTCCGAAGGAAGAAAGAGATTGAGAAAACCTAGATGGATCAAGAACAAGAATTTCTTCCGTTTGGCCAATGCGATGTGATCGTAGTCGCGCACTTGTGGTAGAACCAAATCCTCTCTTTATTCCGATTTCTTTACCTTCCCCGTCGTCTCGCGGTTGCCGGCGGCACCTCCCTCGTCCTCGCCGCCGCCTAGTCTTTGGCATCGCAACCCTAATTATCGTCCGTAGTGAAATCTGAGATTCGCGATGGAGTTGGCACAACTCGAAGCATTGTGTGAGAGGCTATATAATTCGCAGGACTCGGTGGAACGTGCTCACGCGGAGAACACACTGAAATGCTTCTCCATGAACACTGAATACATTTCCCAATGCCAATACATTCTTGATCATGCCTTGACACCCTATGCATTGATGCTGGCTAGTTCCAGTTTGTTGAAACAAGTCACCGAACATAGCCTTGCCTTGAAGCTTCGCCTTGATATATGTATTATTATTTCTCTTCATTTCTCTCTTCGGTGACTCCAAATGCTGGAATTCATAGAACTATTTTTAATGCATGTCAGGGACGTACCTTATCAACTATCTAGCGACCAGAGGACCCGAGTTACAGCCATTTGTCACTGCTTCTTTGATCCAACTTTTGTGTCGAGTCACAAAGTTCGGATGGTTTGATGATGACCGATTCCGGGACCTGGTTACAGAGTCCATGAACTTCTTGAGTCAGGTGACTAAAAGTGATTGTTTAATTTGTATGCATTGCGATATTTTACATCGAAGGATGATTTGCCGGACTCGAATAAAACCTAGGCATAAGGGTGTTTGTTGGCATTACGTTTCAGCCATTTCCTATCAATGCTGTTCAAGAGAAATTTTCTTTTATAGCAGTCGTACATACTTTGGTAATATTTTAAGTTGAAGTCGTGTTTTCATCACGATCCTTGACATTGCTGGAAATTGTGGGCAAATGAGCCCTATGTGGCCACAATTGTGGTCACAGTAATTCCAACAAACCTTGATGTTGTGGCTAAAATTGAGGCCGCGTACCATTTTTTAAAATCTTGAATGTAGTTTATTCTCTTTGGCACAGCCGTCAATTGTAGCTTTATATCTCTTGAACTAAAAAAATGGTTTGTCTCAATTTACTTGAAGTAGTAACACTGGATCGCACTTCTGATTTCTTCACCTTGTCAGACGTGTATTGGTTGTGTAAATAGGCTATTATTCTTTAAGTTGTGATCTATTAATTTATCACTTTTAGTAGTTGCTTTGGTTTCTGCAACTTTTTTCTTAAATCCTATTAGGTTAACTGGACATCAGTATTTAATGTGAAGTTATTGCCTAAGGCACCATCTCAATTGTTAGATTTATGTTTCTGGGACATATTGCTCATAACATATTTTTTCAATCCAGGCAACACCGGGTCATTATGCCATTGGTTTGAAGATCCTAAGTCAGCTTATCTCTGAGATGAACCAGGTTAGAATTTAACTTGTGCTACTTGAATATGTTTGGTGCTGGTGTGTAGTGTGGACATTACAAAATACTGTTGGCAGATAAGCAGATTTATCGTATTGAGTGGGTCTGTGCTTGTTTGTGTTTGTTCATGGAGTCCGTCCATTGATATGGAAGTCGAACAGTAAAAATGGGGGTTGTGGCATAATAACAGGAAGGGTTTACTATTGGAAAAGTTGTATAAAAAACAGAAAGAAGATTTCTTGATACACCACATAGAGATTTCAAGTTATCAGTTGAGGCAGCTGTCTTAATATTCCTATTTTACTGCTTTTTGTATGTACTTTGTGAGTTAGTAGAGTATTCATATTCATGGATTTTATAGTATTCTTGTGCTTCTTTTTATTTAAAAAGATTTGCTTGTCACTGATGATATCTTTTTTGTTTATAACAATATGAAAATTTATCTAAGTGATATTTGAAAGTGTAAGTAAGATCCTTTGAAGTTCATGGAAGTATTTGTGTCTTTGGTTGGCAAATTTTCTGAAGATTTTTGTAGTACTCTTGGAATTTCTGGGATATAGGATTTTTTTCCTTTTTTTTGTTAAATTTTTTCCTTCTTAGGTGTGCTGATATAATTGTATCACTATGTTGTCAAGATTGCTGGATGGGTCGTAAGGTTGCTCCATTTTACGATCTCGCACCCTTGTCCTGAGCTGGATCGTGCATGGAATTTGTGTTGTGCCTGGGTGAGATTGCAGCGAGATAGGAGCAAAATTGTCACATCGGATGATTTTTATGCTCCAGCAAGTTGGATTTTTGGGTCGGGTTGCGTGGCCCAGTTTGTCCAAACCCCTTTTACACCCCCCTTTTTTGCCCTAAAATGCCTTTTCTGCTCCCTATTCTTTGCCAAACGTTTCTCTCGAGTTTTGAACACGCGCCTCCACACACCTGCGCCCTATTCTCTCTCAAACATCTCTCTCCCTCTCTTGTTCTGAAATATGATCTGAATTGTTGAGTATCTGTGCCTGTGTGTGCCATCTCTCTCATCTCTTTTGCACATCATCCCTCAACCCTCTTTGCTGTCTTCTGGATTCCTGGCGACCTGCATATCTTTCACTATGACTTATTTGAACTTTAATTTTCTCAAATAGATCATATTTGATACTCATGTTTTTCTGTGGTCCATGTATATTACTCTTGTTTTTGATACAAGTACTATGATCTTTTTTTATGTCTAGGATCCTAAAATTTAATGTTGACATTTATAATTTTTCTTATCATATTCTCTCTCTCTCTATATATATATGTGTGTGTGTGTGCGCGCGCACGCGCGAATGCATGCGTGCGTGTGCGTATTTATGTATGTATGTATGTATAATTTTATATTTTAGTAGGATCTTACGATTCTATGTCTTACGATCTTGCAACCCCCCTCCCGATCCTAAGTAGGATCTCTATCTTAACAACATTGGGCATTTGTATGAATGTTTTTTTAGGGATAGAGCTAAGAGACTGACTAAATTTTCTAATTAATACTTTTTTTTATTGTACTTTTTACGAGTTAGGAGTTTTCATATTGTCACTGGGGGAATTTCTAATTAATACTTTTTGTTTTTCTTGCACTTTTTATGAGTTTTCACATTGTCACGTATTTGTTAACAAGTTTAAAGCACTGTTCATGTGCCAACATATGCTTCATGAGGTCATCATTGAAATTTGTGCTAACCTCATTCCAAAGGTTTATGCAATTCAAATAATTGTGTTGGTTGCTGATGCTTTTGATAGGTTTGTGTTAATAAATAATAATTAAAAACCTGATTTGTTAAACCTTTTCAAAATTACTTTTATACATTTGTTATTGTGCTTAGATCTCTTCTTTTTTCTTAAATCCTTCCTCAGGCCAATTCTGGTATGCCTGCAACAAATCATCGAAGGGTTGCTTGCTCGTTTAGGGACCAATATCTTTTTCAGATATTTCAGATATCTTTAACATCATTGGGTCAACTGAAGAATGATGGTAAAATGGGTATACTCATGCTTAAAATTTTGTCCCTCTTTAGTACCATGTTTCTTACCTTTTGCTATCATGATTTTGAGCATTGAGATTATATACTTTGCAGTTGTCAATCAATTGCAAGAATTGGCACTTGCTCTATCTTTGAAATGTTTATCATTTGATTTTGTGGGGACTTCTGTTGATGAAAGTTCAGATGAGTTTGGCACAGTTCAGGTATCTGGTTGTTTTATTTTTATTTATGGAAAATCCTACATGAATTCCTTCAATGTTGGTTCATCTACTATCTTGGAATATGGTGGTTTGCAGATTCCATCACCTTGGAAGCCTGTTTTGGAGGATTCTTCAACCCTACAAATATTTTTTGATTACTATGCCATTACAAAGCCCCCTCTTTCAAAGGAGGTCTGTACATACGTTTGTTTCTATGATTGTATTTTTAATGTTTAGGCCTTGAAGTTCACTAATTAACCACTAAAATTTGAATCTTTTTTGGTTCTTGGGAAATTGTCTACTACTTACATTGATTATAGCCCCCTTTATTTAAATATATATCAAGTGAGAGCACTATCTTAGCATGAATGATCAAATTTGATTAACTTAAAATGATTTTGTGTATATCAGTGTCAAAGTTTAGTGTTAACATATCAAGGGCAAATATTATGTATGTAATGGCATTTTATTTCATACTTTTCTGGGTTTATTTAATTTTCTGCATTCAAAGGATTTTGTCAACCATCAATGTTCATTAGTTTTTCTTCTTTTGTGGCCTATTTGTAGGTTTTATCCTGCCACTTGTTAGACTTTGAACTTATAAATGTAGGCTAGCTATTTGAGAGTTGAGATTGGCAATGATGAAAAAGCCTTTAGAATGGAAATGTGTTGGCCAAAGAATGATAAGGTGCTATTTAAATGTTTGAATAAGTGATTACAATGTTATAATGAAGCAAAAGTGAGCATGATTGATGTTTTTAACGGTGACCATATATTAGTAAGTTTGAAACGAAAACATGGTCTTTTGAAAGAGGATGACTGGCAAATTCTGGTGGCACACCTTCTTGGTTGTTGCAGAGATTTCTTATTTTTAAATAATGTGATGGTTGAACATCAGGGAGATAATATAAGTGTTTTTTGGGGGGTAAAAAAAAGATAAACAACTGAATCTCCAGTTAATAGATTACAAAAGGTGAAAAAGATGATCTACTTTGGCCCTAGGAGCAATATTTTTTCTTTCTTCTTATGAAATAAAAGAATAATTTTTTTTAGAATGGAGAAGAAAGGAATGAGAAAAAGGAAGAAGATTTCTATTGAAAAAAAGAATGAAAAAGATGACTTGTTCTGTTAATCGTCATAAGGCAAAATATATAAAGCACTTACAGCTAACCGCCTTATCCTAGCAGCTCCCTTCTTCCATAGGAATCTCACACTTAGCCTACCTTTCTTTTTACCTTCATCATGTCTTGGGACTCCTGTTGCAACCTCCAGATTAGTAAACTTTAAAACAGAAAAGGGAAATGAAAACAAGAAAATTCGTAAATACAGGCCTCTTCAATTTCCTGGCATGTGTGACAGGGAGGAACCATAAGGTCAAGAGTGATGCCAGCAAGTGGTCTTGTTTGAAAACCTTTGTTCATGACTCTTCCAAAACCTTTTGATTAGTATCAACTTCAAAGTAAACATCCTAAGCTTCACCAGAGTATGGTAGTGAATGGCTGCAGGGCAGTGTAAACTTACTGTTCCTTCTGAAATAAAGCAATGCGCTGCATTGAGAAAAGTAGTTATTCAACATTACCTTATCCTTTATGGTACATTTGCATGAAAATTGAGTACTACGATAACGTAATATTGAGGTGTTAAATAAGGTGGCTTTTCTTGAATATTTTTCAATTTGATATTAACACTTCTATTAGATGACAAATTGTTTTCTTATTGATTTATGTTGTTCATTTTAGAAAATTGACAATAGAAGTGTTTCCTTAGTAATCATTAATTAATGTTCATTTTGTTTTGTGAAATGTTTTTATTGATGGTTCATCAGCTTGTACTTTTGAACCTTCTCTCTCTTAGGCATTAATTTTTTTTCTTTCCAGGCACTGGAGTGCTTGGTGCGACTAGCGTCAGTAAGACGTTCTTTGTTTACAAATGATGCTGCCCGTTCTAAATTTTTGGCCCATTTAATGACAGGAACCAAAGTAATCCTGCAAACAGGGCAAGGTGTTGTAGGCTTGTTACTTCTTCACTTTTTTTGTATTGTAACGACAAACTGGAAATATTATCTTCTATTATTACACGCTAAAGGAAAAATATGTCTTTTGTTTCCTTTTTTTTTTGGATTTCTTGTTACATATTGATTATGAGCAGGCATTAAATAAAAAAGATTATCTTTCTATCTCATTTTCTTTTTATGCATGCATTTGTCATCATGGCAATTTATCTCTGCCTTGGGTTGTTCAAACTTTCTTCCACTTCAACGAACCGATCAGTTATTTCCTGCCAGTGTAGGAACTGAGTTTCAATCTAATTTTTTGCATCAATGGGTTGTATGGTAACTTGTAGATGCTCTTACATGACCTAGGTAAAAGCTCTTGGTGAGGTTTTGTAATCACAGGTGAAATTGGGCTGAACATGTGGTTATCTTTTATAAACTATTAATCAGGAAATAGATTCATTTAAGATTCAATTGTGCTCTATTTTTCAGCAGCATTGAAAGGGGAAAGCCATAGTAAATCCCTCTAGGTTCAGAAAAGCAAAAAATGCTGTGAAGAAAGAAGTTACACACCACAAATATTGGCCATTATTGCATTTACATTTTTAAGCACTATTTAATCCTTTATTTTCATTTCATTGTTTTTGTTGTCTTGTTTGGTCATGCATTTATAATTTCAACTGTATTGGAAAGCAGGTCTTGCAGATCATGATAATTACCATGAGTTTTGTCGTCTTCTTGGTCGGTTCAGAGTGAATTATCAGGTAGACGTATGTGTAGTTTTTTCTCCTTTTTGTGGTGTATCTAGTGGTTTCTATTTCTAATTGGTAGTAATGCTATGTACATAAGCAGGGAGATGGGGTTCATGCTGTGGAGGCTAGGTACATACTTTGGCTTAGAAGTTAGAAGGGCACTTTACTGTGTGCATCATACAAATTGTCCCTTGTAACACTTGTGGGATTTTAAGTTTTAAACCTTAATACACACCATTCTAGGAGAGTAACTACAAAGATTTACAATAGTTTTTATAATTACTTTGCCATTGTTTATTGTAGTTAGCTAGCATATTATTTTAATTTTGTTTAAATTTAATGTAATTATTATTTGTGTATTATCCTTGTAATAAGTGGCACAAATGTTTAATTTGTACTTATTAACTGGGGCAGTTCAAGTCAATTATCATGGGGGCATCCTATCCCTATCCCACTGCTTTATTTGTAGCTTGTCCTTTATGTCTCTCATATAATTGTATGTTTATTGTAGTGTTTACAAATTTGTATTCAAATTTGGGGAGCATTTAATGCACCTGAAAATCAACCTCAAATGTTATCTCCCCCAAAACTGCTGCCTCCAAACTAGGAAATAGACTTTCTCTGATTTGTTAGTTTTCTTACTCTAACAATACAGTGGACAGTTATGTCGATAAACTTTGGAGAAATTTTACATGTTCTATAATTTATGCCATCCAAACACCCTTTTGGTCTGCAATCACATCCTTCCCCCAATTAACCAGGAACTTGTCACCTAAACTTTTAAACTAAATGCTGCAGTTGTCAGAGCTTGTTAATATGGAAGGCTACAGCGATTGGATACGTTTGGTTGCAGAGTTTACTCTCAAATCTTTGCAATCATGGCAGGTTAATTATTGTGTTGCTTTAAAATATTTTCCAGAAAATACATGATATATTGCGCTTAAAAATCATATTCAGGATTACATCATGTGATAATTATCATTAAGATATGCTTCATAAGTTAATAATTTCAAATTAGGTTTTTTGCACCTGTATTCTGAAATGTTGAGATATTGATTAAGCTGATACCTTGTTGTCAGTGGGCTAGCAATAGTGTGTACTACCTGTTAGGGCTGTGGTCTAGATTGGTGTCTTCTGTTCCATATTTAAAAGGTGATGCACCAAGCTTACTGGATGAGTTTGTTCCCAAGATTACTGAAAGTTTCATCACATCAAGATTCAACTCTGTGCAGGTATTTCCAATTATCCATGCGTTTTACTTTTTGCCTGCTGCATACTTCCAGGCTGTATTATTTAATTTTAAACTTCTGTTAATAAGTCAGCTGTCATAAATATAACATCTGTCCATTTTTGTAGGCTGGATTACCTGATGATCTTTCTGAGAACCCCTTGGACAATGCTGAACTTCTTCAGGATCAATTAGATTGCTTCCCATGCCTATGTAGATTTCAGGTATCATCCATATTTAATATTTTCATTCTTCTCTTTTTAATAGAAGAAATTTCATTAGAAGGCAAGATGGATTCCATAGGAGGATATAACAAAGCAGTAGAATACATCAATACAAAGCTAAAACAAACAGGAATGAGGAATCTAACTTATTGCTGTTAACACACCTTTTAAAAAGAGGCATGTTAATAAAAATGAATGTTTTAGGTTTGGAATGAGTTGTGACTATTGCTAGGTTATCATTCCACGTATTATGATTTAAACTAGACATACTGTTAACAGCCTGATTCCACAATGAAGATACCTTTAGTTAATACTCCGAACCAATGTTTTTGGGCATCAAATTACCAAGAGCCAAAATCTTGTCTCTCCTGGGAGCAAGTTGACCTCCCAATGAAAAAATGAGGTGCCATATTATGAATCATAAGAGTCCCAATAAGAAGCAACCTGACAATTTCCTCATAATCATTCCCCAATCTGACACACAAGTACCTAGAGTTGCAAGATTAAAGGACCTGTCTCTTCACATCCATACTTGCCAATCTAGTCTTTGCCAAATTGAGTTTCAAGTCAGGATTGACTTAAAAAATCTGATATGAGTATGACCAATTGTTAAATTATGCTTATCTCCTTCAGATAATTACATATGAGAAATTACCATTTCTACAGTGTCTGTTAGTACACATGGAAATCAGATATGCAAAGAAATTGGAATGTCTAACTTCTTTGATCAGGCTGTTTCTTTTTTCTCTGTTTATTTTGTATCCTTGTTACGGAGGATATCTTATTCTTTTCAGTTTATGTACTTTTTTTTGGTTTATATATAAAATTTGTCTTATTCAAAATATTTTCTTGAAATTCATTATACTGAGCACACCGGCTATCAAGCTAAACAAAAAAGGGTAAATAGTGTTCCATTTTAACACCACTCTAACCTTGTAACCTACTAAAGTTAGGTTAACCTTTCAACCAGAGAGAAAGTGACTGCCAAGAGACAACTTTGATTTAATTTGTCCAACTGAATCCAAATCTCCTGTGTCTGATTAAGGAATAAGATAGATATCATGGTTGTTACGTTACTCTTTTGCTGAAGATAATCTAGCTTCCAACATAGGAAATTCTTTCTTCATTCTTAAATAATTTTTTTTTGCAATTCTGCTGCAATATTGAACTATGTTGATTGTTTGACTCTTTTGTTCATTGTGCAGTATGAAAGCAGTAGTTTATTTGTAATGAATATAATGGAGCCAGTCCTGCAAATATACACGGTGTGATTATAGCTTTCCCTGAATGCTTCTAGTTATCCTTTTGTACTTTATTGTTGAGGGAAATGAGTTATTAATTGATGTTTAACCCTTTTTAATGACTGAATAGGAAAGAGCAAGATTACATGTTCCTGATAGCAGTGACCTCACTGTGATTGAAGATAAACTTGCTTGGATTGTTCATATCATTGCTGCAATTCTTAAGATAAAACAATGTACTGGTTGTAGGTAAAAACCTTTTTAGCTCTTGCCTTTTTCAATTGGAATGATGTGGATCGCCAAAGAAGTTCTGAGAAGTGTTCATAGCTTATCAAGCATCTCAATTTGTTTGTAGTCTTATTTTCCTGTGACTTTTATACGCAGTGTGGAATCCCAGGAAGTGCTTGATGCTGAACTTTCAGCTCGAGTTTTACAGTTGATAAATGTAACAGACAGTGGAATACACAGTCAGGTATACTGTTACAACATTAGTTTTTTAGCATGCCTTGGAATTTGAATTATCTGTTTCCCTTTTTTATTCTTTAACCCTATAAAGCTGTAAATTTGCATCATTGCTCTTAGAATGTGGGTTTGGGTCTAACTCAACCCCAAAAGTTAGCTCAAAGGGTGAGTGTTGGCTCCCACTTATATATTCTATTGTGGCCTTATCTCTAGCCAATGAGACATGAGTTTTTTCTCAACACCCCCCCTCACGGCTAGCACTATTGGGCTTGGTGCACGGATGACATGGTGGGTGGCCTGTTTAATGCATCTAGGATAGACTCTGATACCATCTTAGAATCAAGGTTATCAATAGCATTTTACGGCAGATGGCGGTGAACACCTTTAAGAGCCATTTCTAAATGGCGGATGGTGTGGTGGTCTATGGCAGAAAAAGAAATATATATATATATATATATATACATCATTGCTTTAGTTTTGAGTGCTTGTCCATCTCCCTGACATTATCCTATAACTGAAAAATAATTGGAATAAGGTTTTATAAGAAAACCTCAGGACAACAAACAAATAATAATTCTGAAAAAACAGAATTAAAACTCAGAAATTAAAAAAACAGAACAGAGGACAATTCTGAAAAAGGGAATTTCAGCACCAACATACACAAACATAATAAACAGAGTGAAGAACATTTGAAAAGAGTAGAAAAGAAGAGAAAATCAGTTCAGGAAAAAAAGAAAGAAGAAAAACGAAAGATAAAAACAGAGTACGCCAGAGCAGAGAGAGTCACCGTTGTAGAGAGGGTCGCCAGAGGGTTCACCCATAGGGGAAGGTTTTTTGCAGCTAGGGTTTGAGTGAGTGTGAGAAAAGATTCATATTCATAGAGGAAAGGGTTCAACTAAGAGTAATAGTAGTGTTTCGTGTCAGGTTGTTGCTAATGGGCCAACCTGAGCCCAAAAATTTTGAAAAAATTAAAACACCGAAAACCTGCCACTTCCACCATGCTCACTGTGAACTGCCACGACGTTACGGTCATGGCAGGCGCCATAGCCCTAATGGTGGACGACGTTATATGAGCTAGAATAGCGCCTAATGGATTGCGGAGGCCGCCATTACACCTTCGTAAGGTCGTTATGGCATCGTCATAACCGCCATGTGACAATACTGCTTAGAATATGGATTTTTGGTCTAACTCAATTCCAGAAGCTAGCTCAAAGGGTGAGGGTTGCCTTTCAGTTATATATTCTATTGTGGTCTTATCTTTAGCCAATGTGGGACTTGAGTTTTTTCTCAACAATGACATTTAACTTTTAACTGAAAAATGTCTTTGGTTGTATGTTAGGAGATCCATCTTTAGGAATTTGTATTTATGTTGTTGGTTGAAGGTATTGTTTTCTTTATTAGTTAGTATAAATAATTTTTATTAAAAACAGAGAAGGGGTGTATAAATAAAAAGTTTGTAAGCATAAGGCATCCTCTATCACAAGAAAAGAAAAGGGTGCGGAAGAACAATAGAAAAACTAAGGATGTCATAATTCAGAGACGGTGGAGTCCTTGTAAAATTCATGAGTTTAACACCAAAGGATTGCATGAAGTGCACACTGCCACAAATTTGGCCTTCCTACCAAAACATTCAAACTTTAGGGGTTCAAATTGATGAAACTAATCTAGATAGGGTGAAGTTGATAACTAGTGTATCTTCTAGAGACTAGAACATGGTTTTACTATATTTTTTATTGCTAAGATTTTTATGTGATAAATGAAGTGCCTTCTAATGTTTCTTATTTTTTTTCCACTGTAACTGATTAGTTCACATGCAACTGGTGGTAATCACTTGCTCTTTTGGGCAACTACCATACCTAGTATTTTTCTTTTCTATTAATGCAATTGCAGAATGGAAATCTTATGTTTTTTGGTATTGTTTTATTTTTTTTGATTTTGTTTTTCTTGATGATAAATTTAGTTTATGACGTGCTTTAGAAGAATGTATTTCTTATAATTTCATGTTATTGGCATTTGACAGAGATATGGTGAGATAAGCAAACAAAGACTAGATAGGGCAATTCTTACTTTCTTTCAGCATTTCCGAAAGTCTTATGTAGGAGATCAGGCTATTCATTCTTCCAAGGTAATAAAATATTTTAACTATTGAGAATAAGCCATTTTGCATGGATATGATCCCTGTACGTAGTATGGGTACATGTACAAAATATGACAAATTTAAAAAAGTATGGGTATGTTAAAAAGTTCTATAAATTTATTTATTTATTTATATTTATATATGTAGACCTGTGCACACATATGTATGTATTATATATGAAATAGTAAAACATAACAAAATTATATAAATGATGAAATCAAAAAAATCCAAAATACATAAATGGACTAATATATCTGTAAATTGTGAAAATATTTTTAATAAAAAAAGCTAGCTAATTGATTTCCTAAATCCTTGCAATTGTGCACTACTGTTGCTAGTTGGTATACTGTCCCAACCTACTATCACCACCAAGCATGACTAGAGATTACGCTCTTCTCTCAACTTGGCAAATAATGATTAATGAGTTTAATTGAGTGTGTAGAATAATGTAAAATTGGGAGAGAAGGAAAAAAACATCGAATTTTAACTGAAAATGATTTCTAGTACTTGAGGGCTGAGACAGGTGTACCCAGTTACATTCAGTGTTATCATTGGCGGATATAAACACGCCATTGTGGCCTATGTTTGCCGCCATAGCGGGCTTCCCTTTATAAATTGTCTATGGCAGTTGGCAAAAACCTGCCATGCCTGGGTAGCCTTGGCGCCTCCATTTAACAACATTGAAACGAATACCCCCCCAGTAGATACCCAGGCATAGCCAATGCATACCTGTGTGTAGTATGTAATGTACCTGGTACAGGTATGGCTCACAAATTGAAGTACCCATGCTTAAGATTTAACATGGCATATATGCATCTCTTCATTTGTATATTTTATGTTGCAGCAGTTATACGCCCGGTTATCTGAACTTCTTGGCCTACATGATCATCTATTACTGTTGAATGTGATTATTGGCAAGATTGTGACTAACCTTAAGTGCTACACAGAGGTATTTTTTAGCTTGTTTTCTCATCTCAATTCTTTCGTGATTTAACACACTAATTGTGTTTGTGCTAATTTCAGAGTGAAGAAGTCATTGACCACGCCTTGAGTTTGTTTTTGGAGCTTGCATCTGGGTTAGTTTTAGTTGGATTAAAGAGTATTTAGCTACCTCTTCTTTTGTAATTAGGACAAGCCACCCAAATAAATTGATTTTTCTTGCAACAGCTACATGACCGGAAAGCTACTTCTGAAGTTGGACACAGTGAAATTTATTGTTGCCAATCATACGGTAGAATATCTTTTTTTTCATTTGCTCATTAATTTCTCTTGGTTTATCATTTACTGTGCACAAGCAAAAGCTGACCAGTAGTTGATACACTGACATATAAAGTGTAGACAGAAATTGAGCTTTGCATGACACAATTACAAGTACACTTGACTAAGATTGTAATATGGAGTTATTTTGTATATATAGTTAGCTGTTTCTTTTTCATGCATAATGCTAATTGTTGATCAGGATTGTGCTTGGCTTATGTTTTTGGTTAAAAAATTAACTGGATGGGTAATATCTAGATTTCTTTTCTTTTCTGTTATAACTATGTTGCATACAAATTAGTGTTCATGTACCAATATTATGTAAATTGCTTAAAAAAATGGTTCAAGGATGGCTGAGTTTCATTCCTTGCTATCTATGTCTCCTTTTCATGTGATATTGCTTCTTTTTTCCAATCTTGAGTTCTTTCTTGTCATCATTTCTGAATTTTTATTGCTGATGACATCATGTTTTGCTAGTGATGATCTCTCTGCTATTTGGTTAGTGGTTTGTGTCTTATAATAGGCAGATTGGAATGATATACATTGATTTGATTCTGAGTAGTGTTGCATTTCCTACCTCCTTCTCTGCACTGCTGTATTTCTCCACTTTTCTTTTTTGTAGAATTAGATTTCTCTTATCTCTGTTCTAATTATTTTTTCACTGTAATTAATCTCAGAGGGAACATTTTCCATTTTTGGAAGCAAAAAGATGCACTCGCAGCAGAACAACTTTCTATTACACTATTGGCTGGTTGATATTCATGGAAGATAGCCCTGTGAAATTTAAATCTTCAATGGATCCACTCCAGCATGTACTCCATCATTCATCTCATTAATATGCTTGTATAGTAATTTTTAATCCCATGCCTCTCTACTAATGAGTGCAGATTGGATTGTGTAGTTAATAAAATATTTTAACATTACTGGATGTATAATATGACTGGATTTTACATTCTGCCTGTTATGCTCTGTTAATCTTGGTGCAATTTCTTATATATTCATCGATTTATATAGGTTCTATCACTCAAAATTGCACAGTGAATCTGAATAAGTAAATACTGAACACAATAATGTGGCATTGATAATATGAAAAACATTAAATTTTATATAAGGAAATAATTTTAGACATAAATAATGGGGATCTGTACTATCTCTGGTGATTTCCCTGTCCTCCTGGATCTGCATTATGAAAATTCTGCATCATATAAAAATAGTGACTGTTATATAGATCATGCTGGATCAGTTGTTGAAAAAAGGTATACTGCAGGGTAATGCATGTTTCTGGGAGGAAATCTGGTGACATGAGAAGTAAAAAGCAAAATGTTACTGCCTATGATAAAAAGGCCCAAGATTGTTATTTGTTGATGTCTTATCCACTACAAAGTATAGTAGAGTCTGCCCGTAGTTTAAATGGTCATGACTGCTTCACACATTCATTATTTATCTTCCTCATCTCTAGTATTTGAATTATCACTTGTTGTTGTTGTTGTTGTTGTCTCTGGTATTCAGATCAACTTGTTCAGAAGAGATGTTACTATCGTGGTATTGAGCATGACTGGAGGGTGTTGTTATTTCGATTGGGGTTTCTGTTGTGTTCCTTTTGGTTTTCTGTTCGTTAGCTAATCTGTTCAGGGACCTATTTTCTTGTAACTTGTTACTTTCTTAATTCTTTATATAATTTTAAGTAAAACTTTACGTGGACATGAGTATGCTTATGCCTTAGCTTTTCGACTACCTTCTATGTTATTGGTTAGTGAAAGATAATAGCAATTGCTGTTTATTTCATTTTGTTAATTATAACACCTAGATAGATTTTTCATATAATTAATTGTTTAACTTTTTGGTCTTGGACAAAGTCAGCATATGATATTTCCCCCCCTCTCTATTTTAGGTTTTTCTCAGTTTGGAATCAACTCCTGATGCAGTATTTCGAACAGATGCTGTAAGGTATGCACTTGTTGGTTTGATGAGGGACCTTAGAGGAATTGCAATGGCCACAAACAGGTTGGTAGTTGTGCTGTTTCTGTTTTTCAAGCTGAGGGAAGGAATTAAACTGATCTCTCTGTTTTTCATATTTGTATTTCTTAGCCGCCGAACATATGGATTTCTATTTGATTGGTTGTATCCTGCACACATGCCTCTACTCTTAAAAGGCATCTCACATTGGACAGACACCCCAGAGGTAATGAACCTTGCTGATAATTTTTTCTGCCTACATATACATTCAAATGGCGGGTTTTGGTCCCATTATTCTTCACTCATGTAAAACTGAAGATTTGTGATTTTGAAATATCATTTGGTAGATGCTAGCGCAATGCATGAATTGTTACATAATATCATAACATGGGCTCAATTTATGGTTTGCAGCCCTGTTGACAGCAACTTGGTTTTGTAACCTTTCTGGCATTACCTCAGCTATATTTACTAGTAACTTTTCCTATCATGACTTATGTCATGGTGAGCTAGCATTCTTATCTCTAATCATTTAATCAATATCTTTGGAGTTGCAGATGGCTGAGGAGACAAGGGTGGCTTATGGGGCAAACCCCAAGCTCCTTAGATGTCCTTGGCCATCTCAATACAAAATTGGCAGCCATTTGATTTCACTTTTCTTGTGGGTTTGCTAATGCATGATATGGGGTTGCTACCTTCAACCCTCCAATGGCTCATGATATTTCTATTGTTGGTTCTTTCAGATTGGATCATGACTAGAGTTACCTTATTTTGAATTCAAATGCTGATACTTTTCTACATAAACCTTTTTTGGCTAGGGTTGGTATAGAAGAAAAAGCTATCAGTTGATCAATCTGCAGAAAATCAAAACTTACAACCCCAGCTAAACATTTTATTTCTAGAAAGCATTAACATTTGACTGCTAATAATGCAAGTGGTAGTTGTCATGCTTCAGTTTTCAAGAGGTGGCATGCCTGTTATTATCCTCCAATTAATCTTGAGACCATTTGAAATGTTTTAGCTTGGAAGTATTTTCCTGTGATAAGAGCAGTGTGAGGTCTTATTTATGAGAAAACTTGCCTTAGTAGGAACTAGGGTTTTGGACTGCCCGATCAAGGGCTAACTACAATAACACCTACACCATTCAAGGCTTTGATGCTGAGGGGCCGTGGATCACCTAATTGAAAGACTGACTTGCTAATGTGGCCTTATATGGCTTACCTACCAATGTGGCTAATTAACCTCTGCAGTTACAACTTGGAGAGATACCACACCTCAAGGAATGCGTAAGCCTTGGACCTTTGGGCCCTGTATAATGGTTTCTAGATCCTTCCCATGAATCTAGTTAAATTACCCTTCGTGCCACCTCTTGAAAATCATAGGAATGGCTCACATTTCTGATGCTAACTAGACTTGTGTTCGCTTAGAGCTGAGACTGAGGGTCTCCAGTGAGCATACTCTCTAGCATGAACAGTAAATAGTAAGTATAATTTTAAGAGCAAATAATAATAAGTATAATTTGAATATGGAAATTCTTTATTGAATTGGCAAACTGATTTTTAATTTCAGTACAGAAAGCTTTGAAAATAGAAAACAACTCTGAACATCCTTTTTGAAAGATTACCTTGTACTCTGTACAAGTCATCAATAAAGGTAACAAAATAGCCAAGACTCAAAAAGTGGTACAGACTAGAGATGGAAGTTGGACCCCATATTGGAATTGATGAAAAATAAGTATCTCGATGATGTCTTAGAATAAGTTTTAAGTACTTATTTTCTATTCTTTCCTTTTAATTCCTTTGTACCTATGTTCACAAAGTATCTTGATTATTTAGTAGAGACACTCTTGTTGCTGCTTTCTTCTTTTCCTATTGTGTTTCTTTCTCTTGCACTTGATGATGAGTGATAGAAATGTGCAAGAATAAACATGTTAGGTTCTAATTTTCCCTTTACAAATGTGAAATGTACTTTGTCATTTACAGGTGGAATTACTTCTGATGTATGTTCCTCTTTCCCCCCTGGGGTTTGCTTGATTCTGCAGGTTACGACCCCATTGTTGAAGTTCATGGCTGAGTTTGTGCTAAATAAAGCTCAGCGTTTGACATTTGACTCTTCTTCTCCAAATGGCATACTTCTCTTCCGGGAAGTTAGTAAACTGATTGTTGCTTATGGATCTAGAGTTCTGTCTCTTCCAAATGCTGCTGATATTTATACATACAAATATAAAGGAATATGGATTTGTTTAACGATACTGTCAAGAGGTGAAATCCTATGCCTTGTTGGTTCTTTTTATTTCTGGAGCATGGTCTAGTGTTCTGCTTGAGTTTTGCTAGGTGTGCTTGTAAATTGCTGCAGATAGTAAGTTATTTATAATGTTTTTCAATAGAGTTATATAAACTGGTGTATCTATTTATATACAATTTGGTGCAGAGTATTCTAGTCAAATGCTTGAGTTGTTTTATGATTTTGCTTAATAGAGTTACATGAATGAGTATCTATTTATTGGGACAGAATACTTTAGAGAGTAGATTGCATGATTGATGTACTAGCAAAATTGTATGTGGGCGGGCTAAATTTAATATCTTGCATCAAATGACAGCCCTTTCAGGAAATTATGTCAACTTTGGTGTGTTTGAACTATATGGTGACAGAGCTCTATCTGACGCTCTTGATGCTGCTCTAAAGATGACACTGTCAATTCCTATGTCTGATATATTGGCTTATAGGAAGGTATGCAAACTATTTTCTTGCCATATAAGTCCTATCCTATGTACTCTTCAAATTAAATTTGCACTAATTAAGTGAAGGATATAAAACTAAATGATTACATGGATTAAAATCTTTTTAAAAACTTCTTTTTATGAGCAATGTTTGGTCATATCGTTGGTTAATATGGGATCTTCAACACGAAGAACTATTACCAAGAATAAAAGGGGGAAAAAGAATAGGAAACAAGCAACACAACATTATTATTATTTTTAATCGGAAAATGTTAGTTGTCAGTTTGTTAGTTTTTGTTAGCAGGGGGATTCGAACTCACGTTTTACCCTTCCCTCCTTTCATCCTTTACCACCAAGCCAACCTTATATCTCCTACAACACATGGTAATCTGTGTAAATACAACACCTCCCTCCCCTTCAAAGGATCATTGTTAAAACATAAAGCTAGGAAAACTAATTGGTCCCATATGAACTCAAGAGGTGTCTTATGAACAATAAAGATGCCAACGCTTTTTGGCATCTCCGCTGGTGCCAAATCCTCTAAAATTAACAGATAGGAGCTGCTGGAGATCCTTGGGCAAACTAAATAATACACCAAAACACCAACCAAGTTATTCCAGAGATCAACCCTGTATGTATATGTATATAGCTATGTACATGTTGGTTGTAATCTTGGCTATACATGTTAGGTTCTTTAAAATTGCCTCTGCTTGAAAGATCCTTACCCCCAAGGGTTATATTTGACACTTTCGAATATAAAACAATTCACGAGCCTTTACCTAACAGCTTAAACTTTTAGGATGTTGGTGATTCGTATGGTGTCAAAGCTTCTGTGGCCAAGTGGTTATGAGTTTATGCTTGCTTCCTCTATTCTAAATAAAAGTTGAATTTCAGCACAAGGCACAGTGGTATATGCATTGACACTGCTTCAAGACCAATGGGCTCTTGCATGAGGAAATATGTTAAATATAAAAACATCCATGAGCGTTCATTTATCTAGGATCTTTTTTATCTTGCTCCTGAATTATGTGTTGGGTTAGTTTTCTGTCAGCTTGCGAAATACATTAAGATGAATCTCACTTAGTTTTTGCTTTTATGCAGCTAACAAGGGCTTATTTTGCCTTCTTGGAGGTTTTGTTCAACAGCCACATCACTTTTGTATTAAACTTGGACACAAACACCTTTATGCATATGGTTGGCTCCCTTGAATCTGGACTTAAAGGGTTGGATACAAGTATCTCATCACAGGTTATTGTAATAAATCTCATTTCTATCTTCCTGTTTTCAGACTAAATGACATTTTTCCATAGCATTTTTTAGGAGATTCTGCTTGATGTAAATATTCAAGTATTTGGTTTCTTTTAACCTATGCTTTTGTCCAACTCTTCAAATTTCTGATTACAGTGTGCATCTGCTGTTGATAATTTGGCTGCTTTCTATTTCAACAATATCACTATGGGAGAGGCTCCAAATTTACCTGCATCTGTCAATCTTGCTCGACATATTGCAGAGTGTCCCAATCTGTTTCCAGAAGTAAATATATTTTTTATATTTTTCTGTTCACCGCTCGGTTAAAAATTCTTCAATTTTGCTCTAACTTTTTTATGAATTTATTTGTCTGGAATCTGAAAAATTTCAGCTTCAATTAAAACCACAATGTCCTCGTTTTACACCCCAATTTTCACATATTGATTGCAAACCTTCCTTCAAATCATAGGATAGAAGTTATGTGTTCATTGTGTTGTGCATATAACATGCTCAAGAATACTTGAGAAAGCAAACTACCATTTTATTTTATGAAAAATGCTCATCTTATTCATTTTTCCTACTTTGAAACTGGTAACGAGGGACCATTTTAGTTGGGTTATTTGACTTGGGTGTCTCTCTTTTGCATCCCAAGATTTTGAAGACCCTATTTGAGATCATATTGTTTGAAGACTGTGGGAACCAATGGAGTCTGAGTAGGCCAATGTTGAGTTTGATACTCATTAATGAGCAGGTAGTGAACCTTTTCAATCTCTGTTCTATTTTCATTAAATTTACTGCAAACAGTTATATATGTAATGAGCTTTGGTACATATGATATATATACTCCAGCTTAAGTTGAGTGTAACATTAAAGTGCATTTATTGCCTAACTTATTGATACTCCTGTTTAGGCGTCGAGTATTCATGTAATTATTCATGTTTTTAGCATAAGCATAAGCAATTATCGACTGATTTCCCACAGAATTCTAGCCAGTCTCTATTTGATTCTTATTTGGCACAATTAATTTATAGACTGAGTTGTTATTTACTTGCAGATATTCTCAGATCTGAAAGCTCAAATCTTGTCATCACAGGTATTTTTCTTCTCACTAAACTTGGGCTATAATTTTTTATTTCTTTGTTTTTTTAATCTGGATTACAGATCAGGTACTGAGGATATATGGCTGAGAATGCAGCCTCTCATTTTTCACACATGACAAAGTCATTTGAACAAAGAGACACAAGGACCCTAAATATTGCTCCACTAGTGGGGCACTGATCATAGTTATTATTGTATCTATCTCTCACTTAGAATACATCAAAGTGGTGGCAATTGCTAATAGAAAACTAGTGGTTCAGCTTTTGTTACTGTTATAATATTTTACATGTATTTGGGTGGTTGGGAACCAAGAGTTGTGTTTTTCTACTATGATTATGTTGTGTGACTTGGGTTGGTTAATTTTTGCAGCCAATGGATCAGCATCAGCATCAGCGGCTCTCTTCATGCTTTGATAAACTCATGGCAGATGTTGCTCTAAGCATAGATTCTAAAAACAGGGATAAGTTTACTCAAAATCTCACCATATTTCGGCATGAATTCCGTGCCAAATAATTCAAATTTATGCGAGTAAATATGAGAGTTTGGTGTTTGTATATTGTCTTTTTGGAGAATCTGGTGCACTCTGTTCTGGTGGGTGGCACCTTGGAGTCCTATCATGGAAAAAAAAAACCATTTTATGCGGTTTCTTCATTTTGGTCTTGTAACAAATGTATTCTTTGTAATTACTGTTCATGCAGTGTGGAAGATAGCTGTATACTTTTGGTGGTACCGGATAACTCTCTTTATACTCAGATTTGGATGATTCAAAGTTCAAAGATGATGGAAAGATTTCGAAGATGTAAGGAAGTGGGTGGGACAAAAAGGGTCATGGACGAGAAAACTAGTGGAGGGATAAAACGGTAACCACCTGAAATGTAGAGTGATTGGGTTAGATATATTCTTTGTAGAAATCATGTATATTATTATCGATGATATTTGTTTAGAAACATGCTAGATATTATTTGATATTAAAATGTGTTTAGATGGTGATAGAGAAATGTTCATTTCGGTCTCAATCTTTTGAAAGTTTGTACCTAATTGACTACATTATGATTTTTTTTTGGGGGGGGGGAGATGTTCCAATTTGTTTGAAGAAAACTAAAGGTTACACTTTGTGGCAGAAAATCTGTGAACAAATGTCGCTTAATACTGATTTTCATATTTGTTTGAAGAAAACTCGAACTTGCAATTTGTGGCAGAAAATCTGTGAACAAATGTCGCTTAAATATTAGGTTGTCTTGAAACGACAAAATTTAGATGCAGCGTTTTATTGTGTTGGCCAATGTTATTTTGATGTTTGAATGTAATTTCATAGTTTGTCTTCATTCCCTTTTTCTATTACATTTTTTTATTCTTTCGCTTTTTCTATTTAAGAGTTGTGTTTTTCAGAGCCGCTGAATGTCGCTTAAATGTAGTATTTTGATGTAGAGTTGTGTTTTTCATAAGGTTATTAAATTTATTTGCATGATTACTATGAAACTTGACTAATTCCAAACTACAAAGGGTCGTAAAGATGGTGTAAAGTGAGTTTTATCGGCAATTGAAAATGTTATTGAAAAAATCCTTCTCTGTTCTTGTATGTTTAGGATTGCTCTCACTTCTTTAAACTTTGACTCATTTTTGTAGAGAAATCTTTTATCATGGATGCATGATGGGAATGAGAATGGTTATTTTTAGCATTTGCAAAATTTAGAGGAAATAATGCCACAAATCCAATCACATAAAATACCAAGTGTTTGAAATTTCTGGAGTCATTATTATTGTTTAATATAACCTTGTTATCCTCTTGATCTCTCTTGTTTCACATAGTAACTTTTTAAGATGGAGCAATAAGTTGTCCGATAGCAGTAAAAGTCAAGTAGGATTTTACCGTTCTTTAAATAAACAAGTAACCTAATATTTAACATGATGATTTTCAAAACTCAAATTATATCATTTAATTAAATTGAGTTTATATACGAGAAAAAAAATCTTATATAAGTAAAAATATTAAATTTAGATCATATAATCATAAATAAAGAGTTGAGATTTAATATCCAAAAAGTCACATAATTCTTAAAAAAAATCACATGATTTTTTTAGTGATTATATAACATTAATTCTTAACCGTCTATATTTAATTATAGGGTTAAGATTTAATTCTCTCGCTCTTATATAAAATAGTTTCATTTCATAATGTCATATTATACCTATATATATTTCAATTGTTAGCCTTTATGTAAATTCAACTTTCAACTTATCAAGTTTTATCTAGTGAAAATTTCTTTTTTTATTCAGAACGCTCCAAAAGGTAATCCATAATATTTTAAAAGCATATCGTTTGGGTGGTCTTTTTTGTGTTTTCAAAAATGAACTCGTTTTTTTTCTTTTCCGAAAAGGTATCTTTAACATTTTGAGAGACAACAATCTTAGAATATTTTAATAAATTTGAGTAACATATGTGTATATACTTCATGACAAATTAGATTCCAGTTGCTTTAAATATTTGTTAAATAACAAAGTGAATTTTGTAAGTGTAAGAATTTTTATGTATAATGTCACATAAAATATTATACTGTATAGTTATATTATTATGTCTTATCCAATCACATGCATGTTATAATAAATTATAAGCATAATTATGTTACAGTAATAAAATTGAATTGAATTCTGTAAATTGCAAAACTTGATTTTATGTAAAAATAAAATAAAAATGAAAATGATGAATTTAAAGGAGGCAGTATATATATATATATAGAGAGAGAGAGAGAGAGATAAAGGAGTGTGTTGGATGAGGCGAAACTCGAGAGTGTAAGGTTTTGCATTTCATTTGACGAAGAGTGAGAGAGTCTTATCTGTCGTCTCTGATCTCTGATCGCATCTTCATTCCGAAAATGGCTGTTTCGGCTATCACTGGAGCGAGGCTAACCCTAGGGATGTCTCTTTCCTCTTCCACGCGATCACGAACCGTCGCAATGGCCGTATCTATCGACCCCAAGACCGATAACAAACTCACTCTTACCAAGTCCGAGGAAGCTTTCGCTGCGGCCAAGGTACGCTTTAGCTTTGTCTTTCCTCCTTTCATTTATTTGGAAATTGAAATTGATTTTGATTTTAGGAGCTGATGCCTGGAGGCGTGAACTCCCCAGTTCGTGCCTTCAAATCCGTGGGTGGTCAACCAATTGTGATTGATTCAGTCAAAGGGTCTCGTATGTGGGATATCGATGGCAATGAGTACATTGACTACGTTGGTTCCTGGGGTCCTGCAATCATTGGTCACGCTGATGATCAGGTAATTCTTCAAATGCTAAATACTCTATAGAAAAACATTAAAATGGATAGATAGGGTCGTACTCAAATGTGAAAATTAAATTCTATATTGAACACATTCGCAGGTGCTTGCAGCTCTGGGTGAAACCATGAAGAAAGGAACCAGCTTTGGTGCACCCTGTCTGCTGGAAAACACTTTGGCAGAGCTGGTTATCGATGCCGTCCCCAGCATTGAAATGGTTCGGTTTGTCAATTCAGGCACTGAAGCTTGCATGGGTGCGCTCCGTCTGGCCCGTGCTTATACCGGAAGAGAGAAGATCATCAAGTTTGAGGGCTGTTACCATGGCCATGCTGATCCTTTTCTTGTTAAGGCAGGTAGTGGAGTTGCCACCTTAGGACTTCCTGATTCTCCCGGTGTCCCCAAAGCTGCCACTTTTGAAACCCTTACAGCCCCCTACAATGACACCGAGGCCATTGAGAAACTCTTCGAGGCCAACAAAGGAGAAATTGCCGCAGTTTTCCTCGAACCTGTTGTTGGAAACGCTGGTTTCATTGTTCCTAAGCCTGATTTTCATAGTTTCTTGCGCAAGATCACCAAGGAGAACAATACCCTTCTTGTGTTTGATGAAGTCATGACTGGATTTCGTTTGTCATATGGAGGTGCTCAAGAGTATTTTGGCATAACTCCAGATATAACAACTCTAGGAAAGATCATTGGTGGAGGTCTGCCGGTAGGCGCTTATGGAGGGAGGAGGGATATTATGGAGAAGGTGGCACCAGCTGGCCCAATGTATCAGGCTGGGACCTTGAGTGGGAACCCTTTGGCCATGACTGCAGGCATAGAGACCCTGCAGCGTATTAAGGAGCCAGGAACTTACGAGTACTTGGACAAAATCACTGGTGAGCTTGTTGAGGGCATCATCGAAGCTGGGAAGCGGGCAGGCCATGCAATATGTGGTGGGCATATAAGGGGGATGTTTGGGTTTTTCTTCACAGAAGGACCAGTGTATAATTTTGCAGATGCCAAAAAGAGTGATACGGCCAAGTTTGCTAGGTTCTTTTGGGGAATGCTGGCGGAAGGTGTCTATTTGGCACCTTCCCAGTTTGAGGCTGGCTTCACCAGCTTGGCACATACTTCTGATGACATAAAAAAGACGATAGCCGCTGCTGAGAAGGTTTTCAGGGAGATCTGATGGTTAAATTTTGTTTTGTTGCAAATTTAATTTTCAGAGGGTGAATTTGTAGGTCAATTTAGATTATTGTTATGGCAGTTGCTTTCGTTATGATCTGTATCATTTTCGCATCCTGTATCTATCCAGTGTATTATGTTGAGCTGTGAGTTACTTGAATTTGAAGCTTGTAAGCATTCGAATTCATTGTTTAACTCCTCATTCTAGTTTCACATGTTATGTTTTTAATGTAGGCATGCATTTTGCTAATGCATTACATATCAGTATACATCTTTGTGGACTACACACTTTCGGGGTGGGAATAGATAGAGAATTGTCTTTGTGCTAGATAAATTGAACTAATTTTTGAGCTGTGATCCAATATTGATATTCTTTAGGGAACATAGATGAACATTATTATTTACTGGACGGATGAACCTGAACATGATGTCAAAGTTTGTTGTAGCTTTCAAAGGATGGACTGTATGCTTTACTTGTAGATTAATTGAACAAAGTTTGCATAAATCATTAGTTAAAGTTACATTGTATGCATATCTGTTCCTCTTACGACAATTATCAGCAAGTGCCACAGCACAGTTACATACTGGTTTATTTAGCGAGGGTTCTCCCATTTATGGGTCTGAGTAGTGAGTAGTTGAACTGTAACTGTGCGTCTCAAGTGCCTTCCGAAATTTCCCCAACCATCAGTTTGCAAGTTTTATAAATCTCTTTCTTCTTTCTTTTTCGAAGTATCATTAATTGAAAATGTACAATATCACTTAAGTAACATAGGATACTAAACAAAGAGCATTACAATAATGCATAGCAATTAAATAAAAACCAACTCAGGTGCTCACGTCCAAAGCCAGAAGCTTCTGCACTGTTAATGAAAGTTTTTCACTTTTCAAGACAAAAACATTCCGGGCAAAAAAAAAATCTGCTAAATGGCGGCGACTGGAAAATAAATTAGCCGGTGCATTACTCGGAGGATTTTTTAGGAAGACCAAGAGACGAGCAATATACAAATTACGAATTATTTTCAAATAATAATAAGGAACTTGCTGTCGCATGGAGCAAAGTTATAGACTTTTTGACATGGTAAATAGTGTTGAGTTCTTTTTATTTTTATAAAAATCTAAAGAGAGATACTTCCATTTCTGTATTCTCAAGAGTTTCTAAGTTCAACATATTTTTTTCTACCAGCACATTACCTTTTTCCCATGCATATTAAAATGAAGCAAAACAAGATAGGGAAATTTTTTGACATACGCTGATCAGATATTTATATAACAAATAATAACGAAACTGTTAAATTACAACCTCAAATGTATCACAACCTTCACATGAAATGTACAGTGCAGTTAAATTAAACTTTGTCCTCATACAAAATTTGGGTTTCAATCTGCAACCTTTATCAAGATGCTCTGTGTGGGCTTCAGCCAGCCGGTCCCGTAAAAAGTCCAAAGTAAGCTGAATCTCAGAAGAAAAAGATTGTGTGATAATAATTGTGTAAATAAAGCGAAAGTGTAAGAACAAATGTAATTCAGCTTTTACAACTTATAACCACATGCAGATATGACTATCGTATATATTCAATTAACGATCATTGTGGTGAATGGTGATTACAAAATATTATATTTCACCCAAATCACAAAGCTGAGATACACTCAAATATCTCAATCTTTTCTCACGGGTGTATACTGCTCTTACTATAAACAAATAAAAAGATTGTGTTTGACATGGGAGGAGTGGGAGCTATTTTTGGGCTGTAGGCACAAATAGCTTGGACATCATGCTTCAATCAATTGTACATCGATGGAACTTCATTCCAGCAGCCACAAACTGTTCACCTAGAGAACAAGGTGAAACTTTAGGGCCGAGTACTGATAGATAGCCATTAGTAGTTAATTAGGTGTCTATTAGTGAGGGAGGGATTTAGGCTAGTTGGGCTGGCTGAGATAGTAGAAGAAATAAGGCATATTGCCTACAAATAAAAAGAGGAGATTGAGAGAGAAATCATCTTACCATTTAAGAAAGGATTAGACTCTTACAAAGTAGGGAGAGCCCTAGTCTATCGAATATCCAGGGAAACCACTCATTATCCTCAGCCTAGCCTAAAGCGGCTACCATATTGGCATAGCAATTAGGAGTTAGGGTTCACCGATAAAAAATCATTCTTTCCTTTGGATTCTTACAGAGATGGTTCTGTAGAATTCCATAAGAAAAGAAAAGATACTACAAGTCATTCAAGAGACCTGAAACCTCCCCCAAATCCTCACTGAATAATTGCTGACCTCTCTTGTCTCTCTTCCCCCCACCCAATACCCACTTATGTCCCATGCAATTTCAACTTTACTACATTGCTTCCCAGTTCCCACACTTAATGCCACACAGAAGAGTTTGTAATATCCTATTTAAATCCCCCTCTCACCCTTGCACATATGCCTCACATGGTCTAGCATAGGAGTTTGAAAAAAAGGAAGTAGCCAATCCTCTATCTATGCTGGAGAATTTCTCTCCTGCATAGAAGTTAGATCCAGAAGCATAAAGTTTATTTCAGTCTGACATTCAATCCATTTGTATAATCCATATCACTGCATTGAATTTTTAATATAGAGCTAGGCTACTCAAATCTATAGCATCATTGCCCCTTGATTCTCAAACAAGTTCAAGAATAAATACACAAAAACCACTTCCATGTTCTCCAATAGTGGGAAAATCCAAACCAATTCAACCCATAAATACCCCTACAAAAAACACTAGACTATTTTTTTATGATTCGAGTGGTGCTTTGGTACATTTTGCATCCAAGATGGATATTTTCAGTTCTTATACTCCAAGTAATTTTGGTGATATGAGATTGACTTATAAAGGTATATGAAAGTGTGTTGACATTGGGAGGTTAACAAAGGGAGTAAATATAAGTACCTCACTAGCTTTGTTTAGTTGAAGTTCACAACGAGTGCAGTGTATAAGATTGTGACTGTCTTTAAGCTCTCCTTGCTTACATATAGGACACCAAATCTCTTTCCCATGAGCCTATTATCAATTTTCACAATCAAATCAGAGACTTTATTCCAATTAAATAAAAAATGAAAAATGAAAACTCCAATTTTTAAGCTTACTTTGTATTCTTTTATGTTGAAAATACTATTAAAACACCACAAGTACATATTTTTTGCAACACACCGCTGAAACATCATCAAGGATATTGGTTCTCTAATCAATGCAACGTGGAAATGTCACTGATTATGCAGAAATGACCATAGGACACTTGAGCTTTGGTTTATATTACAGATACAGATATTGGCAGCGAAAACAACATGCTCATGATCTAGAGACAGAAGAGAGTTATAGATACAGAATGAAAACCTAATACTGGTGTTAATAAGAGCTGGTGGCCTGGTGCCAATATCTAATTAGAAGAAAACTTGGGAAAGTGTAATGTTTTGAATAGTATACCTCATCTTCATTTAGCTGCATATGCTCAAAAACTGCACGAGCCAGGTACTCATCCACTTCATCTTCCCAAGTTTCAATATCACATTCTAAATCTGCAGGGAGATTCACTTATTGAGATATATATATATATATATATATATATATATATATATATATATATATATATATATATATATATATATATGTATGTATGTATGTATGTATAATATTAAATGAGAGGAATATGGAAAATTTGAGAGTAAGTAGGTTGCCTTGTATGGTTGATTGGGAATTGAGATCTTGATAAAAGATCCTTTGCATTTCTAACAAAATGTCTTGGCATTCACCCTGGTGAGGACCTTCATACTCCCATAACAGCTCATCCGTGCGTTTGATTTTGTTCAATTCATCAGATACAATATCCTGGAATGCACACTTGACGATGTCCTCCTCCTCCTGCCACCCAACATGTCATCATCATGATAACAACAACAAATGATGAATTCATCAGTTACCACTTACCTGTTGGTTGTATCTAAATTTCCAGAGTAAGCGAGTTCTGTCCTCTCGCACCCTTTTGTAGCAATTGTCCCTCAACTGCGAATCGCACCCAATAAGTTTTATTTATGAATCGAAAAAAAACAAGTGATTAGATAGAAAGGGACCTTGTGTTTCCATAGTTCATATTTGTTGAATGGAACATCCGATTTTAGGGATGGTCGCGTCGTAGTTTCGTTCTTCTCTTTCACGCTCCATTCTTTACCTTCCTCCATCTCTCTCACGCGCCACCCTTCCGCTGCCGCTAGGTTGCGCTTTTCCCTCTCCAAATTACTTACTTCAAGACTCACTAATATTCAGATTCCATGGACTTTTTTTATTCATGAGTTTAATTTATTATCATTTAATTATAAATTATTATTTTTTTAATTGAATAGTTAAACTCATAAACACAATAAATTATTAACACACTTGAATAATTTCCAAGTAATATAAGCGGGCAGTGAGCAGTGAATGGCGTGTCACTCGCTTGATGCGGAGCGACCCGAATACCCGACCCAGCTACGGCTCAATTGAATTGATTGATTGATTGATTATGGTATGATAAGATAAAAGGGAAAGAGGATGCGCTTTCTCTCTCTCTCTCTGAATTGGAATTCAACTCTTCTCTTTCTCTTTCTCTTCTCTTCTGTCGAAGAAGAAGAAGCAGAAGTAGTTACAGAAACATGCTGGAGAATCTTCAGGCTCCTCCGCCAACGGAATCGGCCCCAGTGGTGAAGCGCTATGCTCCTCCCAACCAGAGGTAATGTATTTTCTTTTATATTTATATTTTTTCAATTCCTAATTCTTCCCATTCTTTCTTTTGCAGGAATCGTTCTGCCAACAGGCGCAAATCATCTGGTCAGTTCACTCCTTATTTTCATCCAATTTATTTGTTTTTAGATGTTTGAATCACCTGCTCTGTCCACTGCCAAAAATTTCATTTTTCCAAATGGGTATTTAGTTATGTCAAAGAAATATAGCTCATGAGTATGATGTGCTTTATTTACTTTTGAAGTTGAGCCCTTATTAATTGCGCAAGTCAGGTTTCGGTTGCAAATTCTATTTGCTGTAGCTCAGCTACTTTTCTTACCGTGCTTATCTTTTGTTTATAGAATGGGAAGTAGATAACTTATATCTAGTTTCTAGTCTGGGATATGCCCTGATTTCATTTATCATCCCCTGGTTTCAATTTTATTCCCTCATATAACCATCTTTTTTAAGACATATTAACAATAAAAAAACAGCACCTTTTTTCCCCCCTTCATACATACACCTCTCACACATTTTGAAAAAGGATATAAAAGGAATAGGTTGGTTATATGATGATGGAATGAATCACAAGAGGAAGTATGACAAAGTTTAAAGAAAAAAGTGTTTTTGACACCCAATGGTAGTTGACACCTTTCGAGAGAAAGTAGTATAGGTATGATAGTGATATGATTTGATAGTCTTAGAATGTGGGACTTAAATTTTTCTCAATGCACCTCCTCACGCCCAACACTTTTGGGTTTGGTGCGTGGAAAACATGATAGGTGGTTCATTTAATGGATCTAGGATAGGTTCTAATATTATCTTAAAATGTGGATTTGGATCTAACTCAACCTCATAAGTTAGCTCATAGGGTGAGGGTTGCTCTCTACTAATATATTGATTATATTTTATTTTGGTCTTATATCTAGTCAATGTGAAACTTGTGTTTTTTTCAATAGATAGGAACAGAGAGATAGAGAGAAAATAAGGGTGTCAACTAGGTGTTTTATATTTGTGGGTGTCAAAAAATCACGACTCAAGTTTAATGACAAGGTGAGACATTGAAACTGGGACAAACTGCAGGGGTGAGTCAGACACAACATAATGAAGTTAGTTTTGCACGCCCTACATTTGCATATAGTTACGAGTTTATACAACTTAAAAGAAACAAAACAGATTTAAGACCTGTTTACTCCTTTTAAACTCTTACTTTATATATCTTAATTTTTAGTATTTCTTTAGGCATTAATGATTTTCTTCTGTATATCAAAATAGTCAATTTAACAAAAAAGTTTACTTACATGAAAAATCTAATAGATAGAAATGGTTTTTGAAAAGGATAAACATAAATTGAATCAGTTTGACTTTGGGGGGCATATTTCAAGGCATCACCCCTCGTCCCCCCTAGATCCATCCCTGTTGACAACAGACTAATAACAGTGTTGGCTTCAGCCTTCAGGAACTGTCTTATGGGAAAGAAGTTAAAAGAAATATCATAAGAATTACTGTCAGTTACTCTTAGCCATCAGACTTGCAAAAAATATATGGTTAAACTATTGAAGTTGAGAGGAAGTCTTTATACTTGCTCTTGTTGCAAGTGATTTTTTTTTCTATAAGTTGGTTGTCTTTTATTGACTTATGTAGATCGGCTTGATCGGACAAACAGTATCGGGAATGACTTAGAAAAGAATCAAGTTGCTTATTCAAGAAGTGTTCACATTCCAGATCACGGAGATGCTGGTAGCAGTAATCTTCTTAATGAGAATCACTATTCAAGATTAATAGCTTTAGAAGGGTGTAGTTGTAGTGCAGCTGCCCAGCTGCTTAATGATCGTAAGTATATCCCAAACTTTGCTTGAGATTACTTGCATATATTGAGCAATTACATATTCTTTCATTCTGATGATTTCTAGGTTTTCTTATTAGAACATTACCGTGAGTCTGTCTATGACAAATGACAAATGACAATCAGTTTGAATTAGTAAGCATAGTTTTGACGTGCAGATTTTTGGGGCATATGGATCATGATGGCTTCATTGAGCTTTTTGGTTGAATGAGGATGCCTAAGGCCAACTTCTAGTTTTGTCTAATATGGTTTTTGCTCATCTATTCTTGTTGGATTCGAAAAGTGTTCGTTTGCATTCCATTGAGTTAGTTTCTGTTAGACCCTCAATACGGTGTTGGGCAATTATAGTCAGGAGCAGTTAGTGAATAATTAACTAAGTGGTTGCATGCCTTTTGTTTTCATTAGAGGTTCTATTGTCCTCAGTATTTTAACTATTCAGCTCTGCACCAAACAGAATTTAAATTTATTGGATTGCAAAGAGGAAGGGATGGGTGGGGGAGGCTGGAGTTTGTTCATTTACTTACAAGCCTAGTATGTTTTGTCCATATCCTTGGTTATCTTTGTTGACCATAAATTTCTGTTTCAGGTTGGACAGCTGCACTACAATCCTACAATAATCCCAAAGATTCATCTGGTTAGTGCACAACCATGAAAAATAACATCTTTTTTATAGTATTTGACTTCACAACCATAAAAAAATGGCATCTTTTTTATAGTATTTAACTTGACGACGATGAAACTCAGACTTAAATCGCCATTTCTTAGCGACTTAATTTGAGGTCATCAGTGAAACTATGAATATGAAGTGATTCAGACTGACTACTGTAGGCCAAATATTTTTGCATGTTTGGCTAGCAGTTTCTTGTAAGTGTAATTGCATTTATATTAAACTACAAATGGAAAAGGGAGAAAAACATATATTTTTAACTTCATTATAAGCTGGAAACTGGACAACTTATTTGACTTTATCTTCCTTTCTGATAATTTCTTCTATCATATAACCAAAGTTCCTGCGCATGTAATTAATATGCATAGTCTGGTGATTTTAAAGCACCTAATTAAAGTTGTTAATTACTAATTGGATTAATCTTGTGTCATTCATGAGTAATTGATGATTAGATATGTTAGGAGTGGTCTATTGTATAATTGAGATGCCTATGAGAGTTCTGTTGACTCTAATCAAGTAACTAAAAGATGTTCTTCTTACCTTATACACTAATTAGTGTAAATAGTGTTTAATTTTTTTGGGTAGGTCAGCATCTCAACCACATGCAGTATCAGTAATTCAGTCTTTTATTCATGATTCTCATTTATACTTAGTAGTCCAAGTGCTTTGACGTATTTCAAGCTGAAAACTCAATTAAGTGATGGATATCATCATTCTTTCATTGAAGCATCGTTCTATATGCAGCAGTGTTGACTATTTTTGTCTCTATGTTGGGATCTCTTGTTTAACCATTTTTCTCACTTCTGTGAGCATCTATCGCATGGAGGATTGATATCATGGACGGCTTTGGTAAAGGCTAGCAATAATAAATTATGTGCTGCATATGAACTGTTAAGCATGGGCGTGTGTTCTGTATTGCTGGTACAAAGTTTGCTTTTTAATTTTTTCTTGCTACTTTGACGTTTCAGAAAAGCCAGTTATGTATTCGAGTGGGACATCAGGATGGACTCCGTTCAGACCCCCTCAACAGGTAATCTCCTTATCCTCCCCCTTATCATCTCATCAGATTATGGCCCCAGCTACAAGTGCTTCCTCTTCTGTGTCACAACAGGACTTCCTTGGAGAACTTCGTCGCCAAATGCACAGTGCTAATCCTAGTTTCTCCACATGATGGTTGGCTTGGATTGTTTAATAAAGTTTTTGGATGATCGTGGATTTGCTGAATGCTTTAAGAACACTTTGATGCTCAGCTACCTATTGTTTGTGTTTTTGTGACTTGTTTTGTCAAACTCATTACTAATATATGTATCTTGAAAATCAGATTCAGAATATCAACCTCGCCTGTGTATGTGTACATTGGGGTGTCGCTCATTCAGGAATTGTATTTAAAGATTTATTCTGTATGCTTACAAATAGTAGCTTTCATAATAGAGCCGGGGTATGACGTTTTTTTGTTGTTTAAAAATAAATTTAAACTGAAATATTTGATATAACACAAACTATATATAATAAACTTTTCAAGGTTAATTATCATAGAGTATATATATCATGTTTGTGCCTTTCATCCGTGGGGCTTCTGTTTTGTCGTCCGGCGATGTTTGGATATTTATGGATGGGTAACAATGAAATGAAGAAAGAATGAAATTAATTGATATCAAATTCAATTATCACACTTTTGTTTGACTATTATGTAGAATGAAGTTTTTCTTTTATTATTTTGATGGAACGATAAGATTAATAAATATGGAGTTGATTTTTTTTTTCTTATTTGGACTTGCAAGTCTAAATAAAGGGAGGAATATAATATAGAAATTTGACAGAATAGCATGAAATGCTTTTATCAACTTTTATTTTATTCCTACATTTGAATTCTACTCAATTTACAGTGGTAGAGCTTCATGGTTGTCGAATAGCAAAGTGACAACTTGCAAACACTAGAAAGTTTAAGTTATGTACTCAAGAACAAGAAATAGTCGTTTTAAAGGGAAGCCACTCTTACTTTGTTTTTTTTCTATCCATGGAATTGGTATGAAATTATTTGTAATTAATTTTTGTTGAAAAATATGAGTGCATATAAGATAAATATTTTTCTTTTAATATAATTTATTTTATATTTAAGGGTTAACTAAGATTCAAACTTAAATCATTTGATTAAAAAATACATATTGCAATCACTTATATCAATTATTATTAGTTGGGAAAAGACTCCCATTGTTATGTGTTACACTATGATAACTTTAGAATATATTTTTTTTATGATTATTGTAACTTGAGAGTGAGTTTATGAAATAGTTGAAATGAGTTTATTTGAGTTGAAATTTTAATAAAAATAGCTGTCTTGATTGGAATAAAATTTTGATATTGGGCCTAGAACTAAAAGAATTGGAGGCGGGTTGAAACGAAACTTATCTTGGGAAGCTGCAACGAGCGAAGAGCAGAGAAATGGTGGTTGGGCAGCTTGTTCCTTCGAATTTGTTCCTGAATCGTTCTGCTGCGACCAGACACAGACACCTTCTTTGTGTTTCTGCAAATGACACAACCTCAACCAATAACACGGATAACGGTTCTCCATTCTCAAGTTTCGGAAGACTCAAGGCCCAGAAAGTGAAGACTCTCCTGGTCCACAGAAGAGGAAAGGACCAAAGCCATAGACGCCCCGTTCACCTTGAAGATGATGATGATTATGTAGCCACCCCTAGACCCCGACGCTCTCAGTCTCGTACACGAGGAGGAGAAAGATGGGATATGATTCCCAATTACACTCCACCGGCACAAAGCAAATCGGTGAGCGACACCAAGTTTTTCAGCCTCAAGTCCTTTAAAGAAATAGGGTGCAGTGAGTATATGATTGAATCCCTCCAAAAACTCTTGTTTAGCCGGCCTTCCCATGTACAGGCCATGGCATTCACACCTGTTATTAGTGGAAAGACTTGTGTCATTGCTGACCAGAGTGGTTCTGGTAAGACATTTGCTTATCTGGCTCCCATCATTCAGCGCCTTAGACAACAAGAGCTTGAAGGAATTATTAGTAAATCCTCTTCACAAGCTCCTAGTCCTAGAGTCCTTGTTCTTGCACCAACTGCTGAGTTGGCTTCTCAGGTCTTAGATAATTGTCGCTCCTTGTCTAAATCTGGCGTTCCATTCAAGTCTATGGTTGTCACCGGTGGTTTTCGACAAAAAACTCAACTGGAAAATTTACAGCAGGGAGTTGATGTCTTAATAGCTACACCTGGCCGTTTTCTTTTCCTCATCAATCAAGGCTTCTTGCATTTAACAAATCTAAGATGGTAAACCTCGCCGTCTTTTTCTTTTATTCAATTAAGTTACTACCATTACAAATTTATACACTGGTTTTCTGTTTTATCATTACACAAGCAGTCATGAAACTAATTTCCATTACTATTTTATCAGTTTGTTGACACCATGCACAACAATGAAATACAAGCTAGTGTAACTTGTTCTAAATTGGTTCTTGGAGTTTCTTGGTCTAGTTGCTGGAGACAAATCTTTAATCTCTGACTCAAATAGTATGACGTAGATTATATACAAGCACATAATTTTTATTGCTCATTTGATGTGTGCTACAAAATTGATCTCTGTTGCTGATTGATCTGCTGTCATTATGGCATGACATGAAGTATCCAAAATGTGGAAATTGATGTTGAAACTGCACTGATATCATATCAGGAATAAGAATATGGCTACTCTAGAAAGAGGACTGTAAAAATCAAGGTTCTTTGATCCAAATCAACAGTAAATTCACTCTCCCTTTCTCACTTTATATGTTTCTTCATTTTAGAGGAGTCCGTTTTAGACTAGATGAATTGCTGGAGTGAAAATGCATTCGGTCATATATTTATATACATTTCAGAATTAACTACATATAAATGCAATTCCCTTAGTACCTAAGATTAACACTTTGCATGAATCTGAACATTGGGATAAATGTTAGCTGCTGTGGTGTGGATATATGTCCATTCAAATATCTTGTATCATTTTCCTGTTAAATGAATAAAAAAAGTACCTGACTTCCATGCTCTTTCCTTCCTCACTGTGGTTGTCTCCTTTTAGGATATTTTATCCACCCACACCGACTGTGAAATTTATCTTAACAACAATAATTTGTTGCAGTGCTGTGTTGGATGAGGTAGATATACTCTTTGGTGATGAGGACTTCGAAGTGGCTCTTCAATCCTTGATCAATTCATCACCAGTTGACACACAGTATTTATTTGTGACTGCAACTTTACCTAAAAATGTTTACACCAAATTGGTTGAAGTTTTTCCTGATTGTGAAATGATTATGGGGCCTGGCATGCACCGAATAAGTTCTCGCCTTCAAGAGGTCAGGTTTCAGCTGTAACTTCCTTTTCCTTCTATTTCATTTTTCTTGGATAGAAGACAGCATGGCTGAATATGCTGACTGAATACAGTAAAACTCAGTCCATGCATTTGCCGACAAAGTATGGGAAACATAACCACTGTCTCCTACATGAGATTTAAATTGAATGATATTTTATTCACAAACTTCATACAATAGCTTGTAACAGATATAAAACTGGTACGGCACACACATGCATTATATATTCTTAGCGTGCAAGGGATATTTTGGTGCTTTATTATATTCTTAGACCACTATAATGCAAATCAATATTTGTTATGTAACTGAATTCTGTGCAAGTTTTTCTCTTTTGAATCATCAGTTTCCATGTACCTAGGTGTGATGATTATCTTCTCATTTGTTCAGATTATAGTAGATTGCAGTGGAGAAGATGGACAAGAAAAAACTCCTGATACAGCATTTTTGAACAAGAAAACTGCACTTCTGCAGCTTGTGGAGGAAAGTCCTGTCCCAAGAACTATTGTGTTCTGCAACAAAGTATTCCACATTCTTACCTTTGAGACTTATTTTTTATATTTTCAATTTTCTATGCAGCATTTGTCCTTTTATTTTGGTGTAATTCTCCAAAAAAAAAAATTGCAGATTGAAACCTGCAGAAAAGTTGAAAATTTATTAAAGCGTTTTGATAGAAAAGGAAATTGCGTGCAAGTTCTACCATTCCATGCTGCCATGACACAAGAATCACGGCTTGCTAGTATGGAAGAGTTTACACGTTCTCCATCAAAAGGAGTCTCCCAGTTTATGGTTTGCACCGACAGGTATTATATGTCTTAACTTTTTAATTTTGGCTTGCCTTTCTGAAGTTTTATATTTAAGTTAATTTTCACTGGTTTGATGATGATCTGTTGAAAATAAGTCATTATGGTAACGTGTCACAGAGCATCACGGGGAATAGATTTTGCAAGAGTGGATCATGTCATACTCTTTGACTTCCCACGTGATCCAAGTGAATATGTACGACGGGTTGGAAGAACAGCCAGAGGTGCCAAGGGAGTGGGCAAGGCATTTATCTTTGTGGTTGGCAAGCAAGTATCCCTTGCACGCAAAATAATGGAAAGAAATCAGAAGGGTCACCCACTACATGATGTGCCTTCGGCTTATTAGCTGGTGAAGTAGAAAGTTGAGTTAGTACTTGGAGAGGTTGCTCTCAACTCGACTGCTGAAACATACTGTATTAATTTGAGTGAGCTAGCAGCTGCTTAACTACTTCTCTCATCCCAAACCACCTTATTAAGAGCAACTTGCTGATCCATAGTTGGCTTATTAGTAACATTCGCAGAAGGTGGTTTGCACTTTGCAACACATGTTGTAGCAAAAGCATGACTTACATTAATTATCTACTTCTTTAAAGTATGAAATGGAAGATTGACTGTTACCTAAGCTAGTTATTAGGTGCATTTTTACCTGTCGTAGTTTGCAAAATGCAAGCATCAACTCGTTTTCCACATTCACTCGTTTTATTGTCAATGAAACTAGTAAGAAAGGAAAAACAAAATGTGTTAGGATTTAACTAGTACTTGAAGGCTTTTTTGTAATGTAAAAACGGGTATCTAAATATCCACCACCTATCAATTTTTTGTTTACAGTTAAATTCGTTTTTTATCATGCTCCATCAATTTAGTTATTGAACAGAGAGATTTGTGTACTTATTAGCCACATAAGTAACTTGTGGAACACTTAACATGTTTCATAAGTTTGTCTATTAAACATAAGTAATTAGTGTTAAAATAAGGATTATAGTTTATGATAGATTACACTTTCAATGACATTTTCATAAATAAAAAATTCAATGATTAAAATAACCTAGCTTAAACTTTTAGGGATCCCAAGTTGTTCTTTAGGTTTAAAGTATACTTTTGAGACGTATTTATACGAAATAATTATAAAGTGAGAGATACTAATATTTTTATGTTGAATAGATTCAAGGTTAAAATATATTTTTTATTTTTTAAATATGAAAATATTCAAATTTAATTTCTGTAAAAATTTTAATAATTTTTTGTTCTCATAAATAAAAATCTTTTATTTTTTGGCTTGGACTTAACCTATAATTTTTAATGTAAATTTCAGAAAAAATTTCTAGGATTTAAAAGCCACAACAAAATGAAAAATAAAACTATCACAATTTTTAAACCCTTCTTCATCTTCTTCGAACGCAAGTGCTCTACTTCAGTCTGGTTTGATTATGTCTTGTTATTCAACTTGCTTTTGCCAGCGTAAAATATTGAAACGAAAGAATAAAAACAATGAAATTAAAGATTTTTAGATTAAGAAAAAAAAAAAAGCAATCGAAACTTGAAGCACTCATTCTTGATTCTTGCTACATCAGAAACATTAATTAAACTCTAATTCAAAGATTTAATAATTTCTTGTAGGATGCTAGGTAACTTGGGTGCTTTGAGAGGTTCTGATATCCAAAAGGGCACCCTTGCTGTTGCCAGATTCATTGATAAGAGAAGCACAAATCGCAAAACCGTGCCTAAGACAACCTTCTTCAAGTAAACCCATCAAAAGATATTTGTGGTCACCCGTATGTCATTCGGTTCTTTTTGTGCTGCTACGATCACGATTTCTCGCCGCCGCCGGCGTTCGACAACCTCCGCGTCGCAACTGCAGCAATATCAACATCGCACAAAATCGTTGCCGTTTCTCTTCGTTTTTTTTTTCTCTGTTTCGAGAAACTTCCTCGCATTCAAAAATTGTGGTTGAGTTTTTGAGGACGAATCCTTCCTCTTCGTCCTTGCTAAGATCGAAACGGCCGCGGCGGCGCGGTTGTTGGTTTAAGAGGTGGGTGGTGGGGGTTTTGGGATGGTGATGGGTAGCGGATCCGAGATCTGGGTTGCGCCGGCGATTTTCTGTCTTTGTTATTGTTTCTGGAGATTTTCTGTGTTGTTTTTGCTGGATTTGATAATGTTCAATTGCGTCGGCGAGGCGGCGAAGGTGCTGTCTCCCACTGTGTTGCTTGATGGGGTTCGAAGAAGAAGACGAGTTTAAAAAATTGTGTTGATTTTTTCTGTATTCCATGACGATTTTTAACATCAGAAATCATCCACTTCCACGGTCAATAATGAGACCAAGGAGGGAGTGACGTAGGTATAAAATTAATCAAGCTACAAAAAATATCAGATTTTAATGTTGTTAGGATGAAAACATTACTCAAAATTTTACAGAATTAAATCTAAATATTTTTATATTTATGAGTACAAAAATATATTTTATTCTAGTTTCATACGTTTTCTTTGTATAAGACTCCAAGTAATTTTTTATTTTCTTTTCTTTTCTTTTTTTTCAATAGTCAAGGTTAGATAATCTATAACCTTAATTCCTAACGGTTTAATAATACTTTTATTATATTAAGACTTAATGATTTGAGATTTTTTTAAGAATTAAAACCTTTTTTAAATTAAAAACTAAATTCCAAAAATTAGAAATACTAAAATGAATGTGTTCAAATGAGATTTTTATTTAAAAAAAAAAACTTCTATACTAAAATCGTCTTTAAAAGAAACAAATAAACAAGAGAGAGAGAGAGCAAAGCATCTTCTGCGCAATGGCGGTTTCGTCAACAACTCAGTTTCGGTACTTTGCTTCAATTTCCTTCCCTTCGATTTTTCATCCTTTCTCTTCTTTTAATTACGAATTTACGATTGCTTTTCTTTCTTCATAACTTGCTTTTACTCGCTTTATTATTGAATCTGGAGTAAATGGCTTTCTTGATATTGACATGAGATGAGAGGGTACCAAATTTTTGCTTACTGAATGATTCGCTTATTCTTTATTATTAGTTTTTCAAGTAATTCATTCATATGCTCACATTCGGATTATTGACTGTGACTTGGAGTCCTGCTACTCTTATGATGCCATTGTCTTTCTTTCCTGTCAAAATTAATTAATGAAGTAGTTGTTGGCTTACTGACTTTATTAGTCATTTGAGTAGTTAATGTTTTCAAAACTAGAATTAGTACATTTCCCAAGAATTCCTTTTTTCTTAATGTAGTTACCAGAAGTTTCAGAAACTTTGGACACCACTAGAAGTTCCAGCACAGAATTGAGTATAAACAGTTTCGCTTCTTCGTACATGTAGAAACTTAGGGAATAGAATTTTATCGCCATGTATCAAGACTCCAATGTCTAGCACCCTTCTTGTGCAATAATCTCCCTTGATATACTGATTTCTACTGCTTGCTTTCTGTCCATTTTCCTTCATTTTATGTTTTTTATTTCATTTTTTCCCTCAAGGCTTGAGGCTGGACCTATCAATTGATTAATTGCAGACCTAGTTTTTATTTTTGTAGTCAAGTTTCTTGTATGTTGAAGTTATTTCAAATTCCTTAATGGAAGGACAAATTGTTTATTGCTTAATTATTCTTCCATTCAGATATGATTTATTTATTTTTGTTTTGTTAGTAAAAATATTAGGTTTAAGTTTTATGTTGTTGAAATCAATTTACGAATATATAGAATCAAATATCAATATGGAAAATCAGTTATAATTAAATATGGAATTTATAGTCATGATCTAATTTGTAATATAAAATTTAAATATTTAATTTGTTCAGTATGGAATCTTTAAATTTCACATATGCTGAAGTGTTCTGTGCTTCTGTCTTCTTCATTATTTTGTGTTAAATATGATCATTCCAAATGTTTTATGTCTTCATTACACAACAGTTCGTGCTTGTATCTCGTCTCAATAAGATTGTATTTTTCTCTCCATTTCAGATTTAATGATAGAAGCTTCTCCATTTGTTAATGTCCCGTGTCATCCATGGAAATTGATCTGGAGCTACCTATATGTGAGCATGAGATGCTTAAGAGTGGATCTAGTGGAAATGATGTTACAGATACAGCATGTGATATATACCTTGAGGAGCAAAGCATCAATCCTTCGTCAATGACTGAACACTCTAAGAAAGTTTTAAGTGAAAATGCTTTCTGTTGCCAGGATCAGGTAGATTTGAATTCCAATCAAGTGGATGCTATTGATAAATTTCCCTTTAAAGAACCACAGAATGGATTGGAATTTGAATCAAAGGAGGCTGCCTATTCGTTCTACAGAGAATATGCTCGTTCAGTGGGATTTGGCATCACAATAAAAGCCAGCCGATGCTCAAAAAAGTCTGGTAAATTTATTGATATTAAAATTGCTTGTTCCAGATTTGGAAGTAAGCGTGAGTCTGGTACAGTGGTTAATCCACGACCATGTAAAAAGACAGGCTGTAAGGCTGGTATCCATATTAAGAAGAAGCAAGATGGTAACTGGATCATATACAATTTTGTAAAAGAGCACAATCATGGGATCTGTCCTGATGATTTTTTCAGGGGTAGCAAACAAACAAGTATTGTAGCTTCTCAGAAGAAGGGTATGCAATTGGCTCTAGAGGAGGGAGATGTGCAGTCAATGATTGAATACTTTGTCTCTATGCAGTGTAAAAATCCCAACTTTTTCTATGCAATAGACTTGGATCAGAATAGACACTTGAGAACTGTATTTTGGGTTGACTCAAAAGGAAGACTTGATTATCAAAACTTCCATGATATTGTGTTGATTGACACTTTTTACCTGAGAAACAAATATAAAATTCCTTTTGTTCCTTTTGTCGGAGTCAACCATCACTTCCAGTACATTTTACTTGGATGTGCACTGGTTGGGGAGGAGACTGTTTCAGCTTTTATATGGTTAATGCGAGCATGGCTTAAAGCAATGAGTAACCTACCTCCCAAGGTTATTATTACAGACCAAGAGCAATTCTTGAAAGAAGCTGTTATGGAAGTGTTTCCAGATAAGCGTCATTGTTTCTGTCTATCACATATTTTATGTAAAATCACCAAGAACTTGGATTATATCATAGATCAAAATAATAATTTTATGGGAAAATTTGACAAATGCATTCATCATTCCTGTTCAGATGAGCAGTTTGAAAAGAGATGGTGGAAATTGATTAATAGATTTGAACTAAAGAATGATGAATGGGTTCAGTCATTGTATGAAGATCGTAAAAAGTGGGTGCCTACATTTATGCAGGACATTTCTTTGGCTGGATTGTCAACAACTGTAAGGTATGAAAGTATATCATCATCCTTCGACAAGTATATCTGTGTTGATTCTACCTTTAAGGAGTTTATTGAACAGTATAAAGTTTTCTCTATAGACAGTTTTGACATGGAAGCCAAAGCTGACTTTGAAACAAAACAAAAGCAACCTGCATTAAGGTCTTTATCACCTTTTGAGAAGCAGCTATCTACAATTTATACAGATGCCATATTTAGAAAATTTCAGTTGGAAATATTGGGAATGATGTCTTGCCATCTCCAGAAGGAAACAGAGAAAAGGGCAAATGGAACATTTCTTGTTGATGATTTTGAGGAGCAGAAGAAATTTATTGTTTCTTGGAAGGAAGCAGATTTGTATGTCAGTTGTTCATGTTGTTTGTTTCAATACAAAGGTTTTCTATGTAGACATGCAATACTTGTCCTTCAAAAGTCTGGCATAACCAACATTCCATCCCATTATATTTTAAAACGATGGATGAAAGATGCAAAGGCCAATCAATTTGTTGGTGATGTTATTACCAGGACTGCTCATCGAGTTCAACGTTTTAATGACCTTTGTAGGCAGGCCATTATATTAAGTGAAATTGGATCTTTATCTGAAGATACTTACCGTGTTGCATCCCAGGCCTTGGAAGAAATCTATAAACACTGTGTGAATGCAAACAATTTTGCTAGAAGCACTTTAGAGTCCAACAAGTTGGTTCTTAATGGTTTTGATGTTGAAGAGAAAAATGATGGTTGCCACAGGGCAAAGCCTACTAAGAAAAGGAAGTCATTTAATAAAAGGGTTAGTTGATGATCAACTAATATGGTCTTGCTAGAACTTGTTTTGACTTGTAGTAAGTGATGGGCCTTCTTAAACAGATTTTGTATATTACAGGAATGCTCTGATCCAGAAAGAATCAATATCAAGATGCTGGACGATTTCCAAAAGAGGGTTTGTTACTTATTACTTTTTTAGCCTTGTCTTGCATGGATAAAGCTTTGAACTCATATCACTCATACTTTGTAGGATCATCAGTGGTATTTTATGTGCAGGAACAGAGAAATACAAGAGCACACAACTTTGATAACTGTTACATTTCTCAGCAGGACATTCAAACTGTGGTATGTAGTATTTCTGTGCCCATGATTGTCCCGAAAAGTATCTAATTATAGTACTTAAACACTTTCAGTTTTCTTAAATGTTCATTCTCCATTAATTTCTATTTTATTCTTTTGGGTACATAAGATAAGTTTTTGTTCTCACACAGGACTTGGATTCTAGAGCTTCGACTCTTGATGTCTATTATGGGGCTCAACGGAATGTGCTTGGAGATGTATTCTCTTTTCTTCTCTGTACTTTTTTATATAGTTGGATATTGTATAAATTAATTGTTTTTTGTACTTTAAAAGTCGCAGCTGAACTCAGTTTCTGTCATGCGTGATTGCTATTATGGTAGTCAACTGGCCATTCTTGGGCTGGTAGGGCGCATGTACTTTTTCCTAGGCTCTTTTTTCCGAGATCTTTATGGATCTCATTTTGTTTCAATATTCAGGGGCAATTGCATTCCATGCCAAGCCGTGGTTCACATTATGAAATGCAGCACAGCATGCAAAGACCGGTAGTTACTAGTTGGTTATGGCTTACATTTTGAAACTATATAGCTTACTATTTTTAAATCCAAGATAAATTAGCTTCTGCTGGTTTGTTTTTGCAGCTTCAAGGACTGCTCACTTTCAGAACGCCAACAGCTATGGTATGCACTTACGTGACTAAGTTCTAATTTGCACTTCAGTTTTCACTGCAAAGTAGATTCATGAGATATGATTTTGTTTCAGGAACAACCTATTAGGGACTCGCAGTTCCATGGCATTACATCAAAGCAACTAGATGTTGATAAATCACTTTCCTCTTAGCTGGAAGAATGCAGTTTTAGATAATATGTTTTAAGGAACCACTGTTTGCTTAAGGAGTAGGGAAAATTTGCACTCAACCAAAAAAACAGGAAAAAGATGACTTCCACCACACACTTTTATCTACCTAAAATCTTGCACTTAGCTCAGTCATAAAAAGCTTGCGCATAGTTTAAAACAGCCCATGCAAAGATAAGAGAGTAACTCACATCCTTTGTGGCTCTAAGGCCAAAGCATCTACTTGGGAATGATCCTAATGATGGTGTGCGAAATGCAACTGCACACTGGTCTGAGGCATGTGCTAAGTACAAAGGGCACACTATCATTTCATAATCAAGTGCATGCACAACAATTGAATAACTAAGTAAGTGTTTATTCCCACCATTCCATGAGCACAGCAAGAAGAGGTCAAATGTGGTAACTGACTGGTAAGTGAAGGACCTTTGCCTCTGGGCTCTGAGGGATGAAGAGGAAGTGCTTACAACTACTGCATATTCGTGTTTCTGGATTGTAGTTGGAAAAGATCCAGGCTATGGTTTGGTAAAAATTTGCCTATGATAACTTTTCATGGTTTCCAACTAAAATCCAAATATGCTAGAATTTGACTGAGGCAAGATCATTGTGATGTTTCCTAAACAAATAGTTCCATATGTTGTATTTGCAATCATGCACATCCGTTCCTGAATGAATACTAGTTGTGAGTTTGTAACAGGCATGCCTATAAAAATTAAACTCATGGGTAGCCATCCGACCCACCCTCATTTTCACGGAAAAAACTTGCTTTGACCTAGGTGGGGGTTGGATTCTTTCTAACTTGGGAAGTAGGGTCAGGATTGGATTTGGGTATGTCACTTTCCGTTCCATTCTGTTACATATATTTTTATAATTTTAATAATATAGTTATATAATTATATTATTGTATAAATTATATGTAATTATTAATTATATAATTAGTTTCATATTTTATTGTTTATAATTATTAATATATAAAGTAATTATTTTAATAGTTAAATAAATAATTATAATTGTGTTACTAATTATAATAAAATTAAAAATTATACATTTAGTTATAAATATATTCAATTCTTAAATATGTTTACATTATTTATTTTTATTAAATTATATAATGATTGAATTAAAATATAATTAAGTTTTTAATCAAAGTATAAGCAGAATTTTTTTAAAATGTGAGATGGATTTTCTGCGGGTTTTTTCAAATCCAATAAAATTCGGTGGAAATGGGTTGAGTTTCATTTTTTCACTTTCGTCTTTTATAAACCTAAACTTGTCCCGCCTTTTGTGGGGACGGGAATGAAGATAGGTAAACTTGTTTCATTGTTATTTGTGTGACCGGACAAACAATATTGTTATGTTATAAGTTTTGAAAATTTATTTCTGATATTCCTTGAAATGTTGTTTTTTTATTTATTATGTTTTTCCATACTTTTAAATATTTTCTATTGTGTTTTTTTTTCCTACTATATTCTATGGTGCTTTTAACATCTCTAAATAAGTTTTTTTTTTAATATTTAGGTTAAAAAATTTTGAAAAATCCGAAAAGTATCATTTATTATTGATATAAGAATAAGAATATTCATTAAAAAAGTGCATGTCAAGCCCAAACTAAACGTTAGGTAACCAAGCGTGAAAGCTAATATATTTGAATCGAATTTAAACTCTTTTAATTGTTTTGAGTTTTTTTAAGGTGATTAGATGTAATTGTTGATGAGTAAATCAAGAAAACAATATTCAACAATTTTATAAAATGTTATATGTGCATGAATTTTATTATCATCTTAATATTGATGATTCTTTTATCATGATTATTATTACCTTTAATCCTTTTTTATAAGAAACAAATAATAGTGTATTTTAAACTATAACTTGTTTCTTATAAAAAAAAAGACCGAAAGTACTACTACTCTTTAACTTGACTTTTACAATTTAAAGAAATTGAATTTGACAATTATCATATTAAATGCATTATATTATTTTATTTAATGCTTATATTATTTTTTTTGTTTTGATTTGACTATAATATTAATTGGGATAAAATACACTTTTGGTCTCTTATATTTTGGTATTTTGGTATTTTAAGTTGAAAAAAATAATGTTAATTCCTTAAGTTATTTTTGTTAGGTCAAATCAATTATTTTGTAAGTTAACTTGGTCAACTTGGTGATATAATAACTTATAAGAGTTCTCGCATCAAATAAGCATTTGTCATATTAGCCAAAATTAACATAATTAATAGAAAAAATTAATTTGGTCTAACAAAGATACTTTGAGGCATGAAAGTAGAATTTTTTAAATCTAGCAAACTAAATTGAAAAAAGAAATGAAGAATACAAGTGTATTTTAACTTTTATTTTTTATTTTTTATTTTTTGAGGTTAACCTCTTATTCCTTGTTTTGGCTCATTAAACATAACACAATAAGTTTTTGTTGCCATGTTTTTATTTATTTAGCAAATAAAATAGATCAGAAATGATTTTTTGCCACAACAAAGGGTGTTGCATAAATACGTACAAATGTTTCTAATAAATTTATCTCCTTTAAAATGAATAAGTAAAGTAATCTCATTTGATAAAAACAAAAAAAAAATTAATATTTCAGTAAGTTTATAATTTGTTATACATATACATGTAATATTGATTGTTTATTTTTTTAACAACAACAAATGTTTAAGCGGAGTAAGATATATTCTTACTTGTTAGTATTTTTTTTCATTAGCCCTTGCAATAACCAATTGATAAGGAATGTTAGAATGGGTCAAGCCTGAGATACCAATATGATTGGTCTAATGCGAAGCAAAAATATCATTTACTCAAGTTGATTCGTATGAGTCATACGAATTAAGCTCATCCGTATGACTCATACGGATCAACATGATATGTATAACTCATACTGATAAAATTCATCCGTACAAATCATACAGATCAACCAACGGATTTGCATATTTTTTGACGCAAGATAATTTTAGAATTAACAAAAAATGTTGAATACACAAGCAATAAAGTTGATATACCTAATAACACTCATCTAATGCATGACTAAGTTGTAAAAATTTAAGTCCAAGCATACTATAAAAGTTTATAGTAATTAAGAAATTATATTAATTTGTTATATGAAAGTTAATTTATTTTGATAATTTTGTATTTTTATGTTTAAAAAAGCGAGTGGCCTAAGAAGTATGAACTAGCCCATTATTTTGCCAAAATTTAAACTTGTTAGTTAATTGGATTGTGAGACGGACTATCAATTGGGTTGGTAGTAGTACTTAAGCAAAGAAAAATGATATTTTTGGAAATTTAAACACATTTTTGTATGCATTTATCCAACTTAATTCATAGGGTATGCATTAGTGATATTTTTCTGGGCGGAGGCGAGTTGTGTTGTCTTGAAAACCCTCTCCCGCCAACACACTTCTTCTTCTTCTTCTTCTTTTTTGTGTTTTGTGAATACTGAGATGAGTGCTGTGAACATCACCAACGTCACCGTCCTGGACAACCCTGCTTCCTTTCTGACCCCCTTTCAGTTCGAGATTTCCTACGAGTGTCTCACCGCTCTCAAAGATGGTAACTCCTTCCTTCTCTTCTTTTTTATTTTAGGGTTTCCATTCTCTACTCTCTCTTTCTCGCTAACTATTTTGATTTTAGGACTAGTTTCTTCCCTGTGCCTTCACTATTTGTTCTAGATACCAAGCTATATGACATATAGGCTTTTTCTTTTCAACCCCTGTCAGATCTTTTTACTCTATACTGTATCCCCCTTTCATTTCTTCTTCTATTTATACATAAGTAAAAGGGAGGACGCCAAACCCCCAATTTACCCGAAAACATGTATTTTCTCAACCATATCACGGATTGCATACTATAGTTTTTCTTTGTACTGAATGGGGGGATTTCTTTGCTCAACTATTAAAGCATTGCTTGTTGATCATACATTCTCATAACTTAGTGTTCACCTTTTTCTGTAAACATTTTTTTGTCCCCATTGTAAACAGTTCTGAAATATTCAATTTCATTTTTCTGCTGACTGATTTTCAGGGAACAAGCTTAATTGAAATTCTCATGTCGAATTTGGGTCTAAAAGCCTATTTTCCCACCTTCTTCAGTTTTCACTAATATTTTACTCACGCATCATCTTATTTCTGTGGTCTACTTTACCATGTTTGGTTGTAACAATGTATGTTGTCTTGTGGGTGCAGATTTGGAATGGAAGCTCATTTATGTTGGATCTGCTGAGGATGAGACCTATGATCAATTATTAGAGAGTGTCCTTGTTGGTCCTGTCAACGTTGGAAACTATCGTTTTGTTTTACAGGCAAGCTTTATGAATACTAATCTTTTGAGTTCTGTGTTGCACCATGCAATCATTCATACACTCAAACCTTTAATACACTGTTTGGATTGCAGGCAGATCCACCAGATCCATCCAAGATTCGTGAAGAAGATATAATTGGTGTCACTGTGCTTCTGTTGACCTGCTCCTATCTGGGTCAGGAATTTATTCGTGTTGGCTATTATGTGAACAATGATTATGATGATGAGCAGCTGAGAGAGGAACCTCCACCAAAGGTTTTAATCGATAGGGTTCAAAGGAACATTTTGTCTGATAAACCAAGGGTCACAAAGTTCCCCATCAATTTCCACCCTGAGAACAATGAAAATGAAGAGCAACAACCCCCTCCATCTGAGCACCCATCGGAAACTGGAGAAGATCCACTTGCTGTAGTTGATCGTGATCCTCCAGATGAGAAGGATTCTTAACATTTTGTAGGTATGCAGACCTTTCAATTCCTAAATATCCAACATCTAATTCGCTGTATGGATTATGATATCATTTTTGTGAATCTCTGTTCGATGATGTGAATGAGATTTATGAGCTCTTTTAGAAGTAGTGGCCTCAGAGTGCTAGGTTCAAAATGATTGTAACGTATGAAAACCAGTTTGCTTTGAATGAAGCTTTGCAATGAAAACCCAATTTTATGGATTATTACTCATTTTCACAAATCATAGTCTTTATGATGTGTAAAGAAGTTTTTCACTGTAAGCTAGCTTTAGGTCATTTTTAGTTTTTCTTCTATTCAGTTGATCTAAGAATTTTTGTTTAATAATATAATGTCTAGGGCTGGCAATAGGCTCAGGGTGAACCTTGGCACAGTGGTAAGGTTTTTGCCTCTGGTATTATAAAAGTCACATGTTGAAATCTTTAAAATTGACTCTTCCTTTGCAAGTCACATGTTGAAATTTTAATTTCTAATCCGATGACTCGTCCCAACATGATTGTGATCAGTTGGGTCATTTGACCCAACTTGGCCCTATCATTTTCATTGGTTTAGATTTAAAATCCTCTCAAAGTTGATCCATGTTCACCCTAAAGTATACATGAACAAAATGAGTTGTAAATTTTGGCTAGTTTATTAAGTAGAATTTGAATTTTCACATGCTTGACTTAGTTTAGTGTATGCTAGAGTTTAGTGTATGCTAGTGCATCTCAAATGGTCCCTAAAGTTCATCACTAATAGGTATTACCTAGGATGGTCACTTGAACTTTTGCTAAACATCTAAGTTGTTAATGAGTGTTGCATAATAGTAGGAGCCAAAAACAAAATTTCAACCTTGTAGGGATAAAAACCAAAGATAATTTCTTATAAGGATTAAAATTAAACCTCACTAATTTTACAGGGATTAAAAACATATTCAAGCCTTTTATATAATATCAAGTTCTATTCATGGTATACTGTGCCATGAGTGTCTGTCATTCCAAAACATTAAACAATTATATTGGTTTAGGATGTTAAAATCTTATTATGCCAAAAAATGTATGATAAATTTAAAAGTTTTGTGATGTCCTGCACCAAGTATGATTGTGGGTTTGGCATGACCATATTGAGAAAGACGATCCTTCTAAATTACCAGATTTTTTTTTTTTTTCATTTTCAATGCACAAAATAAATGGAACATAACATTAGGAAAGTCACCTGTCCGTCTCTCCAATATGTAATAGACATTCAATGTTATTGTTGTTAGACTTTCTTAAGTACTCAGCCTCAATCTCAAGACTAAACATGGTAATATACAAAATAAATGAAGTGGTTGTAAAATTTGAAATTACTCTTTAGTTATATTTCTATATACAACGTTACATGATTTTTTTAAATATTCAAAAGCAGTGACAAATTTGAGGCAAGGAGGCACGGATGCTCAGAACAAATGGTTTTATATGAAAAAGTATGTTTTATTTTAATATAGTAGAATGAAAACTTATCTTGGTCAATTTTCATTTAATATATGTGATTTCTCTTTGTTTAAACATTTCTATTTTGTTATTTATTTATTTATCTCAAATGTTTTAAATTTAACGTCAACTTATATGGTTGTTAACGTTTAATTATTTATGATTATAAATTTTAAATATCATATCAAATTAATAATTATTTTACACAGTTTATTTTTTAAATTTTTTTGACTTAATTATTAATTTAGTTATTTAAAATGGTCAATCAGGTTTTTTTTTTTTATAAAAAAAAGTCCAATTAATGTTAACACCATTAACAAAGAAATGCCGACAGTTTGATTGATGCATAATGGCGATTATAGAGTTACAATATTAAAAAAATGATGATTACGAGGATCAGCGGGTCAGGGTTTTGGGCTTGAGTAGTGTGGGAGGTGAGACAAGTGCACTTAGGGATCAAACACAGTGTTTCAGTGTCCTCCAACATCGCACTTTCTAGCATCCCCTTTTCGACCTTGTTGTTGTCAGTTTGTGGCTTTGTGCTACGACAAGAGCAAGAGAAGGAAACAAATTTGTGGCAGTTTCATAAATTTATCCAAAAAAATAATAATGGTAGCACTTTATATAACCACCATTATGCATAAATCAAAGTCGCCAGTATTTGTTTGTTAGCGTTAATTGGACGAAAAAGGTTTAATGGGAGATTTTTTTTTTTTGAAAAAGGACTTTATTGAAGTTTTCAAAAGCAGAGAACTAATTGAAAATTTTAAATAAAAAAACCAAAATTAATAAGTAAGCCTAATTTATCTTAAATTAAAAATTTTATTTCTTTAATTTATTCTTATATAATGATATTAAGGTTCTCATTTATCGTTAAAACATGTGGTTTCATTATTTAATTATAACAAGAATAAATAATGTAAGTAATTAATATATGTCGTTATGTATAATAGATGTGTTTACTTTTATAATAATTAAATTGAAAATTATTTCATGTTGGTTAATACTATAAAAACTTGTAAACTAACACTAAAACAGTAGTGCATGTCTATTAAACTTTTATAATAATTTAATTTTAATTTTACATAAATTTAAATATATTTATATGATACACCAAAAAATTGTTAATCAATATAATTATGTATATTAAAACTTTATTGTCTTCAACTCCTTTTTTTTTTCATATTTGCGAGATCTGTCCTTTGTCAAGAGAGGATAGAGTTAGTTAATTAAAGTGTGAAATTGTTGAATCTATATTCCAAAATTTGTATTATATGATATGAATCTAAAAATGAAATACATACGATAAATTTACTCCTATATTTTAAATTAAAATATATAACTTGAAGAGAAAGAATCTATTTTTACGATTAAAGATTCTTAATATTTTATAATCTCGTTTTCACTTGAGGTGCCTAAGACAAACTCAAAAATAATAATAAAGACATGTCTGTATAAAAATATTTGATCCTCGATTACTCCATTAATAACAATGTAGAGTTGGCGTGGTGATAAGAAAAAGGTGGAGGGGGACCTAGTGAGCAACGTAACGAGGTAGGCGTTGCGTGGATATTATGAAATTAAGAGGCATATATAGCCAAATATGAAGCAACCTCCTTCTTCACAATCCTACTCTTTCATTCCCGTTTACTATTCTTAGTCCATACTCCTAAATTACTCCCTTTCTACTTCATTATGAATCTCTAATTCAACCTCCTAAATTACTATTCAGCAACTCTTCTTTGAAGGAATGCACCGTCGATGCTATTCAACACGAGGAAGAGATTACCGGAAGAAAATATTAGATGAAATTTGTGACAACTTTGAAATTCACTAAATAAATAAAAAAGTACCTTTTTTACTCCAAATTTACTGCTATTAGATTTAAAGCCATAGATAGTTTTATATTTCCCCCCTCAAAAGTTCTAGACTTCTAGAACGTGAATCATTAACAATATGAATCAAAACATTATCACTGCAACAAAACAAAATCACAAAAAGTGACCGTCAGACACTAATCAACTTGTAGAATCGTACAAGTTTACGAGTCCAGAGACCTTTACCGAGACAAATCGCTTGCAGAATCCTTTCTATGCTGGCTCATCTAAAACAGAGAACTTAGGCCACGATCTGTCTATTCTTTCTTCATGGTTTTTTTCTCCAAATTGCAAGTCATTCTTGTTGCCTAACACCATTCTCGAAGACCCATTCTCTTGGCATTTTTTGTTGAAGGACAAAAACCCATTGGCCATTGTTGAAGATGCATACAATTCTCTACACGTTGCACTCAAATTAAAGACTACAATATGAACACGAAACAATCATTGTTGTTGACCACTAATTCCATTGAAGTTTGTCGATCTTTCTTATTTTAATGTCTTTTACAATGGGCTAAATAACAATTTTTGCTTGGATCCTAAATATGTAATTTGATGACAATTTAATCCTTAAAAAAATTAAAAATTAATTTAGTCCTTAAATGTTTAAAAAGTATAATAATTATGTTTTATTATTAAACTTTTATGAAATTATTTTAGCATTAAACTATAATATTTAAGACCAATATGATATTATTTTATATTAAAAGATTAATTTATCATTAAGTTATACTTGTAATTATAGCACTTTCATTTTCAGCATTATGTTCAACATTAGCTTTTGTATCTCTTCCACCATTAGCATTTGGTGTTTCCTACACGAATAGAAAAAAAATCATATTATAACTATTATTCATACAATTAAACTCATATATTACCTGTTGTTGGTAAAATTTGATTCTAGTAATTAACAAACATCAACAAATGTATTGACCGTAATAGTTTGAGTCTCGGTCACATTGTTAACAATAGGTGGAGTAGCTTACATTAAAACAAATTAACGACGATAAATAAATGATTCTTGAAAGGAGAATTTTGAAAATTTTAGAGGCCAAATGTAATGAAATTATTTTTGAATGACTAAAACCAATGAGTCAATATTTTGAAGATAAAAAGCATATTTAAGTTAACCCTAATAAAAATGATAACGAAAATGATGCAAGGAAACCTAGCGCTAATATACATCCAGAAAGAAAGAAATATAGATGCAATATGTAATATAATGTGATAAATGAAATAGATACAACCATCATATAAGAGATGTAGAGTATGTGTGCCGTAGGCTGCAGGAGATATAGATGAATACGTGTTTTTGTAAAAAAAAAAAAAAAAAAGGTATTTGATTAAGCTAATGGGAATATTACAGAGTTGGCGTGGAAAGAATGAAAAGGTGGACCTAGTGAGTAACGAAGTAGTTGCATGGATAGTATCGCATTCTTGGGTAGTCCGAGTACAAATTGTGAGGCATATGGTATATGGTTGAGGTATAGAAGCAATGGTGAGTGGTGAGCACAATCTGGCAATGCAACTGTCAAGCCCAAGAATGAAGCAACCAACTGTTTCCGATCAGAGCCTATCCAAGACTCGCATCTCACCTTCCCGCCACAACATCCGTTCCAACAAGTCTGGGAGAAGTAGGAGGAAAAACACTAACCCTAGTACTAGTACTTCCTTCCCTTCCTTCAACCTTCGCCCATATGATCACATCAATGACCACCAGAGTTCTAATAGTCCATATTACAAGGGTCTCACTGACCAATCCCTTGCTATCCCTGAGCCTCAGCTTCATACCCCTACCACTACCACTGATCACCTTCTTTCTAGTCCATATTATAAAGGTCTTCTTGCTCTTAAAATTAGTTCTTGGACCCCTGACGACCATCCTATTCCTTTTCCTCCCAACAACTCCTTTTCATACCTCCCTAGTCCTTACTATAGAGGTCTTCTCACCGATTACAGTGCCCTTCTATCATCAATTGATCCTCCTCCTTTCAGTATCAAAACTACCCCACCAGGAGTACCCACTTTGAAGGACTTGATTCTCGATGCAGCTCATCATCACGTTGACTTTCTTACCGAAGAAAGTGAAGTTGGGAATTATTCATTAGAAGAAATTGATGTGGAGGTGATGGATGAAGAGAAGCCTTTGAGAGAGATTAGTGTGTTAGAAGACAAAGCATCAGAGAAAATGATTTTGGAGGAGATGGTGATTGTAGAGAAGCCATTGAGGGAGAGTGTCTTGGTGGAAAAGGAAATGATTATTGTAGAGAAGCCATTGAGGGAGAGTGTCTTGGTGGAAAAGGAAATGATTATTGAAGAGAAACCATTGAGGGAGAGAGTATCAGAAACAGAAAGAAGCGACCATGTAGAGGAGAAGAAGGCCTTAAGCTTGTCTGTTTCAGAATCACAATGCGAAGAGGGTGGAAATGTCTACCAGTATACTTGGGCAACCAAATACCAGCCCATGTCCTTAGATGACTTCATCTGCAACAAAGACAACGCCCTTCAGCTCAAAGCAAAGGTGAGATATGTTCGCTTTTATTTATCAGTGTCTATTAAGAAAAGAGCAACTTCGCAACATCTTTTGGGATAATTGCACAGGTGAAAGAGGGTTGTGGCTGCAGTCATTTTATATTTGAAGGACCACCAAGTGTTGGAAAGAGATCCATGATACGGGCTATGCTTCGAGAGGTATTTGGCGCCGACAAGGTGCAGGTAAATGATTTTAGATATATTTGTAACCTGTGTGTGTGTGTGTTTACAATAGAAAAACTACAATGATAGTTTTACTTTGCTACTGAATGACAGGTCATAGAAGAATGTAGAAACTTCAATATGAAGGTAATACGTATTTACCATCAGTCATCATTTATATGCTCTCTTTTTTATCACTTTCTTCAACAAAATGATACACTAATTGTTCCTATGGACCAGAAAATTGAAAGAAGAAAAAAATCAAACTGTTCCTTAAAAACAATTTACAACCGAATAGTCCCAAATATCTATGTCACTATTCCCGCTAAGGCAGTTGGAGGCCACCATAGTAATATTACGTTTGTTGATTAACAAGAAAAATAAATTGATTGCCTGGTTAAATTTATTTCCATGCATAGGGTGAAATGGTGAATAATCTCCAAGTGCGAGTGAAGAAATCACTCCACCATGTTGAGGTGAATCTGTCAGAGACAAAGGGATATGAAAAGCATGTAATTGTTGATTTATTCAAGGAAACATATGGCCAGCTCATAAATAACTCGGAGCCTTGTTGCCCAGAGAACTGCAAAGGTACCTACACTCTTAAGAGTTTTAATTAATTAGCCGCTAGTAATGCAAAATAAAGGTGTCGTTGTTTCTTGATCAAGTAACTTAATACTAACACGTTTGAGTACCTACTGTATTTGTTGGAAAGCAATAATTTTGTATGAGGCGGAGAAACTATCCATAGAATCCTTGTTGTATATTAAGTGGTTACTAGAGAAGTACAAAGGCTGTAATAAGGTATTCTTTTGTTGCTCTGATGAATCAAAGCTCCAACCTGTCAAGCCACTTTGCATCACTGTCCGCCTTTCATCACCATCAACCCAAGAGGTTACAATTTCCAACTTCTTTTTTCCGTTTCAGTTCATTTTATTTCCTTTCAAAACTAATAGTACAATTTAATACTATTTTATCCTCCCATTAATTTAATCCCTCGGTTGATCAAATAAGATACATAAATTATTATACATTCTCTCTTTCTGATTCCTAGAAATAAAAAAATTCTTTTATGTATTGAAAAATATAACGCATTAACTGCTTCAGTCCGTTACATAACTTGAAAAGAGATTTTCGGAATTGCTTGAGTGAAAAAAACACTTATAAGCAAGATTGGCATATCTGTGACTTTTGGTTTTGGAATGCCATCCCGTTGGCAAAATTGTGTAATTATAATCCCAAATTGAGTTGCAGTAGAAGGATAGCTAGATTGAAAATCTAATCATCTGGTACATTTTTGTATCGTGTTATTAAATCCTTGCATATAATATGCAATTAATTAGAGGGAAGAAAGAAAATATACATGTATGTATTTTTTTTTGGTAGAACCAAACATATGTATAACCTAATGGACAGGCGATAGAAATTACAATAATTAAAACTAGTATGAGAGGGTGTAGTTTTCTTCCCTTTTCATATCCATTATTAGTTTTTATAAAGGTTAGAGATTGACATCACGGTGGATGTTTCTCCTTTTATACTAAGTTTGATGTTCTTCTAAATTATGAGTAAAAACTTTAGAAATGGATTTTATACAACTTAGATGTAACAAAAATCATAGATTCTTCACTAATGTTTTGAGAAGACACCAAATTAACCATTAAAGTTACGTTATTTGATAAGGCTTTGATTTTTTTTTTTTCATGCTTTTGAGTCAGCAGCTTGTTCAGATTTTGGAAAATATTGGAAAAGAGGAAGGAATAAAATTATCACGCAACTTAGTGGAGAAGATAATCTTGAGGTCCAAAAACAATCTACGCCAAGCCATTCGATCGTTGGAGGCCACTTGCCGAAATAAGTAAGTCGATAATGTTTTTTTTTTCTATTGTCATATAGAAAATTGTTTTAGTCAATTTCATTATTTGATCAATTTTGGAGTGAAATGTATAAGAGAGAGAAAAACAACTTAAGAAAGAAACAGATAAATAGCAGTCTTGGAAATTTTAAAAAAGAAATATCTTGAGGGAGATTAAGCTCAGGCACTTGCATGGCATTACTTTCTCAAATGATTAATTGTTTTGCATGCAGGGATGCTGTCAAAGACGACGATTTAATTCTAACTGGGTGGGAGGAAGATATTTTTAATATTGCCAAAAAAGTAGCCGAAGAGCAAAGTCCACGACAGTAAGGAATTGAGCTTTAGAATTCATTTGAAAACAAATCTTATTATTTTCTGATGAACTTACTTTACAACCATTATTCCTTTCTTATAGGTTGTACGTCATTCGTAGAAAACTTCAAAGTCTTATGATTCATGATGTTCCTCCCGACTTTATTTACAAGGTAAGACATGATGGTGTATTTCAGAAGAAAAAAAATATTTTGTTAACGTGAAAATGAGATAAGTAAATTTGGACTATATATGCAGTCATTGGTACCAGAGTTAACGAATCTAGTTGATGAATCGCTACGGGCAGGGGTTGCCAAACTCGACAAGGAGTTCATTGTAAAAACTCAAACTGTTTTTTTTTTTTTTTGTAATTTAATTTATTTTGTGTTTGGTGGATATTTTTGTCCCCTAAATTTTGTAAAGCTAAAGGGGATCATGAAACTATATTTTATTCCTTTTCAGAGACCTAGTGACATCAAATTTCAAACTATGAAGCAGTTCGGTCATGCTCAAAACAAACAAGCGGAATCGGATGAGAAGAACTATGATTCAACCAATCAGAATAGGTTAACTTACTTAAAAGTCGAAGGTAAAAATACTTTCTAATTTTGTGTCCTTTAGTATTTACTATGTTTAATTCATGGCAATTTGTTTTGCAAATAACACCAGAGGCGTAACTCAGTTTAATAGTTTCAAACTACTTTTTTACGCTAGGCGTGGGTCGTTAAAAGTTTCTTCTATAGATAATAAATATAATATTAAATGATATCAAATAATTCCTATTAAGTATAGATTGCACTATTTGGTTTGGTTCCACGTAATACACACATGGTGGTTTTTAATCGTTATTATTTGTATGCAGAAACTGTTAGAATTCGTAACTTAGTGACTTCAAGCTCAATTGAATGAAAAAGGCCTACGTAATACATTTTTTGAAAAAAAATACGAGGACTTAATTAATTTTTTAAATAAACAAATGAACCATTTTAATAATTAAGCTTTCTTTCTAGTAAGAATCGTCTCCGTCCCTTGATTGAGAGGAGAATGGATCCTCTTCATTTCTTGTATTACTAAACTTTTGAGAAAATAAATATCACTATTAAAAAAATATGTATCCTCGCCATTTCATTTATTTTTTCAAAAGCTGAAAGAAATGGAGAGAATTTCTATCCGATTGAAAGTACCAATCCTTCTTTGGTAGAGACCACAATATTCCGTCTATAACCTATTTTATTCCGTCTCTAATTATGGCAGAAGCTTTATTTACAGCTCTGTTTGAGCCCAAATACATATTCTGTATTGTTTCGGCCGAAATTTTTGTTTCAGTTTTATTTTTTATTTTTGTTGTTTCATAATATGATATTGGACCATCCATCAATCCCATTACATGTTTCATGACACAATTTTATTTTTTTATTTTTCTTACAGAGTTTATAGCGAAATTCATGAGTTGGTACAAGAATTCGTCTGAAAAAGGCAATAAACAGTAGCACGTGCAATACAATGTTGGACCATAAATAATTGGTTGTTCGTGAGCTGAGCTCAATCACACTATCTGTTATGTATCTTAAATATCAAGCCACTTAATTAATCTGTGAATAAAACTCAAAGATATTTTGTGTTAAGAACACCCGTCAATAATTAAATACATTATGTATTGGCGTGTGTGTTTAATTAATATACTGTGTGCCATCCTCGTACTCAGGTCGGAAGAAATATCAAATTAATATATATTGAATTTGTGTTCATATATTGTCATGCCCATGATCGACCATGAAAATCTACCAAGAGTTTTTATACTGCTACTTATTGCCTTAGTAGACACGAGAATATGTTGGGATGTTGGAGTACTTCATAAATCATGCTAGAGTACTTCGGATGCAAGCAATCTAATTATTGTATAGCATGCTGGATATATATTTTATCTTAAATAATAAAATGTTTTTTATAGTGAAATTTGATCATTTCAAATCCACCACAAATTATTTTCAAACAGTGTTTTATTGACAAGTTAACATATGACAAGATCCATCTTTATTATGTAATAAAATACCTCGCATGTTAATAAAATTGGACATCATATTAAATCATCAATATACTCAATTTTTCTTTTTGTATGAGAAGCGAATATTTGTTTATGGCAAAATGTTAATCGGTTAAGGATGTAAAAAGAAAAATGTTTTTTTTTTATCAAAATACGAAAAAGTACGCTTCTATGTGAGAATGCACTTTTATATAATTTTTAATAAAATGTTTTTTCTTTTAATTTTTAATCAATGTCCACACGAGTTAGTAAGATTCTTTGTTTAAATATCTTTATTTGCATTTTGTAATTATTACTTAAAAAACATAAATCGAGTATCTTGAATGAAAACTAATCTTATATTTTAAGAGTATAACAATCATATTACAATTTAAGTATATTGAAAAATAATTTTAAAAAATTATATTGAATAAAAAAAACTATTATAAGACTTTTTTTGTGGATTATGCAATTCTAATATTAATGAATATTAATTTTTAGTTGCAATGAAGCATATTGATTCTGCTTCCCTTAAGCAGTAGATTTTTTTTTTTTTCTTTAAAAGGCATTTGGTTTAGTTTGTTTACAAAGATATACAAATTAAGCTATTTTTTATCATGGTTTTGTACATCATGCACGGGTTTTACTTTTCAAGGCCACTGAAATATATAGAAGCTAGTTGCATGGTGTGTCTATAAATATATGGTTAAAAACAAATACATTTAAAATATTTAGGATAAATAAATATTTTTGTCCCTAAAATTATTTAGCGGTGATAATTTGCTTTTGTCTTTAATTATGAGATTTTTTTTAGAAAATTGTTTTTTCATTTTTATAAGATTCTTTTCTAATTTTTAAATATATTAATTATTTTTTCCCTACCTATCCTTAATTATTTTTCTCTTTAAACATTAATAAAAAGATAATTAAGTGAATAGAAGGATAAAAAATGATAATTTTAAAATAATAACACAAATAATTGATAAATTTAATGTGATTAATTATACTAACTATTTGTCTTAAGAAACATAAATTAAACAAAAATGTCTTATAATTAGGGATGAAAGAGATTGCGAAAAAAATACAAATTTTGATTAAGTTTGTCAATGTGTAAAAAGTGTGATAATAACATTATGCTTTTAAGTTTTTTAAATTATTTCGCGTTAAATTATAATGTTTAAGAATTGATTTAACATTAAATTATAATTTTTGAAGATCAAATTAACATTAAACAGTTAAATTAAGTTGTAGGGCAATATATAATTATTGTACTTCTTGGCTTCTTTCAATCATTGAATCCGAATTTTTATTCTTTCAATTGATTGAATCTTGAGGCTGTATACTTTCAAGGACTATTATATTAAAAATATAAAAATATTTAACGCACTTTTTAAATTATTTTAAGCTCTAACAAATTAATATATGTACATTTTGTTGCTTAAGAAAACATAGAAAAATCATTCGATTAGTAATAGAATCAAAAACCATTAAAAAATAAATAAATAACACCACATATCCACATCTCAATCTTAGAGTTTTTTTTAGGGGAATCTGGATCTTAGAGATAAATAACCATTCTTATCCAAAAAAATATAAATTGGCCCCTTTCATATGCGAACAAGGCCTAGTACATGCAACCATTTGCTTTTAATTTTAGCTTTCAACTCATTTATTTTTGTTGGGAGTCGGTGGCTCGATGCAACCACGATTCTGTACCTAATAAATTCTACAGTCAACTACTACACGTAACAAAGACTTTCGGTTTGTGGCACCAGTTTTTTTTTTTTTTTTTTTCTTATTGGTGAAATAGGATACCCCTCAATTGAATGTCAATGATAATTTTTTTGAGGTATTAAAATTTATTAAAGGGATTGATTCTATAGGCATGAATCACTAATTAAACTCATAATCATATGTAAAAAGATAAAATTATTTATTAATTATGTTACACTTTATTTGTTTTTTTACCAATCGTGACTGATAGTTTTTTTTTGCCAATATGTTACCGTAAACAACATTTTCGGAATTAATGGATGTTAGATCAAAATTAATTTTCAAAATACTAACCATTTATTGAAAATTTTATAGAGAAGTTAATCGATTAAAATGGTTGTTTTTTTTTTGTCAAAATAAATTAAACCAGGACGTATCTAATTTTTTAAAATATTTGTTATACTTATTCACTAGCATGCTCAAAATATTTTATTGAATTTTTTAAATTATATTCGATTGAAATGTAATTACAAATTCACAGTTAAAATGGAATGTAAAGGTCTCAAGTAAAAAAAAAACATTAAATTAACAATTAAGATAAAAGAAGTTATCAGCAAAGCATGAAGTATATTACTTTAATTTTGGTATAAGAATGGGTTAATCACTAATTTGATCTTTACAGTCTTTTGATCATCATTAATATATTTCCAATCTTGACTTCAAAAAAAAAATATTGGTCAAATTAATCTCTAAAGTTATATAAAATTTTTTGAATTATAATTCATCAACCAATTTACTTCCTACATTAGGCGGTATTAATTAACATTGTTAGAAAGTCTGAGTTACCACGTTAAGAACACATGTGTTATTCAACTTGCGAGTTTAGGATTCAATTAGACAAAAAAAAAAAATGTAATAGATTGAACAAAAATTATGAATTTCAGAGAACTAAAATAACGAATTGAAAAATTATAGGGATTAAATTATAATTTATTCCAAGTTTGGCTTTTTCATTTGTCTAGCTTTTATCATAAGTTTTTTTTTTTTTTCGTTTCAAATATATCTTAAGAGTAATGGTATCTTTTTCTTGGGACAAAAATCCTTGTATGGATATTTCTTAATCCACTTATACTAATCTTATACATAATGTGTGATTGTTATTGATCCAAAAAAATTTTATAAATACAAAAAGTTGAGTAAAAATTCTTCTGTTAAATACATCCTCATACATTTATAAATACAACAAAATCTTACATTATTGTGTTAATCTTATTATGATTATATTTGATAAGATATCTCAATTAGTTTTTAATTTTTTTTATTAGCTGAAAAATTTATTTGATTATTTAATAAATAATTTTTTTAGTAGTTTCTCAGTAACTTTTAACGATTTTTTAAATTTTACTTGAAATAATATTTTTTAAAATACTAATATGTAATTTTTAACTTTTTATATTTTTTTTACTTTTATTTTCGATATATTTATTTATTTCCTTATTATCTTTTTTAAATATATGATAATATTATTATTTTTTAACTATTTTAATAGTTAATTTTACCGAGTATTTATAATTTAATAAAATAATTTTTAAACTATCAATTAGTTTTTTTAGTTTCAAACTAGTTTTTTAGCTAAATTTATTGAATATAACCTATATAATAGAGACACGTTATATTAAAACTATTTAATTTCAAACACTTAATCACTAATATGTATGATCTTTTTATATTTTTTTCTATTGTATTATATCAATTATTGATTCACTTTTGTCTCCTTTATCTTTCTAAGTATATCATCAGCATGTAGGTATTAATCCAACATTTTTCATTAACAAAGGGTTTTCTTCCACAATTTATTTATTTTATTTGAGAAAATAAAAAAAATAAGATAATTGTCAATTGTCACTACTTGGGAGTTGTGAGTGACGAGGGAAGGGAATGTCTAGTTGTGTAACCATGACAGCTTAAAAGCAAATATCATTTCAGCAATCACCGGAAAAGTTGCTTTGCTTTTAAATATCTTATTTAGTTGTTTTTATTAAAAACATTTTTATATTGTACTGCCCGCCTTTTCTTTAGAAAATGTGATTCATGATCCTAGATTTTTTTTCTTCTAAAATATTGATAATGTTAATGAAGATCATTAAAATTCATAATTTTTTTTATAAATAATTTTATAATTATCTCACAATTTTAGATTATGAATGTAAAAATAAATTATATGTAAATTTTGTCAACACACAATGTTTAATTATTTATGTTGATTTAATGTTAAAAAATTAAATTTTAAAATAAATATGAAAAAAGGTGGTTAGAGAAATAATGGAAGTTGTCTATAAGGTGGAAAAGATGTGAGACAGGGGAATGGAGCGTAAATGATGAAAGTTGAAAAGCAATGGATGGCTTGTTTTGTTTTTATGATGATGAGTAGTATTATATAATAATTTATGGGAGCAGAAAGACAAGACAAAACAAGAGAGAATGAGTGGCGGAGGAGGAGGAGAAGAGGAAGCAACTCTGGAGTTCACTCCGACGTGGGTTGTGGCCGCCGTTTGCACAGTCATCGTCGCCATATCTCTCGCTGCTGAGCGCCTCCTTCATTATGGCGGAAAGTTTCTCAAAGCCAAGGACCAGAAGCCGCTCTACGAAGCTCTCCAGAAGATCAAAGAAGGTTTCTTTTTCTTTCTTTCTTTGCACTGAGCCTTCAAATCAAATTCATGATCTGTTGGCTGCACTGGCAGAGCTGATGCTTCTGGGCTTCATTTCCCTGCTTCTCACGGTTACACAAAACGGCATTACCAAAATCTGCGTTCGTCCCAGTTTGACGCGCCACATGCTCCCTTGTAATCTCGACGCCGGTGAACACTCCACGCCTGAGTCCGAGTCCGCCACTAAAATTGGTTACTGCGTCCGCAAGGTCACACCCTCTCACTCCCTCACTTTTCTTTTCCTTAGATCTCATCTAATCCACCACCCCTCGTCCTCGCCTTTTGTTTTGTTTTTCACTTTTTCAGAACAAGGTACCTTTATTATCTTTGGAAGCACTTCACCATCTTCACATCTTCATTTTTGTCCTCGCTGTCGTACACGTCTCCTTTTCCTTACTCACCGTTGTCTTCGGAGGCGCCAGAGTGAGCAGACCCCTACCTCTACTCTTCCACTTCTTAATCCTCCTTCATTTCTACTCTCTTTCTTTCTTCTTTACAATCTTCACTCTCTTTCTGTTTTGTTTTATAGATACGTCAGTGGAAACACTGGGAAGATTCAATTGCTAAACAGAACTACGAAACTGGCCGAGGTTAATTATTTCTTTTGCTCACTGTGTTCTCTATTTGTTGTCTTCGATTCTTTTCTTATCGTCTGCATCCTTCACTCTTATTCAATTTTATTTAACACGCTTTTCAAACCAATTCAACGTCTACAGCCTAATTTTACTTTCTGTCAACCAAACCATCAAATGATCTTTCGAAAGAATTTTTCTGATTATGTTTTAAATCTTTTTCTTTTCCTGCTTCTACTTAAAATGCCTATTGCTTAAATGCAGTTCTCAAACCAAAGGTCACTCAGGTACACCAGCATGATTTTATCAGGGGTCGTTTTGCCGGTTTTGACAAAGACTCTGCTATTGTCGGTTGGTTGGTAAGTTTTGTCATGGTCTGTAAGTTTGAATGAATAGAATATATACTCTTTATCATTATCATAAAAAACCCCTCTGCGTCTTTTCATTTTTGGATTCCTAACACTTACATTTAGAAAGTCAAAAGCTAAGCGAGTATCTTTATAGTGTTTTCACCTAATCATTTTTTGTTTCTTTCAGCTATCCTTTTTAAAGCAGTTTTATGGATCTGTGACAAAATCAGATTATGTGACATTGCGACATGGGTTCATTATGGTAAAGCTCTACTGTTCCATATTTGTTGTCAAATAATCTCTCAGCTAGATATTGGTCAATGGCTTCCAAGCTTGAATCTTAAAAATTATCCTTTGGTTCTTTTCTTTGTTGTAGACCCACTGCAGGACAAATCCAAAGTTTAATTTTCACAAGTACATGATTCGTGCCCTCGAAGATGATTTCAAGCAAGTTGTTGGTATAAGGTAAATGCTTTTGTATTATTGCTTCTATGCATATCACACATATACATAAATTTAATTGCCAAGAAAACTTTATCCCATTTGTGTCAATTGTGTAAAGTTATTGATTCTTTGTAAAAACAATTATATTTTGTGGTTGCAGTTGGTATCTTTGGCTCTTTGTGGTTATCTTCTTGTTGCTTAACATCAATGGTATGCTACAAGACAGGAAGTTATGTTTTTATGCATGTCATCATTTAATTGGTTCTACCTAGGCTGACACTACTTTGCAGTGTCAAGACTGGCATCTAAAACCTGGTTTTATGTTTTTGCATGCGCCTTGTGATCTTGTTTATGGACGTGGTAGTCTTATTGATCTCCTTATTTGTGTGTTTTGTCATGAAGTTAATTTAAATAACACTTTTTGCGGTGAAAAAGGAATCGAGCTTTGAGCTTAAGATATTTTTTATGATTTGGGGATGAATTTCAAGCATGACAATTAACAATAATGACATATACTTTTTCCTATAAATAGTAGTTGATCTAGTTGCTTGTTTTGCTAATTACCGAAGAACATTACTTTGAATCTTGCTATTATGATGTCTGTTAATCCTTCCAGGTTGGCATACGTATTTCTGGATTGCTTTTATTCCCGTCGTTGTAAGTATCTTGGTTAAATTTTTGCCCCTTTTTTGTGTGGAGTGTGGACATTTCCATGGCCATGCAGTCATTTTACTAGGCTTGCATACCCTTGTCTTAATTTTGTTCAAGGGTTGGAAAAAAATTTGCAATGTTACCTCAAGCTTCTTAATCAAATCAAGCTAGTAGATTGTTTCAAAAACTATTGATTTTTTATTCTATTAAACTTACGTCATACCTTGGTTTTCTGCTGCATAGATAACCAGGAAATTGGTTCAACAATATACTTAAAATTCATGTAACACTAGTATAATATCATATCTATTACTTGGTAAAATTAAGCAAGAAAAGTTACCATGTCAAACTATTTCCCACTAGTTTATGTCATTTATCATTGTGAGGTAGGCAGGTATAGTTTTTTAAAATGGAAGTTAATCAAGCTCAGTCTCCAAAGATCTCTGAGGCTCACCTTTTCTGCTCAAGGTTAATGATGAGTCTCAGTTTGATTCAGAAGGATAGAGGGAAATGGAGAGATACTTGCAAAGGCACTTTAATGCCTACGCCAGTAACAATGTATTCAAAGGGTGTGTATATCTTGTGTCTCTGTTAGTGGTCTATTTTGTAGTCTTTGGCTGTGAGTCACAGCTACGGCAGCCAAGTGTGGCCATTAGGTAATCCTCATAGAATGTGGATTCCCCTATTTGCTGAACCCCTTGTGAGTGAAATGTAAGGAGGTGCTGACACTAGCCTTTTTGGGTCTTAGTGTCCTGATACATGGTGAATTCACTTAATTGGGCCCTTGCTACTTAATCTGGAACAGGAATGACTCATGTCGCAGGTCTTGCAAAAAGGGTAATGAGTTGTGGGAGGGAAGAAGGAAATTTTATTTATTTTAGTGATACTTTTGTTTTGCAATTCTAATTAAATATTCTTGGGAATAAGTTTTAAGCCATAATAATATCAATTGTGAGCATGATAGATTTCTAGGAATGCCATTCCTAGGTATATTATATTTATTCCAAGGAATCTTGCTCCCCAAAACATAAAATATTATTTTATTTCTTCTGAAACAAATGCCCCCTAAGAATGACATTTGTTGCTGGTTATTTTGGAATTTCCTTTCTTTTTGCATTTTTCTAAATATTATTATTATTGGTTATAGAAGAGTCACATTTATGCTTGTGTTGTCCTTTCCATCGGTGTTTCTTGTTAAACCTGTATGCATAGGCATGCTTGTCTATATTTTTATTTTCTCCGTGCAAGTTGATGTATTAACAGGTTTTCACTGTCTGGAATATCATTTGTTTTCTTGCTTGTCCCCACACCTTGTGCCTCCCCCTTCATTAATTTCATAGTTTCTGTTTTGCATTTGTTCAGCTTTTACTTGCTGTGGGCACTAAGCTGGGGCACGTAATAACCCAACTAGCTCAAGAAGTAGCTGAAAAGCATGCAGCCATAGAAGGTGATTTAGTTGTGCAGCCATCAGATGAACATTTTTGGTTTCATCGGCCCCATGTTGTCCTCTTTTTGATTCACTTTATCCTTTTCCAAAATGCCTTTGAGATAGCATTTTTTTTCTGGATATGGGTAAGTAAATTCTTTTGAAGCATAAGTTGGGCTATTCTCTGCCAACCTTTCATCTTATTCTTCGTGTTCTTTTCTTTGTCTAGTTTCATTTTCCTTTTTGGTGGAGTTGGTGGTAATTTTATGTAGTTGTGTTGAATATAATAGACAGCTTGTGTTCTGACTTCTTAGGTCACATATGGATTTGACTCCTGTATAATGGGACAAGTTCGATACATTGTTCCAAGGCTTGTTATTGGGTAACTGTTGACAATTTTCTTTTCTTTTGAGCTTATGAATTCTTTCTTTCTTCGTAATTTTTGAACTATTAAGCTCAATCTTTTATCTTTTTCTCCTCCCCTTTATCCCCTTCTATATATTGGGGTTACAGGGTATTTATTCAGGTACTATGTAGCTACAGCACCCTGCCACTGTATGCAATTGTTACGCAGGTACGCTTGCATATCTATTCAAACTGAAGTGCAGATTAATTTTGTGAATTTAAATTGTATCCTCATTGCGTTGGTTTTCATTATTTTCTCACTGTAGATGGGAACTCACTATAAGAGGGCAATATTTAATGAGCATTTGCAACAAAACATTGTTGGTTGGGCACAGAAGGCGAAGAAGAGGAAAGGACTAAAAGCTGATGGCAATCCTGGCCAAGGAAGTTCTCAGGAGAGTGCTAATACAGGAATCCAGCTTGGGTCAATTTTCAAGAAGGCATCTGCTCCAGGAGGCAGTTCTTCTGCCACCAAAGCTGATGGGACCAACTCAGTGTAGCCTATAGAAGTGAAGATTTACAGTCTTATTTTGTAAAGTTGCTCACAAATTGCAGTTTTCTTTATATTATTTTGTTTGCTAACAGTGTAGCATTGTGGGACATGTGTTTGACTTGGTGTAGGCGTAAGGTCGAAGTTCTATATGAGTAGATGCTAGTAATGCCATTGGCATTTCTAACTTCTAAGATTCGTCATCACCTCCTTACTACACTCGTCCTCCCTCAGGTTTTTGCCTCTGATACTTCCGTAGACAGGCTGACACTGCCTTTCTCTCTAACTTGAGTTCCTGTTAAAATTATGTGTCTTTTATTTAATGTAAAGTTAAGCTACTTTAGGTTGATAAAGTTCAAGACAAACTTGGTAGATGGGAATCTTCCTTCATTATCAGAAATATCACTTCTGATACCCCCACAGGTACATGGAACGCCCAGCACTTTACTCAACAGTTTGCAATAAGTTTTCTTTACAATAACTGGTAGGACAGCAGAATAAATAAGTTATAACTCCAAAAAAAAGGCTTGGATATAAATAAAAATAGGAACTCTCTACACAGGACAAATAAATATTTGTTTGCATATAATTAAAATTAAAATTATCATTATATACAAATAAACATTTATTTATTTGTGAATATGACATTGATAGACATTAATATATTAAATGTATGAGTGTTTTGTAACTCTACATCATTTAGTTAGAAGTATAAAAATAAATAATGTCAATTAATAATGTATTGTGTTGATAAATTGAAATAGATATTTGCATGCACCTAGGCGGGTGCATTCAAATTATTATGGTAATGAAATTGAAATTATGTAAATTAAGAAACGAACCCAACAACTCGCGTAGGTTGCCTCACCACAAGCTAGGCAAAAATTGAGTCCAAATTAACTCGGGTCACTTTTTGATGAGCCAAGAAAATGACAATTCAACGCAATCTGCCACAAGTTAGTGAGTTATACGAGTTGACCTGTCTAAAAAAAATAAAAATAGATGAAAGTAAAAAAATTGATTACAACGAATAACAAAAGTTAGGAAAAATCAATTATTTGTGTCAGCCATGATCAAGTGATATATTTCTACTTTTCCTTTTCTAACCCATGACTTATTATGGTGTATTGGTTTTGGTAAGTGGGTAAATTAAAAAAGAAAATTATTAACCCTTAACATGCCAACCAGTTCGACTCACTGCGAGTTCAACGTGAGTGAATCACAAGTTGATGAGTCAAATCTATTTTTATTAATAATTGTCATGAACTTGAATTTTTCAATCCAATTGAACTCAAATGTGTAGTGAGCTGAGTTGAATTGCGAGCCACAGCATACGTTTTCTTTTGGTATGAGGGAGGGGCTCGACCCCTAAACAGCAATTCTAATAACATGAGGGGTGGCGTGTTACCTTGAGAACAAATGTTCCCAATATATATCAGAGGAGGAAGAAAACCAATCCGCTAATCCATTCAGTCCAGACATTAGATCAATACACTAGGTCAAAGGTTTCATCTGTAGATACTTATTGATCCCATTGATATGGTATATATATTAAAAATATTAAAATTATATGTAATATATCTAATAAAATATGATCAACCTATATTTTTATATTATAAATTATTATATAATCATTTATTACTATAAATTATTATGAGTATTATCATCAAATAACTAAATAAATTTTTATTTTTTTATGACTAAATATAAAAGTTATCAAATGATCATAAACAAATGTATAAAATACATAAATATTAAATCATATCATGATTAATATGATAATAATTAGTTATTATTTATTGTTATCAAGATAAAAAATAATAATATTATAAGAATATATTATATATTATTCAATAATTAATTATTAACAATTTAACGTGTCATAGAAAATATAAAAAAATAACATATAAAATTTGTAAAAAGAAATCAATTGAACCAACTCAATAAAAATGTATAAAATACATAAATATTATATGTTTTGTAACGGAAGTTATCGAATGATGATAAACAAATTTAATAAAAATGTATAAAATACATAAATATTAAATCATATCATGATTAATATGATAATAATTAGTTATTATTTATTGTTATCAAGATAAATAATAATAATATTATAAGAACATATTATATGTTATTCAATAATTAATTATTAACAATTTAATGTGTCATAGAAAATATAAAAAGAAATAACATAAAAAATTTGTAAAAAGAAATCAATTGAACCAACTCAATCTGAATCACTGGATTTTATCGAATCCCATTGGATCAAACCTTCACTTGCATTTTTTATCCTACACTCTAATCGAACTGCCCAAGAACACTAAGTCTTGGTTGAATAATACACACTACTCATGAAATAGTTCATCCCCTAGTCGAATAATTTAGTTTATGTTTAAATTAAAGTTTACAAACATAATTTATAAAAGTGCCTCAAGTCTTACTTCTTTCAAACTAAATTTCAAGGCAAAAATTTATTTCTGAAACTACTTTTGTCTTACAATCAGAATTTCAAGGTAGTTTATTTTTTTTTTCTCAAACCTGTTTTTGAGACACAACCAAACATAATTTCAAATTGATCTTAATCTTAAATGTACTTTTGAAACCCTCCTACCTAAGGGTCATGAGTCCGAATTAACTTGTAACCTAGTCCAATCCAATTATGTTGAATTGAGTTTTTAAAATATTCAAATTGGGTAACAAATTTTAGTTTTTTTTAACCTAACTTGACTTATATCATATGATTAAATTTATTATTATATATAAATTAATTATTGCACATTAATTTTTAAATCACATAATTTATTAGTCATTCATGCTTTTTCTTTTTTTAGTTGTTATTTTTATCCATATCTTTATTTTATTTATATTTTCACATATTAGTATAATACTTTTATTCTATCTAAAATAAGAATATCCTACTAATGTTGAAATCATTAATTATATTAGTTAATTATTCTTATAATTTAATATGTTTTGAGTATATTTAGTCATTATATATTTATAAAACTTAAATAAAAACAAATTATTATTTTAAAAAAATAATTTTACAAAATATTTATTTTTAAAAATATTAAAATCCGATTAATCCAACATGACTCGTTATAATCATGTTGAGTTTGGTTGAATATGTAAAAAGTTGCTCCTTGTGACATTTCACATAGTCATATTTTATTTTTAATTTTTGGGAAAAGAGTGAGAGAGAGAGGAGTGGGTCGAGAAACCCTAGTGGAGCTGGAAGTGGAAGTGAAGAGAGTAAATGACGATCCATTCGGTGGTGATACAGAAGCTGCTTAGCACCAATGCTCAGGTGGGTCGACGTGTTGCCGCTCACCATTTGAAGGAGTTCACCTATGGCTTCCGCAACAAAATGGCCATCATCGACTCCGACAAGACCCTCATTTGCATGCGCAGTGCCTGCAACTTCATGGCCTCCCTCGCCCGCCACAACGGCCGCTTCATGTTCATCAACACCAACCCTCTCTTCGACGAAATCTTCGACCTCATGACCAAGAAGGTGGGCTCCTACAGCCCCTCCACCAACTCTCTCTGGCGCACCGGCGGCTTCCTCACCAATAGCCTCAGCCCCAAGAAGTTCCGCTCTCGCAACAAGAAGCTCGTCTTCGGCCCCACCCAGCCTCCCGATTGCATCTTCATCGTCGACACCGAGCGTAAGTCTTCTGTCATCAACGAGGCTTTCAAGCTTCAAATTCCCGTCGTCGCCTTGGTCGACTCCGCCATGCCCCTCGACGTCTATAAGCGCATTGCCTATCCTGTTCCCGCCAATCATTCTGTCCAATTCGTTTATTTGTTCTGTAATTTGATTACCAAAACCTTGCTTCACGAGAAGGCCAAGTCTGATGCTGCCAATCCCGATATTGATGCTCAAATGGAAGAAGCTCCGCGCAAGGGCAAGGGCAAGACCTATTTGGATAAGGTCGACGTAACCGTAGTTCTCTACGATAATTTAGCTCCCTTACCTCAAGGTAAACTAAACTTATTTGCTTTCTGTTTTCTCCTCCGTTGTTTTGTTGCCTTTTAGATATAAGTTGAGCCGAGCCGAGCAATTTTCACATCTAAAGCAGATATAGAAGAAACTAAGAAGCTTTTGGACAAGCTTGTTGTTTTGAAGTTTAATGGTTCTCAAGGAAGAAATATGTGTTTTGACGGTCCCAAGTAAGCATTCATCCAACTCCTCAAAACTTCACACTTGATGAATTTACACTGATAAATTTTTTTCTGCTCTCATGTAGATCTGCAATTGATATTTGTGATGGACTGACATATCTGGATTTGATCATTAACCAGATTGAGGTGAGACATTTATACTTAATGTACAAATTATGATAATTACACATTCTTATATGACCATTTTCCTACGCAAATCATTGGTTTATTCCTTGCTCTTTTTTTATGAATGATCTGGATTGTGCACTTGCCTCACCTACATTTTCTTATGTTCCCTTGTTATATGTTGCCACTGACCTGTTGTTTTTAACTCTTACTATTTTTGCTGTTGTGATTTTGTAGACCCTCAATTCCAAGTATGGAAGCAGGGTTCCATTGCTTCTTTTCAATAAAGATGACATTCATGATAGTTCTCTAAAGGTGAAATGTCATTTTCAATTTCCATATGCGATTGTTGACCTCAGCCACTATTGAATTTTTAGCTTCATCTTTCATAGGTTTTGGAGAAGTATTCTAAATCAAGTGTTGAAGTGCACACTTTTAAACAGGTTTGTGCTTGTTTTATATTTTTGGATGAATTGATATTGGTTTGTGATTTCTCTTGATCAATACATCATAATATATATTATGTAGGGTGAAGATCGAGAGTTGAAATCATTGGGTGAATATTATAGCAAGGAGGAAGTGTATGTCATCCTTTAAATATGTTTCTATTAAATTCTATTCTAGACTAGATGTTTATTTCCATTTTTGTAGAGATATCTCGTTTATGTACTGATTGATTGGTATTGTTATTGTTATGGACATTTAAAAAACACTGTTATTAGGTATTAGTGTTACCATGATATAGTCTGGATGTTTATAGCAGTAATTTAGGTGTGGAAACGAAGCTTAGAGTCATTGGGTTAATTTATAAAGAAATGCAAAAGTCTAAATATCTTATTCCTTTAAAATACCTCGAGTTTTCTACTTTAATTTTTGAAAAAAAAATTTAACAGTAAATATTAAATATCTGTAAATTAAGAGATGCCAGATAATTTGTCAGCTATGAAACTACAAATTGGCTATGTCAAATGGTCAAAATTTAATTATCCGTAAATAAAACAATTGACTTGACAGAATGTATATTTCAATTTATTGAATTGTGTTCTCCATGACTTGCAAATTGGCTTTCACGATATATACTTTAGCATTTTAAACTAACCTGCTAATTCGACGTGTGAAGGCATCCATTTGATGATGTTGATGTGTTCCGTTTACTAATGACTGGTGGAACCCTTGATTCATTATTATCACAGGTATGGACTTTTTATGCAGTTGAGCACTGGTCCTATCAAAGCCTTTGTCCTGTTCCTTTAAAATCTATAAGCAAGAGGTGTAGGACAATTGTGCCTACACCTCTTGAATTATTCAACTGTAACAACACTGGCTATAATTAAATATGTTTGTACATGTGCCTGTGTGGGATGTGCACATTTGTTGTGCAGTTTTAACTAAGTTATTCATATTATTTTCCAGGGTAAGGAGTATATCCTAGTGTTGAAGTCGGACAATGTGGCAACAGTCCTTGATCCAAGTATCCTTCTTATAGTTCTAATCATTAATGACACTATTGCTTGGAGTCATTGCTCATTACTTACTAACCTAGCTCCGAGATTCACATTTTAATTTTTGTCAACCTTGACTGTATCTTGTAGACATACTAAATCATTTGATGATAAATGATATTGAATATTGCATGGAGGTATGCAGAAATATTTTTATCTATCACATGAAGAGCTGCCACTTCTCTTTTTAAGGCATATGAGTTCTCTTTCATTTTCTTTACTTTTTTTTTCCAGGTGACACCAAGCAATTCGTTTAATTTAATGTTACCCACAACGAAATTTAAGGTATATTTTTTTTCCTTCACTGTTACTCCCCTTTAGTCTCTTTAACATTCGTGCCAGACTTGGAATTGCGTGATGCTTAATCAACTGGTCTTCAATAATTGTGTAAGTTTTTACCATGTGACATTATATGAGCATATATTACAATTTTTTTAATTCAGAAAATTTAATATATACACTGGATGTTGAAATTTTTTGAATTCACATATAAGTGAAGTTTATTGGAATTTGAAAATTTCATTGTCATTGAAGATACTATGGGGAAACATATTTTATGATTGTTTGATGCAAGTTCTTTTTCTCTTAACTGGAATGGTCTAGGTCCTGAGGATCAGGACTCAGGACCTAGTAGCTCTTGTCAGATGCTGATAAGGTAACGGGTAATTTGGTTGCTAACAACTTGTTAAATTGGTGCTATGACATATCTAATGTAACTTGAGCAGCTTTGGCTAAACACTATATGTTATGTAATCTATGCAGCTTCGGGAGATTGGTGGAGACCAAGATAAACACGTAAGTTATAATATTTTTTTTTTCATTTTCATAACTTGCATGTTTGTATTATATTTTGTTTCATTTTAAGAAATAGTTTTAAATTTTTTATTGTGAATTGCTGACAAGACTTGTGAGAATATTATAACAATCTTTTTTTCATTTGTATTTTAATTTATTTTTCCTGATTGATGTGTTGAAGTTGAAGGACAATTTCAAACTCATCGATACAACAAACATGTGAGTGAAAAACTGGTTTTTGTTCAGTTTCTTTTTGAAATTTACCAAATGTGCTAAATTCCATGTGTTATACTTTGCATAGGTGGGTGAGTTTAAGAGCCATCAAGAGGTTTGTTGACACTGTTGAAGTAAGGCAGAAGAAGCCCTCATTTTCAAAGGTATCATTCCCTAGCTGTCATTAGTTCATTACTCTATTGATAGCTTATGTAAGAATGAATTGAATGGCTTACTGCCGCCAAGAAAATGACTATCTCTTCTACAGGACACAGCAGCTGGACCAGCAATAAAGGTATATGCATAATTGTTTACGCTTCTCTGTGGTCCATTTGTGCTTGTGCTTCTATTTTTATATTTTTGCTTAGGTATAAACTAGAATCATGCCTTCAACTTTGAGGTGGAAGTAATTGCAGCCCTTGAGTTTTGAATTATTTAATTACTGCCATAAATATCTATCAGGGATTCAGATTAGAGTATGTTTTTAAAACGAACATGTAGTTAAAATGTTGTGGGATGTTATGGATTATCTAAGCTTTAATGGCATAAAAACTTAAGAAGATCATTCCTTAAAGGGGCAGAAACTTTTCCCATATATTTTATTAAAGAAATCTCCCCATTGATATAGCAACCATGGATAAAAAAATGCACCTAAATTTGTTAGAGCAACCCTTTTTTTTTGTTTTTGTTTGGGTAGAAGAATTTTTATTATTGAATGAAAGAAACAAATACAAAAGATTGGAGGATAAGAAATCCTCAATAATACAAAATCCTTCTTGAGAAATAAGTTTCCAAGGACTTGTATGTGAGCCACATTCACTGTTGCATCGACATCCCAACCATTCAGATGAAGACCATACTTAACTCAAATTCCTGTATGATGTAAAACATTTCTTGATGTTAGAACAAGCTCCACATTGAACAAATGTGTGGACAATTTATGAAAGCGTGAATATTGTAGGTTCTGATGAAAAATTGGCTGGTCCCTTAACCGCACTTGAAATGAAGGTGAGGAGGAGTCAAAACCTCACTTTCTCTCTCAGCTTTATTAGATTCAAAATGTTACATATATATAGGATACAAAAAAAAAAAGAGAGAGGAGAGATGACAGTGACATCTCACTGCTGCCTTCTGAATAAGGCTTACAGATTAAGCTACCAAACAAAGCTAAAATACAAAAGAAATATTCAACATTCAACACTCCCCCTCAAGCTGGAGCATATAAATCATATGCACCAAGCTTGGAACATATAGTCTGAATTCTGGGTCCTCTTAGGGACTTAGTCAAAATATCCGCTGGCTGGTCATTAGAACCAATGAACTCAGTGACAATCTCCTTGGACAGAAGCTTCTCTCGAATGAAATGACAATCAATCTCTATATGTTTAGTCCTTTCATGAAAGACTGGGTTTGAGGCAATATGAAGAGCAGCCTGATTATCACAATACAACTTCATTTGCAACTCTTCACAAAACCTCAATTCTTGCAGAAATTGTTTAATCCACATGAGTTCACAAGTAACCATAGCCATCGATCGATATTCAGCTTCTGCACTAGACCGAGCTACAACCATCCGTTTCTTGCTTTTCCAAGAAATAAGATTTCCTCCAATGAAGACACAATAGCCTGATGTAGACCTCCTATCCATGGGACAGCCAGCCCAATCAGCATCACAATATCCTGATAATTGCGTATTACCTTTGTCTTCATACAACAACCCTTGTCCAGGAGCTCTCTTAATATACCTCAAAATACGCATGACAGCATTCCAATGGTCCAAATGAGGATTTTGCATAAATTGGCTAACCACTCCCACAGCAAAGGAGATATCAGGTCTAGTGATGGTAAGGTAAATGAGTTTTCCCACAAGCCTCCTATATCTCTCGGGGTCAGGATAAACTTCACTTTGATCTGCCATGAGCTTCAAATTAGGATCCATAGGATTTTCAACAGGTCTACAATTTTGCATACCTGTTTCTTCTAAAATATCAAGGGCATACTTCCTCTGAGAGATCACAACACCATCTCCTGATTGAGCCACTTCAATACCAAGGAAATACTTCAAAGATCCCAAATCTTTGGTCTGAAAATGACTGAATAAATGCTCTTTTAGCTGGCTGATCTTAGTAGCATCATTCCCTATAATCACTATATCATCAACATAGACCATTAGATAAACACATTTTCCAGGAGATGTATGACAATAAAATACAGAGTGATCAACCTCACTTCGTTTCAGTCCAAACATGTGAACAACATGACTAAATTTACCAAACCAAGCACGAGGAGATTGCTTCAACCCATAGAGAGATCGATGAAGCTTACACACAAGGCCATACTCCCCCTGAGCAACAAACCCAGGTGGTTGCTCCATATAAATATCCTCCTCAAGATCACCGTGGAGAAAGGCATTCTTAATATCAAGCTGATGGAGGGGCCAGTGACGAATAGCAGCCATAGCAAGAAACAGACGAACAGTGGTGAGTTTGGCGACAGGAGAGAAAGTATCACAGTAATCAATGCCATATACCTGTGTGTAGCCTTTAGCTACCAAACGAGCCTTAAGCCGATCAACCTCACCAGTGGGCCCAACTTTAACAGTGTAGACCCACCTACAACCCACAGGGGTCTTACCAGGGGGAAGAGGAACAAGCTCCCAAGTACCATTATTTTCAAGGGCCTGCATTTCATCAATCATAGCCTGTCTCCAGCCAGGATGATCAAGTGCCTCACGGACAGTGGAAGGAATGGCAAGGGAAGACAATGAACAAATAAAGGAACTGTATGAAGGAGACAAACGGTGATAGCTTAAGAAATTATAAATAGGATGAGGATTACGAGTAGAACGAGTACCTTTTCTGATGGCAATGGGCCAATGTGAATCAGAATGAGGAGAAGAAGTGGAAGGAGAGGGCGGATCCATGAGTGGAGGACTGGTTGAAGAAGGACGAGAATCACTAGGAGAGGCTTCAGGTACTGGAGATCCAATCTGCCTTGTCCTGTGTTGATCTGTAGTCAGAGGTGGTAAGATGACTTCAGGTGAATTTGGTGAGGAAGATGGAACAATACTGACATTTTGGCCTGAGTTATCTAGGGGATAAGGAGAAGGAATAGGAAGAACTTCCTGAAGAGATGAAGAATGGTCCACGGAGGGTGAAAAGAAAGGTGTGTCTTCAAAGAAGGTTACATCTGCAGACATGTAGTATCGTCTCATGGTTGGAGAGTAACATTTGTAACCCTTTTGAAGACGAGAATAACCCAGGAAGACACATTTGACTGACCTAGCAGAGAGTTTATCTAAACCAGGAGACAAATCATGAACAAAACAGGTACAACCAAACACTTTAGGAGAGACATGAAATAAAGGATCATGAGGAAAGACAAGTGAGTGAGGAATTTGGTTTTCAAGAGAAGAAGAAGGCATCCGATTTATCAGGAAACAAGAAGTAAGCACCGCATCTCCCCAATGATGTATCGGAACATTCGAATTTAGCATTAGGGAGCGTGCAGTTTCAAGAAGATGACGATTCTTCCTTTCTGCAATACCATTTTGTTGTGGTATGTGAGGACATGTGGATTGATGTAGAATACCTTTGGAAGACAGAAAAGAAGAAAGATCATGAGAGAAATACTCTTTAGCATTATCACTTCTGAAAATTTTAATTGTTTTTCCAAATTGATTCTCAATTTCATTGTAGAATGACACAAATATAGGCAAAAGTTCAGATCTGTCTTTCATTAAATAAACCCAAGTACATCTGGAGAATTCATCAATGAAGGTTACAAAATATCGAAAACCAAAAGATGTAACACGACTTGGTCCCCAAATATCAGAATGAATGGTAGAGAAAGCCGAGTTACATCTTTGTACAGTTTGAGGAAATGACGACCTGACATGTTTTCCTAGTTGACAAGACTCACAATCTAAGACTCGAAGATTCTTAAGACTAGGGACCATCATCTTCAATTTTGATAAACTTGGGTGTCCTAGACGATCATGCAAAAGTTTGGGTTTTGAGATTGCAAAACAAGACCCAGGTGGACTGGATTCCAAATAGTAAAGTCCTCGTGATTCATGTCCTTCTCCAATCAGTCGCCCCGTCCCATGTTCCTGAATAACAAAAGAATTAGCAGTAAAGGTTACTGAACAATTTAACGAACGAGTTAATTGACTTAGTGAGATTAAATTATAGGGACACTGTGGAAGGAATAAAACAGAGTTTAATTTCAAGGAAGGAGACAATGAAACTTGACCACTTCCTTGAGACGCAACCTTGGAGCCATTAGCTACAGTGACGAGGTGAGGAATTTTTGGTAAGGAAAAGGATGAAAAGGAAGACTTATTACCAGAAATATGGTCAGAGGCACCTGAGTCGAGTATCCAAGGACTAGGACCTTCAATTGATTGAGAGATACAAGCTGTTGAAAAACATGGTACAGATGAGGATTGAGCTTGGTTGCTGGGTCTCTCGGATTTGAGCTTCAAATACTCCTGATACTCCTCATCAGAGAACTTAGACTCTGCTTTCTCTGATCTAGAAACCTGTGCAACCTTGTCAGGAAACCCATGCAACGAATAACAATTCTCTTGGGTGTGACCCATCCTCTTGCAGTAGGTGCAATGAGGACGTCCACCCCTTCCATTGCGGCCTCCTCTGCTGTTGCGACCGCCTCCTCTACCACGTGATGCAACCATTGTTGACGTCTCCACACTATCAGTAGGATTTTCATCCTTCGATAAGTGAGGCACACGGAGAAGCCTAGTGATGAGAGAATCCATGGATGGAACCTGATCCCCAGCGAGTACTTGATCACGAACATGATCAAAGTCTGAGTGTAAGCTTCTCAGGATAAGGACCATGTAAAACTTGTCCAGTTTCTTGTTCACTTCTTCTAATGAATCAGCCACAAGAAACTTTCTCAGCTCTTCCACGGCAGCCCGAGCCTTACCCACATGAGCAATCATGTCATGGCTGGTTTGCTTGAGGGCTGTAACCTTCATGGTTGCATCAAATAAGCTCTGAATATCATTGGCAAAAATTTCTTGAGCCTTTTTCCAAAAAGAACGACACGTTTTAAATGATCTAAGGATATCCAAAATATCCGGTTCAACTGATTGCCATAACATAGCACACAGTTGATAATCAAGCTTCTCCCATTCGGCTCTTTTGTCACTTGAAACAAAATCGGAAGCTTTCTCCAAGTGGTCATGGTGTCCTTGACCAAGAAACCAAAGTTCTACGGAAGCAGACCATGAGGGGTAATTTTTCCAGTTGAGTTTAGCAGCTGTGATGGTTGGAGTCCCGGAGAAGGAGAAAACAGGTCCAGGGGAAGCCATTTTGAGCCACAAGGTGAAACCCTAAGGGAGCAAAAAGGTGGAGAGAATAGGGCTGTAGTGTTCCAGGTGACGAAACTGGAAACTGAGGGCTGGAACGGACTCAGGAGAAGCCGACCAAGAGAACGGCGGAGGCGCGGCGCGATTCTGGCGCCGGGACGGCGGCGCGTGGACTGCACGCGCCGGAGGACGCGCGGGACGGTGGCGGCGCATGGCTGCTCCGTTGCCGACGCGAGTTGGCCGGCTGGCTCGCGCTTCCCAAGGCGAGCCTAACCCTGGCTTCGCCGGAGAAATGGCCGCCGGAAAGTGGCGGCGGCGGGCGACGGCGGATGACACCTGCTCTGATGCCAACTTGAAATGAAGGTGAGGAGGAGTCAAAACCTCACTTTCTCTCTCAGCTTTATTAGATTCAAAATGTTACATATATATAGGATACAAAAAAAAAAAGAGAGAGGAGAGATGACAGTGACATCTCACTGCTGCCTTCTGAATAAGGCTTACAGATTAAGCTACCAAACAAAGCTAAAATACAAAAGAAATATTCAACATTCAACAACCGCTACTACTTTGAATTTGACCTTTCCTTTATTTGAGATATAGGAAGTGGACCAGACTGTTAAAAATGAACTACTCAGACTAATTGACTTGAATTATGCCTTGCTACAGCTTTTGGTCCCTGGTCCACAATATCAATCTTGGACTGCATGTTCATATCATTTTCATATGCCTTCCAATGGTGCAGCCATGTAAATTAAATTGCCTGTTAATAGGATTTTCATGACTTAAAATATGTGATGTTGTGACTTCATGTATTAAATGTCATTTGTGTTGTTAAATCAGTTAGCATTACCAGTGTTATAAATACTAAAATTTTTCATGTTGCATTTGGTATCTGCAAGCTTAATTAGAATGAATATTTAAATATCAAGACATTTGTATTATTAAAACATTTAGAACTACCAGTGTTATAAATACTAATAATATCTTATGTTGTATTTGGTATTTGCAAGCTTTAATTTGGATAAATAATTAAATGGCTTATTAACTTTTTTGTCCCTCATCTTTTGTGGATTTCTGTTTTTATAGTCCCTCATAATTTTTTTACTGATTTGTAGTCCTTTAAAAAAAATCATTCCATTTTTAGTCCCTCAATTTTTTCCATTCTGTTTTTAGTCCCTAAAAAATTCTATATGAGGAACCAAAAACAGAATAAAAAAAATTGAGGGACTAAAAATGGAAATCCACAAAAGATGAGGGACCAAAAAGATAATAAATCCATAATTAAATATTAAGTGGTGTGACAATGGCCTTGGGTCCTCGTGAAATGAGAGAGAAGAAACTATTAACTGGTATACCAAAAGGTCGTTGCTGTTAGATATGAAGTTACTAATTTCTGTTTTTAATGTGTTATCTATGCCGCCAGTTCTTTGATAATGTATTTGGTGTCTCCGTGCCCGAATCTCGCTTTCTTCCCTTGGATGCAACATCAGATCTATTACTTCTTCAGGTGACACTCACTTAATTGTATATTCAAATTCTGTTACTGATGTTGTACATGACTGACTCTCTCACCAATTATGTATTCTTGCAGTCAGATCTATACACTTGTAGAGAAGGTGTTTTAACTCGAAATCCAGCTAGAACTAACCCTTTAAATCCTGTGATAGACTTGGGACCTGAATTTGAAAAGGTGAAAATTTAGTGTTTTATTGTCTTATCCTTGCATAGTTTTGACCTTTCTTATGAATTGTATTTGTTTTTAATTCTCAGTTTGGTGACTTTCAAAGTCGCTTCAGATCCATTCCAAGCATCATTGAGTTGGACAGTTTGATGGTGAGAGGTGATGTGTGGTTTGGGGCTAATATTACTTTGAAGGTATAATAGATGTTCCTTTCCCTGTTGGTCATGCTGCATGTTGAATACTTGCTCTTCATTCCCTTTAATTATCTATATAGTACAAGATGGCATTCATATTTGAACTTTTTAAGAATTGTATGCAGTATTCTGTTTATCCTTTTCTGAATACCAGGGATTTTTCTCATAAGTTATAGTAGTATTTCTATGCCGATAGATTTTGATCTTGCTTAATTTATAGCAAATTTTCAACACTACAAAAGATTTTAAAAAGCTCTAAAAACATTGGAACATGGGTTGCTGGTGATGTCAAAAGACTCCAAACTGCAGTCCAATATTAAAAGCTCATTTGAAGGCCTGAGCAGGTCCAAAATATGGTCCTACTCCTACAACTGAGTATAATGGGGCTGAGAGATTTGGACGGAAATAGTACTTGCACTTGCAGAATCCACATATAGTGTAAAGATTTGAAGAATTAAGTTGTTAACTTCTCCTATGAGTTGAGGAACATAAGAACAACCCCCTCTCCCAAACAAAACACACACACGCAGTTTTTTTGGAAGATCTTGTGTGCAGTGGGGGTGGAAAAGTGGGGGGCTGATCATCAAAAGAGATAATTTTGCATTGCTCATAAAGACAGCTATATCATAATTTGTGAAGTTAAAAAGCATAAAAATCTCAAGATAATTCTGGTCTCATGGTCAAGGACCATCTTTCTCTTAAGAGCTTAAGCTATTAGGTATATGCTAATCTTGGTTTTATATCTATAAGACATCCCCTCATGGAAGAATCCAGTGAAAGGATGAAGGGAAAGACACAGAGCATGGACAACATACAGGCTCACTTGTACTGAAATTCAACTCTATTTTAGAAGAAAAATGAAGGGAAATGAAGATCAAACTCATGACTACCATTACATTATAGAAGCTCTTATACCATGTTAAGGACCATAACCTAGTAGGTGAAGGCCTAAATTGGCTTTATATCTCTAGCACTCAAATTATCCTAGATTAACTAGAAAGGAAAATCTCTGAATAATCCATTAAAGATATAAATCACTTCTTATTTTTTAATTTTAAAGTAATAAATCTCTGGATATCCTTAGGCAGTAGCTTGTTAAGTCCTCGTTATGAAAATAATTGTAGGATTCTTCTTTTTTCTTTTACAAATTTTCTTCTAAGGTTTCTGCTTATTAGAAACTTGTGGTAAATGATTTGCTTTTCGTATGGAATAGAAGATTGAAATTAGGTACACTGGAAGTACAATACGAATCTCATTATAATTTATTGTAAGCATTCAAATTCAGTGAACTTCCTGTTAATATATATTTTGTTGTTTGAACTACTATATGAGAGACTGATGTGTTATGATTTTCTTGCATTTATGTGTTATGATTTTCTTGCATTTATGTGATCTTTAACACTGTTTTTCAGGGGCAAGTGACTATTGCTGCAAAACCTGGCTTGAAATTGGAAATTCCTGATGGGGTGACGATTGAGAATAAGGTATAATACTAACTTCAGTACGAGCTTTGGAGTCTCTTTATTACAAAACTTCACCTTTTCATTGGTTTTATTTTCTCTGTTCTGTTGGTGCTGTTTGTGGGGTTGTGATTTGTAGGTTGGATGCGTGTTGGGAGAATTTGTTTTGTTTGGACTGTTTTTTTTATCAGCGTTTGGACTTGGTATAATGGGTACCTTTTGTTTCTTGTTTGCTGATCAAAGCATGGGGATTTGTAATTGTTTTTGTCATCATTGACTGGGAGACCCTTTCAGTTGGATAGCCTGACTGTGTAAGCTTAAGAGCAGGATGGAGGTGGATGACCATATTTGGATTTTGGATGACCATATTTTGACCTTTAGGGGTGGTGGGCTAGTTGGGGTTGGGATGGATGTTGGACCCACTTGCTCATGTCTGGAATTTTGTTAGCAAATTGAAGAATCACAGCAAGCTTAGATTGAGAATAACATAATCCTTAGTAACAATTTATCTCATGTACAATTTGAATTATCCTACAACCAGGAACCAGAATCTTGATATTTCTTTTCTAACCTCAGATAACTCTTTTTCCCCGTCCTTCAAGAAACTTTTAATCAACAAAAAAAAGAAGCTAGAGTTTCAGAATTCTGGCTTCATTTGATCAAGAGCACAAACTGCCTTAGAATCTGAATCTTGCATTAGCTTTGCTCGAATTAGCAACTAAAGCACGTTCAGCATTCAATTTAAAGCTTTCATGCAGCAGAGGATAGCACTTGATGTGCAGGTGGCATTGAAAATTGACTAGGGTGAAGAAATTATGTTTCAACAAAATTAATGCCTTTCAGCATCCTGACCCAAAGGGCATGAGGACTATATTGATTCTCCAGCATTCTATCTATAGCTATTAGTATCAATGAAATGATTATGATATTTTTCTGATAATCACATTTGCTGTTTTACAGGAGATCAACGACCCTGCAGATATCTAAGGATGAATGTTGTCGAAGTTGCTGAGATTTGGTTCCAGTGAATACATGACTGCTGAACTTTGATTTGCAGTGCTATACAATTTAGTTTGTCACATTAGCAGCCAGCCATCTTTTAGCTTTTCTATTTGCTGGGAACTAAAAGGTTGCAGAAGCAAATAGTTCCTTACACATTTTTTTTTCAAGCGGCATGATAGTGGTGAAATAATTGTCTGCTCATCTATTTATTCATCCTGTAACTCTTAGGGCAAGGCTTGATATAGTCACAGCTGAGAGCCTGAGAAGCTGAGACAAGGAATAGGAATAGTTTCAGTTTTGCTGGTCTTTTTGCCTTAGATACTATTAGAATCACACCAATTGTTTACTGTACCAATGAGTTGGAGCATACATTACAGAAAAGACATTTTTAAGGCATATTTGTCATTGACTTATATAAGCTACCCCCAAAATTTACTGCTTTGTTCTTTTTCTGCCTTGCTTTTAAAAAAATCAAATTGACCAAGATTTTTCTGAATTGAAAATCTTTCTTGTCATTGACTTACATAGGCTACTCCAAAAATTGCCTAGTTTTAAATTTTAATTTATCTGAAAAAGGTATTTTTAATTTGATAGTTTATTATGATTTAAAATGAAATTAATAGTATTCAAAAGGAATAAAAAATTGTAAAAAATGAAACTAAAGATATTTATTGTATACGACTTGATGAAAAAGATGATAACTTTTAGAATCACTTTCATTCAAGAGTAAAGATATAAATAATATAATGGTGGATAAAATGTTTACACTTGTCAAGTATTTTTTTAGGGGATCCAAATTGGTTTAAAATGAATTGATTTGTTTTAAATTAAAATAAGATATAATTCTCATTTACAAAGATTAATGGATTAAATATGTTTTATTTTCTATTAATAAAGGTATGTTTATTTTTGGTCTCTAAAATAATAATTATATAGCCTAATTATTTAACTATGAAAATGTGTTATGTATGATTTTTATTTTTATAGATGTTTTTTTGTGAAAGAAAGATAAATGTTACATTTGACACATTTCTATAAATGAAGGGTTAAAGTAAGATAATCTTGTAGAAATTGAAAATGAACCTTTTTATGTTTACTAGATATTTAAGTCAATTAATTAAATTTATATTAAAAATATAGTTATTAATAAATGAAATGCGCATTAAATTCAATTCATTTTGAGTAGATTTTTTTCAACTTATAAAATTAAAAAAAAATGTTTTTCAGTACTAATTATTGTTTTACAGTTTTAATCAAATACAGGAAAACGTTTTTTGTATTTTGTTTGAGTTGGGCCAAAATATGAATGCAGAAAAAGAATCGGGTCGGGTTGCAGGGTTGAATTGTGAGAGAGGATAAGACTTAAAGAGAGTGTTTTTATAGCTTAGTTGAGTTGTGTGTATGTGAGATAAGCTGCCATGTCGATCTTGTCCGTTCCGTCACCAACACAGCGTTGTTCCATTTCGATTTCTCGGCTGCCATTGCCATTGCCATTGCCGTTTCAATTGCAAGTGAGAAGAAGAGCAAAAGGGGGAAAAGTGGTAATGAGCATGGAGGCAGGTATTGGAGTGATGGGCACCAAGTTGGGTATGATGAGCTATTTCGAATCCGACGGAGAGGTTGTTCCTGTCACTGTCGTGGGTTTCAAAGAAGGCAACATCGTCACCCAGATCAAAACTGAGGCCACCGATGGATACGACGCCGTCCAGGTTGGTTACCGAAGGGTCAGAGACCGCAAATTGACCAAACCCGAAATGGGTCATCTCCATAAGGTCGGCGCCATTCCCATGCGCCATCTTCAGGAGTTCCGTCTTCAAGCCATCGATGGCTTCGACCTTAATCAGCGCCTTCTTTTTGATGAAACTTTCAAGGAGGGTGATCTTGTTGATGTCTCTGGCACCACCATTGGCAAGGGTTTCCAAGGTCGTCTCTTTTTCATTTTTACTTTCTTGTCTATTTGTGCTCCTTCAACAATGGGGGTGACTGTGGCTTAATTGACAGGTGGAATCAAGCGTCATAACTTCAAAAGGGGTCCAATGACACATGGTTCCAAGAGTCACCGACAACTAGGATCAATTGGTGCTGGAACCACGCCTGGTCGTGTTTACAAGGGGAAGAAGATGCCTGGTAGGATGGGAGGAACCAAGAGGAAGATCAGAAAGCTTAAGATTGTCAAAATTGATAAAGATCTTAATGTCCTCATGATCAAAGGTGCTCTCCCTGGTAAGCCAGGCAATCTTCTAAGGATAACTCCTGCCAAGATTGTCGGCAAGAACATTCCAAAGAATTAGCACATCTTTTCTGTATTGTATTTGTTGTGCCTTCCTATTAGCCTTTTAGTTGCAAGTTTATGTATTGCTTCTTTCAACCCATTTTACATTGATTGAGTTATACACAGCACATTATTACTATGAGTTCAGTATCATCTTACTCGATACAACTGATGTAATTTGTCATGTCAGACGCCGCGGTTATATTTAGAGCTAGAGCTAGGGAAATCAAAACCAAAACTTCCAATTAATTAGCAAAATTGGATTTTGCATGTCTTTGTTTTGTTAATCTACTTAGCTAACATGTCTTTAGATTGAGTGGAAGGAACTTGAATCATTTAACATGTAATTACTGGTTATTTTATATAAGATTCATGCGTGTACAAGAAAATATTGATGGGAGGGGCTCCCTTAAATAAATTATCTTTTTAAGTTAGTTTTGTCCGATAAATGTTATAAGATTTATCAAAATTAATGTTTTTCCTCGTACCTTAATTAAAATACATTTTTTTGGAAAGGGTTTGAATTTGAATCTTTTCCTAAAAAAACGAAGTCTTAAAATCATTTTTAATGTATTGTTTTTGAAATTTTAATTACGTCTATTTTTCTTATAAGTTTGTTTTTTTCTTCTTAAAAAATGAAGAATATTTTTAATTTTAATAAAAGAAATTGACTTCAACCGCATATCTGAATTAGATTTGACTAAAATTAATTAGCAAAATAAAAAAGGTTTGACTTCAATCGTAGTATTTTCGTTGTCACTCTTTGATTAGCATGTGTGAGATTGAGTGGAAGGTGTTTAAATCCCGTAAATACGTAAAATTTTAAGAATGGTGTGAAAATATATTAATGGGAGGAGTTTCCTTAGTGGTTGATCGTATTTAAGATAACCAAGTGTTAGTTTTTAGTGAGGAAAGAAAAGTGGTGGAGTAAAGCTTAAGAGTAGAGAGAGGCTGAGATCCCACCATTCCCACTGAATCTAACCTTTCTTTCTCTATTCTATTTTCCCATCTAAACTGCCAATCTTCTCCAAATGCATATCGAGGTTTTGCTCGCGAGTTCATCAAGGATTTGGAAAGAATCAGACCTAGGGCTATTCTTGACACCATCAAAACCTAATCTAATCTAAACTTGGCTTTATGTTATATTGTTTGGGTAAGATATTGTGATGAAGTGGAGCAACCTCCCCTCCCATCCGCTCATAAACAAAACTATTTGACAATGTGCAGAAATGTTGTGTTCTGCTTGATGGACCGAATAGAGGTTTGCCTAAACTGGGAATTGGACCAAGTCGTGGCAGTGTTGCTTCTGATTATGGAAATGAAAGTAAAGTAGAAAAGAGCATCCAGGGCAAACAATGTACAACTCTAGACTTCTGATTTCCCATATCAAACGTAGGTGCAGTAGCAAGACCTGAAAGAATTAATGAGGCTTCCTCTTCCTGAAAATTCAGGGTTTAAAGAATATTTGCATTGTCTCCGTATTATTTCTACTTGTCAATTTAATCATACATCTTTGGCTTTATTTCTGTCGGCAGCACAGTTGTACACATAATCAATGAATACTAATGCTTCGTATGGCATGCTGGAGAGAGAAACTGAGCTCCACTTTTGAAGCTTGAATTCATTCTGATTTTTTTGCTAGACCGTTATAGTCTATAATTCGCATCGAGCCCACGACCTTCTCGAGCTGAATCCACTCAATCAAATATTGGAATCGGGCTTTAAATTTTGATTAAATTTGAGCTTTTTTAGTGCAATATAATCATGTTCCGATGAGATTTGTGTATCATTTTAGTTCCCCAAATTGAATACAAGATTTTTGGTTTGACTTATTATAGTTAGTGACCTTGATAAAATGTAGGGTTGTAGCTTTAAATTTTGACCATGAATTAAATCTAAGCTTTTTTTTTACCCTAATCCATCATGGCCCAATTTGGGTTTAGCGCACAAAGTTCATACAAATTGACTTTCACCTGGTTTAAGCCTCATTTTATAAATTTAAATAGGATCTGAGTTTTTTTAGCCTTACTTGCTATTATTCGTGACTTGTATTGAGTTCGTGACTAGTTCAACTTGAACTCATTTAATGAAATGGTGGGTTTGAGCTTTAAATTTTGAGCACGAATTAAGTTTATGTTTTTTTTAGCCTAATCTAGGCTTAACCCACAAAAGCTCATAAAAAATGAGCTTTCATTAGCTTGGGTTTTATTTTAGAATCTAAAATTGAATATGCGCCTTTTCAACTTGGCCCATTGTGGTATGTGACCTACATCAAATTTGCAAACAAACAACAACTTGGTCCAAATTTATCTATGAAATGTAGGACTTGAAAATTAAATTTTGACCACAAATTAAGTTTGAACTCTTTGGATTGATTCAATCATGGTTAGATCTAAGATTAGCCCATAAAAATCTATACAAACTTATCTTTTACTAGACTTGGGCCTTGTTTTAGAAGTCTGAATTGAATTTTAATTCTTTGATCTAACCAACATCAAACTTGAAATCAGCTCCACTTGAATCGATCAAATGAAATGTAGGATTTGAATTTAAACTTTAAGTATACATTAAATTTAGGTCTTTTAGTCTGACCCAATCATGACCTAATTTGGACATAACCCATAAAATGTCCAATATTAAATTAAAATTTTCTATTATGTCCTGCTCTCATTCTAAAATTTCCCTCATCATAACTTTATATGAAGAGTCTAACCTCTTTTAACTATTATTTTTTTAAAAGAACATTATAAGGTTGTGATGAGGTGAAACTACAAACAAAAAAAGTAAAACTATAAACAAGTTTTAAAACCTTGACAAAAACAGTCTGAAACAACAAACAAAAAATTGAAAACTGATTTTGATTTTTAAATTTTTTAAAATGTATCAAATTAAAGGTTGAATCTAGTATGTTTGACTTGACACAAACCTGATGCTCATTTTAGTTATAAATACTTTTTTTTTCACATTTTAAAGATATTTAGTAAAAAATTACGTATATTTATCTTTTTGGTTTATTTTATCTTTTATTTATTTCCTATATGGGAAGAGAAATGTCAAGGTTTGGAGAAAATAGAAACTAATTGGAATCAAGAGAAGAAAAATAAAGCCGCCTAGCAATTGGAACACTTGTAATGTATGCCAGCCCTTTCTCACAGGACACGAGTCATGGCTTGGCCACTTTGCTTTCCGCAAAAGCAGAGCTAAGAAAATAAAGGTTATGCCACTTGGAGATTTTTATCTAGTATTTATAAATGAAGAATATAAAGGAATACGAGTTTAGACCCTCTCGAATAACTTTCGATATGACAATGCTATTAAAAAAAGTGAAACACACATACACACAAGGTAAAAAATAAATCCAACACAAATAATGACAAATTATATTTGTGTCTCTCTCTTGTACATGTTAGTCAGTAATAATACGAGAGGATAGAACGGGATGTAGAATAATTAGATTAAAGAGGTTTCCAAATATTTGAAATATAATTTCCTAGTCTCTAATACTTGGTTGTCTTAGTATCAAGTCATGCAGGCAGGCATTTAAAACAATTGGTCTAATGGTTATATCGTCATACACTAACCAAAAAAGTATTACCCTTCACGATCCGCTGCATCTACAAAACTACATTGTTGTCACTAACAGCAAACACAGGAAGCCCCTTCATTACTCTGTTCAGTCACGCCGTAGGAGTATACCGGAGATGCATCTCATAGAAATTGATCAGCTGGAAAATTAAGAAAATCATTTAGCTTTAGGTAAAAAGAGGCCACATAAACATTTTCAAAACGTTGAATCCAAGCAAAATTGACAGGGAAATAATCAATTCAATCTAACATTGCTATTCCTATCAGATAGTGGATTACCAGAAGTGGATTGTATGCCTTGAGATATCTGTTATCCACCATCACTTCTGTTCCATCAGACCTGTTACGTTAATCAGGTAAGCATTATGTAAAGAAGCATGCTGCATGCAGTATGATTATGGAAAATAACCCAGTTCACTTCAATTTCCATAAAAGCGTTGGAAAAGATACAAAACCAGTAACAAACTTACATAAGGAAATGAAGTCCTAGGCTCCCATAAAATCAAGTAATGTAACGCCAAAATCATTTTTCACTTGCTAATTTTGTGCAGCTGGTATTCCATTTAAAACTAAGGGTTTGACTTGGTTTCTTGAACTCAAGAGGATTAGCACCAACAACTTATTAAATGTTTGCAATGCTAAAATCAAATATTCGAAAATTCATCATCTCTCAGATCTGGTATGGGATGGGATCATTTTTATGGCATTTCCATGATGTTTGTCCCATTGTTTCTTCAATGGATTTCCATCAAGATGTACAAGGGATCTAAACAGCTTTAATGTTCATATCTTCTAAATTTTTGTGACAGTTTTAATGTTTTATAAAATATAACAATAATATTATAGTAAATCCTTTCAGAATAAATTTTGCTAGTGTTTATGTAACAGAAAATAAATATTCTTTTAAATTAAAGCAAGATAATAGTCTAACGATATAATTTAAAAGTAAAAATGTTTCTTTTTTTACTAAATACAATCAACATGTGTTTATTTTTTTGACAGAAATTGTCTTTATTTGAACATGTTTGTCTCCTACATTATTTTTCTTTTAAATTAGTTTTCTTCAAACTTTGAATCAAGATTGGTTCTTTATCGTAGGATCTTGTGTCATTTGTTTGTTTGGATGACTTTAAATTTTTCAAGAACTGAATCTCATCCCAAAATTGTCTCTTTATCTCATGGTGTTTTCACTTTGAATGTCTTATTTTCAAATTGCTTATGACAAGTGAATATTTTTCTTCAATTGATAATGTCGTTTCTTTTGTATCTTAATATGCATTTACCATTGATCCTGTCTTGTGTTATACTTATCAATGCCATTAATGGTTGCATAAATTGTAAATATTTAGTTTTTTTTTTAACTTTGATATATAGAAAATACTTGAAATCTATATTTATTTCAATTATAAATTATGAAAATTTAAACATAATAAGATTTTCATTCTCAATTTAAATGAGTAATATACATTTATTGAGTTTGAGAAAGTTATGAAGATCAATGAGAATTGAATAAAATAGTTATTATGAAGGTAAAGGAAGAAATCATATCAAAAGTTGTCTTTGAAAAGATAGAATAATGACAACTAAGCTAAAATGTTGATGTGATAAATTATGTTGTTAAATATTGTTTACATAGCAATGCTATATAGTTCGTGCTTTAAATTTTATATATTATGAATAGATAGATAAATAGATTCTCTCTCTACGAGATCTATCCTCTAGTAAATGAACCACAAAATTTGAAGGCATTAGTGTTCAGATTTTGAAGATTTTATTAGTCTTATAAGTATTTCTTTCAATTGTATTATTTTTTCCTTAGAAAGGAATTGAACAAAATCTAAGCTTCTTAGTTGCATTTATCTTCTCCTTCCCTTTTATCAACAGCATTTCCTTTTAATAACCAAAGAGAAAAACAACACCTTCAACTGGCACTATAAAAGAAAGTTTCAATCTCAAGAAATTTAAAGCTACTAGACTTTAAATTACCCTCATCAATAATTTTCAAAATCTTTTCTGTCGTGTTTGGATATGCCTTAAAATTGATTTAATAACAAAGCATTTTCATCACATTCACATAATAACAAATGCTACCTCCGGTCCAATATATATATATATATAAGAAATAAAAGACAACATTTTTTTGGTCCTAATTATAAGGAACATAGGATTACTTTATTATTAAATTTCCTTTTTACCCCTAATTAATTGTGAGGTCTATTAATGATATTAACTCTTTCCCATCAAAATGAGTGCATTTATTGAACTATCAACAAAATAAAGTATACTCATTGGTTGAAAAATTATCTTTTTGAAAAATAATCATCTCTTAAACATTAAATGTCATGAGTAGTCTTTAAATAAAATTAAAATTTATAATAAATAAATCAACCTAACCACTTTTAGTATTAGTTAATAATCAAGGTGATTAAACCATTTTGTATGCTGAAGAATAAAATTTTAAATCATCCCAAATATTTCATTTTGACAATTGAGTGGAGTGCTGACATAGTCAAAGTGAAATTACAAGAAATAAGATAAATTCAACTGGCATAATATGTTGGTTTACAGGAAAATCATCCAACGAGCACAAACCTGCTCAGTTTTGTCAAATTGCCAATTACCAAGGACAAACAATATAACAACTTTTGATATTCCCATTGACTAAAATAGGTTCTTACAAGATGACTGCAAAACAGCTTTCTTATACTACATGTGTCCCTAAATATAAGACTCTTTTAACTAATTCACATTAAGAAAATTGATTGATTTAGTTAGTAGCATTAAATGTGTAAACAATTTGTATTGTTTTTCCAAAATTACCCTTGATACTATTGGGACTCATCATCTCTCTTTCCACATAATTATTTTCTTCCTAATTAATTAATGTGTGTTAACCTTAATATTTTTTTCAAATTAATGTGTGTTAGCTTCTTTTCCAATCGTTAAAAGAGAGAGAATGCATTTATATTTTTAATTCATAGCCTTTATTTTAAAGTAATTAAGGATGTTTTGGTAAAAAAAAAATTAATGCAAAAAATAACTTTGAAAAGAGTCTTATGGCAATCAAATTTGAAAAAAAAAAAAGTCGTATATTTAGGGACGAAGATAGTATAATAGAGTCTTCAAATGTGTTTTAATACAAAGTGTTCCTTTTTCCATACGGAATGCTGCAAAATGTGGCATCCAGTTCTAAATGAACTTGCTATTAGGGTGTCATCTGATGCAAAAAGGCGTTTTTCTGTTACACCCTTAGGTTGTGAAACTTCAAGTAAATAATGTATCAATACTATTAACATTTTTTCTTGTAGCACTAACAAATAACCCAACTATTGAGTATTGACCTAATCATTATAGCACTAGTATGGAAATGGTTATCCTAAGACATCCCCGTTTCAAAATTGACAAACCAAACCATGAAAACCAAAACCTTTAAAATTAAATATGTATAAATATCGAACTAGTTAAGTAAACCTACTCGTAAAGAAAACTAATACAGTTATATAATTTTTTTTATTTTTTTATGAAAGGTGTAAGAGCAAAATTTGGAGTTGTTGGTTGAGTGACAAACCTCATAGCCATAAAGGTGACTAAAACATCGTGCATGTTGTCAGATAATGAAGCTGAATAGCCTATTGGCTTGATAATCTTGACAATATTGCAGGCAGTATTAGTAGCATCAGGCATGTGGATAGGAGCAGCAATTGGTTGAATTGCAGCTGCATCTGGGTCTCTCTTGAACCTCTTGACAGAAGAAGCAGATTTTCTCCTTTTTGCTCCTCTGCTTGGAATTGGATGTTGGAAATGTATTGCAAGGTTATCTAGCTGAACCCCAGTGTTCGTTGGTGCCTCCTTAAGTTCACTGAGCTTTGGATCGTAATCATTTGTAAGGGTGGGAACTTGGGGTGGGAAATGTCTAAGGCTGTAAGAAGTGGTAGAACGTTCAGAGCGCTTCTTGAGTTGGGTGAGTTGAACCACATCAGCATGCTTGCGCTTGCGCTTGTGATGTTTTCCTGACTTGAGGAGGCTTGAGAAACGTGGAGAATTAGCTTCTTCTTCTTCTTCTTTTTTGTTTTTTTGGAGAATTAATAGAGGATATGATATTCATAGAGGAAGTAGCTTACCTTTCCTCAAAAGCATCAATGAGATCAGGAACGGACTGTAGATTTCCAAGAGGCTCCCAAGTGTTGGCAGTCTCAGGCCATCCACGCCTGACAATCACAACACATTTCACTTCACAAACTATATATACATTATCATTATGTGAACAAGTAAACTAAAAATACACAACTCACCATTTGATTAGGTACTGGAGCTGACCCTATATTCGCATTTGCATTTACAACATTAATTCAGCGTCAGAAGAAGAAGAAAAAGAAAAAAAACAAGTGATTCGGTTCTTTGTAATGGTTACCTTGCGTAGCCTCTTACGGCGTATTGTTTCGATTTCATAGAAGCCATCGTCAAGATTGGGATTGGGAGGCACGAGGGTTTCTTCTCCATTCTCATTTTTCTCTTTATGCAACTCATCAAGTGCTGCTGCTGCACAAGATGAAGGTTGTTGAGGTTCGGCCTCATCCTCCACTCCATTCGCCTCCTCAAAAACTGAACTACTACTGCTGCAGCTCCTCTTCTTCATTGCAATTTCTAGTTCTAGCTTTACCAATTTCCACTGCTCCTTCTATTTATATTTTTTTTCCTCCCACTCTCAGCTTAGTTAACCACTCTCTCTCTCCAACTAAAGCCATGTAAATGGGACCCACCAAAGTAACTAAAAGTAACACAACCTCTCTTATTATTAATTCAGATTTACTACAACACAATACTAAACTCTTGTCTTACTCTTACCTGTCATGTACCTCTACATTTGCTTCCATATCTATGTTTAATCATTTCTTAATAATAAGTCTTTCCATACAAATACTAATACATTTTTATTGAATCAAAACATACACGCCATAACTAAAGCAACTTCAATTTTTTTTAAGGTCACACTCAACTTCTTTGTAACTCCCTCAATTTTTATCTTATTTATTGTGTTTGATGTTTCACGTTTTAACACATTAACAAAGATATCTAATTGATATTTTAGATTTTATAAATAATATTATACATACATTAAGTATGTATTTTCTCATGTATATTACTTCTTCTTTTTTATCTTATTTGTTTCAATTTTTTTATATAAATATTTGTTTGGAGTTTTAAAAAATATGTCTCCTAAATTAAAATATGATACAAATTGTGAGTGTGCTTCCTTGGAACTCTCTCAGTTTTGTAACATTGTCTTTATTAGTTAAAAACCAATAATTGATATCAAGAGTTATATTCTTACGGGACTTATAACATGGAAGGTGAAGCAAGTTTTTCCCATATTACTCTTCCAGTCATTGATGGAGAGAATTATGATCTTTGGGAAGTGAAAATGCAATCATACATGGAGTCTTTAGATATGTGGGATGTTGTGGAAGAAGATTATGAGGTATATTCGCGGCCTGAAAATCCTACCATGGCTCAAATTAAAAATCACAAGGAAAGAAAGATGAAGAAGGCAAAAGCGAGGTCATGTTTGTTTGTTGGTGTTTCACAAATGATATTCACCAGAATCATGACTCTGAAAACACCTAAAACAATTTGGGATTATCTAAAGGAGGAATGCGCTGGAGATGACAGAATACGAAGCATGCAAGTGCTTAATTTAAGGAGGGAATTTGAGCTCCAGAGGATGAAAGAGTCAGAGACAATCAAGGAATACTCAAACAAATTGTTGGGTATTGGCAACAAGATAAAGTTGTTGGGCATTGATTTTGCTGATTCAAGAATTGAAGAGAAAATTTTGGTAATGGTGCCGGAGGTATAAAGCATTTATAGCTTCGTTGGAAAACACAAAGGATTTGTCTAAAATCACTTTGGCAGAAGTGCTACATGCTTTGCAAGCTTAAGAGCAACGAAGGTTGATAAAGCAAGACTGTGTTGTTGAAGGTGCTTTGCCTATCAAACATCATGAAGTTGATAAAAACAAAAGAATTTTTTCAAGCAGAATCAGGTGTCGAGCAATGAAAACACAACAAACAACAAAATTAAAGGCAAGGGAAGAAAGAAAAACTTTCCACCTTGTCAACATTGTGGCAGAAAAAGTCATCCACCTTTCAGATGTTGGAGGAGACCAAATGCAAAATGCAACAAGTGCAACCAGACGGGGGCATGAAGTTGTGATCTACCCCAACAAAAATCACCATGATAAGGGAACTCAAATTGCTAATCAAGAGGAAGAAGACCATCTGTTTGTGGCCACGTGCTTTTTAAGTAGTGAATCAAGTGAAAGTTGGTTGATTGGTAGTGGTTGTACCAATCACATGACCTTTGACAGGGCACTCTTCAAAGATTTGAGGCCAACAAATGTCACCAAAGTCAGAATTGGTAATGGTGATTATATCTCAATCAAAGGAAAGGGGACAGTTGCAATCACAAGTTCTACGGGCACTAGATGTATTGTTGATGTCCTATTCATTCCTGAAATTAACCAAAATTTGTTAAGTGTCGGCCAACTAATTGAATGAAGATTTAAAGTTGTATTTGAAGACAAATATTGCTTAATCAAAGATGCAGCTGGTCAAGAAATCTTCAAGGTGAAAATGAAAGGAAATTTTTTTGCTCTAAATCCATTGGAGGATGAGCAAGCTATTTTCTCTCTCATAGAAAATCACACAGAAATCTGGCACAAGAGGCTTGGGCATTATCATCGTCAAGCATTGCTGCAGTTGAGTGAAAAGGGGTTAACACTTGATGTCCCTGCGCTCGAGGATAAAATTTTAAATTGCAAAGCTTGTCAATTTGGCGAGCAAAATAGAAATTTTTTTCCAAAGATAGCATGGATAGCATTAAGAAAGTTGCAATTGATTCAGACAGATGTTGTAGGGCCTCAAAGAACACCTTCATTGAAAGGCAATTTGTATTACACTATATTTATTGATGACTTTTTCTTTAAGTTCAAATCAAAGGTGGCTGAAATTTTTTGGATGTTCAAAGTCAAGTAGAGAATGAAAGTGGTCTCAAAATTCAAATTTTGAGGTCTGACAATGGCATCAAGTACACATCTGCAAAATTTAATCAATTTTGGGAGGATTCTGACATCCAGCATCAACTTACTAATCCTTATACCCCACAACAAGATGGGGTTAGTGAGAGGAGAAATAAATATATCTTGGAGATGATGAGATGCATGTTGTATGAGAAGAATTTGCTAAAGAAATTTTGGGCAGAGGCAGCAAGTACTGTTGTTTTTCTTCAAAATAGACTTCCCACCAAAGCATTGAAGGATCAAACACCATTTGAGGTTTGGTATGGTTACAAACCATCTTGAAATTTCTTAAGATATTTGGGTGTTTGATGTACCTTACAACAACTCGACCTGATATTTTAAATGTTGTAAGCATTTTGTCTCGGTTTATGAATTGTGCAAGTGAAATGCATCTCAAGGTTGCAAAAAGGGTGATAAGATATGTCAAAGGCACTAGCAATTTTGGCATCAAGTTCAAGAGAACTGAAAAGTTCAAGCTAACAGGTTTCTCAAATAGTGATTGGGGTGGCTCAATTGATGATATGAAGAGTACTTCAGGGTATTGTTTTAACTTTGGATCTAAGTGCTTTCTCATGGAGCTCGAAAAAACAAGATACAGTTACTTAGTCTATAGCATAAGTTGGATTTGTTGTTGTTGTCGTGCTATTAACCAAGTTTTGTGAAAAAATATTTATTGATCTTAACATGGAGCAAAAGGAGAGTACAAAGATTTTTGTTGACAATGAAGCTGCAATCGCTATTTCCCATAATATTATTTTTCATGGGAAAATTAAGCATTTTAATATCAAGTTGTTCTTTGTAAGGGAAGTGCAGAGAGATGGAGTTGTTGTTCTTGTTTATTGCAAAATAGAAAATCAGGTTGTAAACTTATTCACCAAACCACTACTGGTTAATAAGTTCGAGTTTCTAAGAAAGAAGTTAGGACTTTACAGAATAAGACTTCTTAGTCAAAGTAGTGATTAGTAAACTCTAGGAAAGTAATTCCTAAACTTTAGGAGAGAATATTTTTGTTTTATTTGAATTACTAAACTCTAGGAAAGTAGTTCCTAAACTTTAGAAGAGAATATTTCTGTTTTATCTTAGTTAGTTTTTTTGTTTTTGCTTCCAGCATTATAGATGTATTGTGTTTTGTAACATTGCCTTTATTCATTAAAAACCAACAAAAATATCTGGAAAAAAAAACAATATGCATGCTTGTGCCTCTGTAGTCTGTACATTTGGCACAGACCGAGGAGGCTACCCAATGGCTTTAACAAGAATTCATTCCTGGCATGAATGAGAAACTCCGAAAAGCCGCAATGCAAATAAACTTACCGTATGCATGGCTGTAGTGCTAGTTATATTATTGTATTGACTATGACTATACTGTGCATGGCTGTTTGCTGTTATGTAACTGTCAAACTGCATTTCATTCAATTATTCTATTCAATACAGTTACACAGAATTCTCTTCTCTTCTCTGTCCGTCCCATGTATATTCGCAAACAAGTTTCTATGGTGATTCATCGTCTACCGGCAGATAACTTTGCTGAAACAATTTTCGCATTCACGTACGTTAAAAATGATGGACTCCTAGTCAAGTTATTCCATTGTGTGTACATCCATTTCCTAGTACACTAAAAATAATGTTCTCTTCTCTTTTGGAGAATGGGGGGAAAAAATGGAGGAAGAACATACAGACGAAGATCAACAGAGATTAGAACCTCACAAGTATCAAATAAGCAAACTCATACAATGGTTCAATATCAATATTTGGTAGGGTTATGAAACCAAATACTGCTGCAAATGATTGGTTCTCTTCTTGTTCTTAAGCTTCTTAAAAGCACTTGACTCGATTTGCCTAATTCTCTCCCTACTCACACCCAACATCTCCCCTATCTCTTGCAGGGTCTTCGTCCTTCCATCATCCATACCAAATCTCCATCTTACCACCTGCCTCTCTCTTGCATTGAGACTGTCCAGAGCCTCTTCTAGGTCCTTCTTCATGAACTGCTTAAGGAGCTGTTCTTCAGCTGTTTCGGCATCAGGATCAGAAATTACTTCCTGGTAAAAAACACACAAGTATCAGCAAAATGAACATCAAATGAAAGCAAAGAGTTTTTTTTTTTTTTTTCTGGAGCAAAAATTTGAACGAGATTAGGACAGACTGAGGGTTTAAGATTCTGGTTGATCCCAATCTTTTGTTCCAGAGATCTGGGAGCTTTTGGGGTCATAAGTACAGCATTAAGCCTCTTCATTGACAACCCAGTTGCTTCAGCAACTTCTTCATCATCAGGCTGTCTTCCATTTTCACTATACAGTTGTTTTCTGGCCTCCTTCACTCTGTAAGTCGCCTCCACCATGTGGAACTGTTAAACCAAAAATATTGCAATGATGTAGTCCCTTATAAAGATTAAGAGCAATTTCAACTCATGACCAAGATTAGCTTGTTCTTTTTCACATAATACTCACTGGCAAGCGAATAGTTCTTGACTGATCAGAAAGTGATTTCCGAACAGCCTGTTTAATCCACCAATGAGCATAGGTGGAGAATTTAAAACCCTTGGTACCATCAAACTTCTCTGCACCTTTTACAAGGCCTCTGCATCCTTCCTGTAAACCAATGAGAAACAGTAAAATAGTTTATTACTGGAACAGTTAAAGTTGCCATGTTTTCCACAATCATTATTTTTTTAAGCAAAAAACAATACAGGTGAGAATATACCTGGACAAGATCTTGCAGATTCATCCCAGATCCCTGATAATTCTTAGCAATCGATATGACAAGTCGTATATTGCTTTTAATCATTTTGTCTTTGCAAAATATACCATAATTTAAACGTTTCCTAAGTGTCTTCTGATCTACCCCTGCCACTGCTGCCCATTGAGCAAACGTGGGTTGATCACCAAATCTTTCTGCAAGATCCTCCTGGATTTTTTCAAGCTTTAGAAGGTCCTGAATTATATTGCAGAAGAATAGGCAATGAATTAGACAATAAAAGCAAAATAGTAAAATTTTACGCCATAGTCAGAAAGAAACTATACTGGCAAATATTTATCATCATTAATTCATCAAATCATTTATAGTTTTTGCTACCCAACATTAATATTATTAGGGGTATAAATGGAAAAAAGCAATTAATAATACATTGAAAGGCTAAAATAACACTTCTTTTTTCTTCTTACAAGACACTTGTTATGGGATGGAGGGAGTATGATTAATACAATCTGCACAAGCTGATTTGCTATGATTAAATGAACAATTTGTTTGCTGACTTCCTTGTAACACTCTTCCTTCCTGGATGGTTCTCAAATATAAGAATGTCCAACTAACAAGTAAGAAGAATCTTGAAGAGCATCCCAACCAAAAAAAAAAACTTACTATTCTAAAAAAATAAAATGAAAGTAAGGGAAGAATGTACAGTCCTATCTGCCCATTTTATGCATATAGTAGGATAAAAAGGGAAGAAGAATTTAAGCAGCCAAGTCATAGAAAATAAATTTAAACGATATCTTTTGAAGCAACTGACAAGGTGATGTTGTAAGTAGTGCTGGACATGACATGCCGCCAGATAAACGAGGCTTGTGTCATATGAAAAATGACAAATATTGATTCACGAAATAATAAGATCAGCATGCACTTTGTGAAGATTTTATACTGATTATTAGGTGTTTCAGGAATATATCAACAATCAAAGGCATTAAGAGCATGGATGATTCTACACTGGATTGCTCTAAAATACTTATAGCACATCCCACCACCTGTATTCCTGCTGACAACTTAATTTCTTCAGTTGGAGTAAGAAGCCTAGAAGCGCTAGTCGTTGTTCTTAAGTAACGAAGTGGATCTGAATAATCTACTTCTTGCATAGAAACACGCTTTCTCCTGCTGGAGGAGCCAGGTTTTAAAGATGCAAAATTCGTGGTAGCCTTCTCTGCTGCTCTGACTCTTTTAGCTTTTCTTTCTGTTAGGCGCCTAGATCTTACAGCTATATTGTCTGAAAGCCGTTCCTGCAGACACTCAAGTTCCTCATGGGAAGGCTCTAGATCAGATTCCTCTTCGCTGGGGCTTATGTCAACACCTTCCATTATTTCTGCTCCAGCACCCATGGACTCTTCTGCTACACCATCTTCCGCTTCCATTTGATGAAACCATTTGAGAAGTAAATCATCAGATTTGGAAGAAACATGGGATTTATACTCTGCTTCTGCTGGAGGCTTCTTTTTTACTAGTAAAACTGCATCCTTTGCAACCTTCACAGCTGCTTTAGCAAGAGCAAGAGCTTCAGATGCAGCAGCAGCTATTACAGCCTCTTCATTAGTAAGAAGTGATTCCGCAGATAAGGTTGATTTAAAGTTGGCCTGCTTAAAGGCATAGATATAATTAGTTCCTGGGCAAGCTTGACATGCTAAATTTCTGTGTGGCCAAAGAACTATAGAGATAACCCAAAAAGTCAGAAATTGATCCAGAAATAAAATGTGTCACTATTGAAATATGAATATGAAAAAAGTTGAGAAGAAAGTTTAAAAGCAGCCAAATGGGAATCTATAATAGTTCCTACTTGTGACTTGGTTGAAAATGAAAACAGAATGAACATAGCATGTAAAAGAAATTTCAAAATTGAGAAATCAAGAAAATTTATTTATTGTTTTGGAAGGAAGAAAGTTTGGGAAGAGGGTATCAAGTTGTCCTATTCCTTAATCAGAGTACCGGTGAAGGCCAACCAGCCCCAAGACCTTTTTTGACAAGGGCAAGGCAATTCAATCTTACCTACCAACCTTCACATGGCCATGTCTAGAAATTCTTGAGCCTTAGGCAAAATTTTTGTTTGAGGCATAATCTAATTTAACTCTTCAATCCTTATTTTATTTTTCTAGCTTTTCCTAAGCTACAAAATTATAAACCAGAGGTCTGTAATAGAGGAACTCTGGTATTTCACTTGATCTTAATAAATAGTATGGCTAGTCCATTGGACTTATCTTATAACAGTTGACCTCAAATACAATTTAAGCAATTTTAGTTTTGAACAACTTTTAGAAACTGCAACAGTCCAATGTTTCTAATAGATCATTTATTCTTTTGTTAGCACTTCTAACAATACTTTCTATTCCAAAAGTAAATCAAGAACATTGATGTCAAAATGCTCACCAAAACTTCAAATCTTTTCAAGATTGATACAATGTTTTAACAAGTCATCATCATGCATAGATTAAAACTTTGTATTGTATTTCAAATAAAAAATCAAACATGGTTATATATTCTCAAAAATTAAAATCACCTTTCAATAGAAGCAATAGATTGATTTAATATGTATATAAAACAACTGTTACGGCAAAAAATGAGGATAAAACAAAAACCCAAAAAAGCAAAAGAACACAAACAAATTTTACATGGTTTAGCCAATGTGACCTACATCCACAAACAATTAGAGAGATTATATTTCTTTCGTAGAAAACAAATACAAAGAGTTTCAAAATTTTACAATGAATAACACACCTATTTTTACCCTAAACTGCAACCTAATAAACCGGTCCAAATTCCAAGAAAATACACAAAACTTCCCTACTTTTACCCTATCAACCACAGACTTGCCATTCTTTTCTCCTTCAAAATTTGAATTCCAACATATCAGATGGGGTTACAGTCTCGGGTGGCTGGCCCATTAACAAAATTAAAGGCAACTCAATAACAATATAAAAATAATCTTTTGCTAAATGTGTGATCACATCACTAGAGCAATGAACCTTCATTGGAAGTGAAGATACAAAGTAATGGTAAAATTGTGTATTAATATGAAAAGTGTAACCTTTAAGTGTGGTGAGGGAGGGGCAACAGCAGCGATATAGGGCCAAGACGTGTTTGGATCAGAAGGAGCATCTAAAGCCAACTTCTTTTCCAAACTAAGCAGCGTTGAAGGAGATGTGGCAGACAACACACATTGCGGCTGGAAACACAAATTTAGTCTTGTTTTTGCTGCAAAAAAGAAGAGAGGGGGGGGGGGGGGGGGGGAGAGGACACATGTGAGAATAGAACAAGAATTCAATTGCGAATGGGAGAGAGAGAGAGAGAGAGAGAGAGAGAGAGAGAAAGGGGGGATTACATGGATGGGTAGGAAGAGCATAGGGATGAGTCCTGAAAGTGTCGAGGTGGCAGTTGAAGTGCGGCAACAAACACGACATTCTAGTGGTTGTGGCGAGCAACAATGTTTTGCTTTGTTAATTGAAAAACAACGTTATGAACGAGGTTGAGATTGTGAGTGAAGGGTGTCATTTCATAGGATTATGGGATCGGAGGGGCAGGCAGTTGAACAAGAACTAGCAAGGAAGGAAGGAGATGAGTGTTGTGTTGTGTTGTGTCATGTCGAGAATCGGTGTTTGTGACAGAACATGCGGATAAGGGGGTGAGGCTCAGATGAACCGCTGAAGTCTACCCACGACACAAAAAATACAAAACAAATCCCACTCTCACTGGAAAAACACTTAAATGTTGCAACAAAGGATGGATCAGGTGAATCAATCAATTCTATAAGGTGAAATCAAACACATATTAAAAAAATTTAAAAATAATTTTACGTTATATTAAAATTTTAAAAATAACTTAAAAGATTGGAGATTAACCGAGTGTTAAATAAAAGTTTAAAACACTTTCTAGTTATAAAAAAAATAGTATAAAATAATTTAATAATTATGTTTAGAATTTTTTTTAAATATCTAATTTATGTTTGTTTATTATCATAAAAATCATTTTTCATAAAACAAACAAACAGATAGTTTTATGAGAAGTTATTTGAAATAACTTCTAATTTAATCAAATTTTAGATTGTTTTCAACTTTACATTTTTTAAGTTAAAATAAACAGTTGAAAAATTAAAAGAAGTAACTGTTTAATATTGTTGGACTCTGACAGCATGTTTAAAAATAATATTGATTATTGATTTGTATCAACAACTAAAATTACTTAATTTATGTTCTAAAGTAAGTTGTTCACTTTAAAGGAACCAAAAGACAAACAATTAACAAATATTTATTTTTTTAATTCAGATATCAAAATATTTATATTACCAAAGGAATTATTTTTATTTGTTCTCACATCTTAGTTTTCAAGAAAATAGTTCTTATGTATGTGAAAATATTCAAATAATTGTGAATATATTTATGAAAATATTATTTTTCTTTATTAAATTTTAAAATCTTAACTTTTTAATTATTGTAAAATTAATAATTTTGAGCATTGGTGTTAATAAGAGTCGATTTTAAAAGAAAAAAATCATAACAAAATGGAACCTTATTTATGGGGAATTATCTTTTTCTTTCGTTTATGATGAATTATTTTGATTTTTTTTTTTGCGAGAAACTAAAACTATAACTAAGAATTATTGTTGATGTTATATACTGAATTATTTATTTCTCAATTTTAATATAATTTATACTTTTTTCTATTGAGTTTATTGTATCGATATAAAATTTGTGTCAAGAATTAATCATTCTTAATATAATTTAATTTAATTGATCAAAAGTATAAGATAATGCAAGTTAAGAGATTTTGAAGGATCAATTATTTAGGAGTGGAAAGACGTCTAAGCTAAAACAGATTTCAATAGGTTTAAGTTTCAGGATTTTCTTCCCTGCACCAGCCATGATTGCGAATACGTATGGGCCAATCCGAATTCGTATGTTCGAATGGGTTAATCCCCATTGTGTTTGATTTATAACAATATTAATTATTTTATAACATAATTTTTATATTAATTCAATTGATTAATACTAATAACGCGTGAAAGTCATCTCTCACGAATTAACAATCCGACCATAAGAATATTTTTAGTTTTTTCCTCTCATGGCTAAGTGTGGAAGACAAGTAAATCCCCTAGGTTTGACATTATTCACAATTATTTTCCTGAATCTAGCCGTGGCAGTTGTTATTCATACCTCTCTTTTTTAGTAATATACCTCGTTTTGTAATTTATTATACCTCCCTTGGATCTCACTCTAACGTCTATTCCCCAATTCCGCTCTCTCCATACCAGACACCCATTGATTATTGATATACTTCAAAAAATCCTTACCCTTGAAGGAACTGCAAGCAGTATATATTTAACAATCAACCCCCCCAATATTAATTCCCATTACAGGAGCTAGCATTCTCTCTCTAAGTTACATACATACACCCCCTCGTCTCATTGGATTCCAATAGCCTGAAGCTTTCTCGTCACTCGTCAGTCACGTTTCTAGCTTTTTCCTCTTATGCTTAGTAGTTTTCTTTAGTCGGTTTCGATCAACCCAAAATGTCTGATCCTAGCAATTCTGACCATTAATATTAATTCTAAACCATTCTTTTTTCAATGTGAGGAGTATAACAAATTTGACCTTTATTATTACCCTCAAATTCATCTCTGAGCTTGTTCTTGTTCATACTTTTTAGGTGTTTCCAAGTCTGTTCTTTTTTAAAATGTGATCAGCAAGTCTTGAATGTAACCACGCACGCAATGGCTCTATCTTTCTTGAGTTTTTCCTCCTCGTAAGCATTAATTTGAGCATTGTAGGATTGTCTCTCAATGACTGGTGAGTTAGCTTTAGAGATCACAATATTTCTCAAATCTAAAGACCTTAAATAAAACTTCATCTTGACTACCCAAATATGATCATTTTCACCGTTAAACATTAAAATTGTAGACGAAAAATTGTTGGAAGTAAACATATTTGCAGAATTGCCTACAGAATATAGTACTCAACCTCACTGTTTTTAAAAACCAAAATACTAAAAAAAATTGTCTCATTGCCCATAGAAATTTGGCTATTGTTAGGTACCACCGTCAATTATCAAATTTTAAAAGGAACATATAAGTATGGGATATGCTGATATGAAATTTAGAAATTAGAATTGAAGACAAAGAATACAACTGACAATTCTTGGGCTATGCTTAAAAAATCTCAAATACTAAGATTTTATTGGGATAGCAATAACTAACTAAAAAACAGAAAAAATAAGGAGAAAAGTCTGTAACAGCAAAGACTCTACTTATTCAAAAGACAAAAAGTCTCACAACTCTAAGTCTCTAACATGAATGAGCTCCAGTTAAGTGAATTGATGATCTCATCTCAACTCTCAAGACAAAATAACACGTGTTAATTAGAAAAGGTAACAATAAATTACAGAAGGAGCCAGAGGAAGGAGAGGCTATATATAGAATGATAAAACAATGACTTGGTAACAGATTAAACAATACATAGATGAAGTGGTGAAACATTTGAAAATTAATTAAGAAGGTGTTGTACCCATTGGTCCAAGACATGAGGTGAACCATACCATGGTCTGGTTGCATCATCTGCACCAACTGGCGAGTGATAAACTCCATGGAAGCTAATGTTAAGTGCACCCTCAAGATGAGCTGATACTTCTGGTACAACACCATCGCCCCATACATCTGCTTGGCCACAAACCTGTTTGTATCCTTGCCCCACAAAGCGAGCACGTAATGTTGTATTAGATTTAGATGGATAGGTGGTGAGAATAGCAGCATCGGATACTAGCTGAGCCTCGCCCTCAATATCTGGATTTGGATTGGAGTTGCCAAAAAGCCTTGCTCCTTTAATATACCTTCCTGCTATACATACATACTTGACTTGAGCCTGAGGGGTGTAAACAGGTTTGGAGCAATTTTGTTCAACATAATCAAGGAGACCCCGCGTTTGATCAATAACCCCTTGCACGCCTTTCGGGGGTGGTCTGAAAGGAGGGGAATTAAGTTGGTATAATATTAGAACTTAGAAGCGTTGATGCAAATGCAATGATAATTGAGAAAGGAAAGAGAAATTGTTAGTTACAGATGAGGAGTTCCAAGGGTCAATAAGAGGGATATATCGTTGGACACTCCAAATTCTTCCATATAGACACGCGCGAGCCATCCTCCTGCCGAGTGTCCAATCAAAGACACAGTTCCATTTGCAGCACCCTCCTTAGCCTCTTGAACAGCATCGTGAACCCTCTCCAAATACCAATCGAGGACAGGTCTGGGTAGCAGAGTGCCACGCCAATAATTGCGGTCGAGCAAACCAGCAGCGTTGCGGAACCAATCAAGCCTCGACACCTTGGCCACCACGGTGGCCACGCCGTACTTGTCGTTCAGCGTTTGCTTCAAACTCTGGTAGTCACCGGAGTTGTTCCCTAAGCCCTGCAGAAAGAGAAAGACAATGAATGCAATTGCAAATGTATCGAGAGACATAGACAGAGACAGAGATATTAACTGGGAGAATAACGGCAGGGCGATAGTTGTTGGAGGATGAAAGCAGTGGCAGTGATGATGCGCTTGAGCTCTTTGGAGAGATGGACGACAATGCCGCATCCATTTCGCTCCACAAATTAAAACTCTCTCTCCTTACCCTTTTTAGCTCTCTCTCTCTCTCTCTACTTTCCCCCTCTTTCTATTTCATTTAATTTATTATAAATAAGTCAAATGACCTATTTATTTCTTATCTTTCTTTTTTCATTCTAATTTTTTATCTTTTAAAAAATTCACATCAGTCTTTTATCTTTTTGAATTAGTTCAAAACAGCAATCAGGTGACTAAAAATTACCACAAAATGTAATATTGTCCCTCTTCCTAAACAAAAACAATCAATGAAGAGCAAATTATCTAGATAATCAACAACAATCATAAACCATGACAAATTCAAAGCTACACACTATAATTACAATTACAGATCTACTAGAGTCGGATAGGATGAAAACATCAACGACAAAGATGTAGACCACGATGAGGAAGGTGGTAACGTCGAAGTTGTGACACAATTAAAGGAGTAAAAAACTGTAAAAACGAATGTCGGAACTACGAAAAATATGCGCTCCACACCACATATTTACACTCTGTTGTGACATATCTGCAAAAGACTTTGTGGCTGCTCATTGACGACGTCGAGAAGATTCCTAATAAGATGTCGTTGACGAGCTTGGCATTCCTCCTCCGACGCCAAGAAGATGATCGTCTAGTGATGTTGGGGTTTGTCGCGGACGTCGACTTTCCCAATAGTCCCACCAATAAAATGCCCTTACACATTGTTGTTAAAGATGGTGCCAATGTGGTTGAACCACCACGTGGACCCCATTGTCTGCACTGTGAAGGGCATGACCCCTTTGGAGATCCTTAAAACTCTAACCTTGACTTCCTCTTGGACAACCCCGTCCACATCAAATCCTAACCCTAACTCACACTAAGAAGAAGAGGGAGGGAGAAAAGAATTAAGAAACACATTTTGTGATATTTTTAGTCGCTAATATTTTTAAATTATTAACAGTGTTAGTTTAAGGATTAGTTTAAACCAATTTAAAAAGATAAAAGATTAATATGATTTTTTTAAAATATAAAAGATAAAAATAAACCAAAAATAAAAAATAAAAAATTAAATAGTTCATTTCACTCATGTAGCCTAATAAAAAACTAGCGTGAGACCCATGCACGAAGCACAGTTAAAAAAAATAGAAATACAATGTGTCAGCGAGAGAAATAATACAAGTGGAAAAAATATATTATTTTGTGTCCAATCAACGTGTAATAAAAGTGAAAAAAAAAATATTGTTGTGTCCAGCCAACGTGTGGAAGTTAGCTGGACAAATTTTATATATGGCATATAGAGACTAGGTGGTGGTCCTTGTTACACGATATTTTGAAAAGTAAAAATGAGAAGAGTAAACAAAAGAGTTTTTTATATTGTCCAATTGACATGTGAAAATTGTTGGATTGTTTTTATAATTCTATTGATCATGACAATGAGGATTAGACAATGTGTACATAACAAATCATGATGTAGGTTCAACAAAGTGCAGTTGGTGTTTTCAAATCGAATTGACACCGGACAAGCGAATGACCAATTTTGGCAGATTTGGAACTAAGTTGATGATATGGACTAGTTCAAATAATTTCTTCTTTTTTTTTTTCTTGTTGTGATTTTTGCCTTCTCAATTAGACTTTTTTTTCTTTCTCATTCTATAATCTCTTTTCCCATCGACCACCACCATCATCATCATGTGCACCAACTTCCCAACTTCTTATGTTGATGATTGGTTTCATGAAGAATAGTTGCAAGCCTAAGGTTCTTGGTAACATTCATAGCGAAACATGTGATTTATGCAATGAGACGATATTTATGTGCAACTTGGTTGATTTAGCAAATAGTTTGGTCACGATTTTTTCGTAAATTCATACCAGTCTATTGAGCTATATTAAGTTGCTATTAGTTTTGATCGGAAAAGCTGGTCAAACCAACCATATACAATAAAAGTTTTTTTGTAAAAATTACATAGAACATAATTCCTTACTAACTTTACGAGGTGTAGACTTTTTGCATTAAAAACACCAAATACACACTTTATTTCTCTCATGTAAGCTTTAAATGATCTGAATATAAATGGCTTATCTCTTAGCAATATATTTGTGTTTGACTGTTTGCATAAAAAAAATGGCTTAGAATCACATGAATTCTTCATTATAAATCAACAAATAGTTTTTTACATTTTTTCTATTATTATCTGTCGCACCATGCTTCTCATTGATTCGAAGTTTTTTTTTTCCTTAAATAAGAAAAAAATAATTATTATACTCCACTTGTATGCAATAACCTTGTAGTTGTAGCGCCTTTTGGCATGGCAACTATAATATAGTATAACATTTTGACGTCCTATTCTAATGGTGTCATTCTAAACCCCCCTCTTCAATGGGGTATTATGATGAAATATTCCATTCATGACTTATAGCTTTATGATCTTCTTAATGATTTATGGGAGTCATGAATCCCCTAATCATGATGCTAGGAAATCATATGATTTATGAAAATTATAATTTATGAGAATGACTAAAATCTATTTGGTTGGTCATAAATATTTGGGGAAATCAAAGTTTTTTTTTTCATCTATAGAACTTTTTTGTAATCTTAATTATTTATCACATTAAATGATATAAGAGAAATATAATATTTTTACCACAATAAAACATTTTTTACTCAACATAGTCAGATTCTCAACTTATGAGAATAGTTTTGTAGGAAATACAAGTAAAAACATTTTTAGAAACAATGTGTCTTAAGAATATTGTCTTTAAATAATAAACCAAATATGTGAAACATACATTCCCAGCTTCAAAATAATAAACTAGAAAGTTTTCTTATAACAAATGCTCCCTAAAATTGATCCAAGTATTTGTATCCATCAGGTTTAGGTATAATTGTGCAATAAAAAAGGTTTAGGTATAATTGAAGAAGAACAAATGCTATATCATGTTATAATATCCTTTTGCATTTTTTAATATTCTGTAAGCAAATATTAAATGAAAAACAAATACATTTGGTATTTAAAAAACATAACAAGTTAGAATACTAATAATAAAATGTTATTAAGTGATTAAAATGATTATTGTGATTTTACTAATAATTACTCTAACATTGTATTTCACATCTAAGAAAAACAAATACTAAAGACTTACAATACTCACATATTCTCCTCAATAAAAAAATTAGATCCTTTGATATATCATTTTTAATATGCCCTTACACATCATTTAATCTTATTTAATTCATACTAAATAAAAGATATTTTTTACGATTATAATAAAAGAAATTAAAACGAATATCTGAATTAAAAAATATGTATAAATTAAATAAGACTTTTTTTATACATAAGAATTGAAAGAGAATGTTTTAAGTACAAAAACTAAAAACTTCTTTTTTTATAATCTATAAAAATCAAATGAGTAAGTACAATAGATTTTAATAAAATAACTTTTTAAAAATAGTATGTATGTCTCAAAAAATAAATATCTGCATTTTAAAAAAATGTCTCAAAATAAAATATCATGGTAGATTTTATATAATATTAATTATTTTTCACTAATATTCTTATATCTCAAAAAATTTTATTTTAATTTTTTAATGTAATATTAATATTATTTTTTTCATCTATTTAATAAATAAAGTTAATTTTGCAAATTTATTATTCTTTTTCATCTATTTATTAATTTTTCTTAACATGCCTTACATAATAATCTCATGTTAAAATGGAGTAATTTTATTGGATCCTATTTTTAGGACATTTGTTAAAAAATTAAAATAAAAAATGTTTATTATAAATATTGTATGAAAGATGAGAGTTGTATATCACAATTTTATCGATCAAAATATTCTTTTAGCCAATCTTATCTATCAAATTCCTAACATCAATGATTAGCATAACTGTTTATTTAAATATTACAAAATTTGGGAGGAGTACCAGTTTAAATCAAGAAATTGAATGAGGAAATTGGGTCTAATGTCACGTATAAATATGTGCAGGGTTGTTTAAATTGAATGGAGAGAAAGGTTGTTCCTTAGGATTCAAAATAATTGTGTGCTTTTGGAACAAGAAATTGGAAGGGACGTTTTTAGAAGTAAAAACCTATTCGTGTTGTGTGTTGGGGCGTGGCACGGCACTCTTTGTCTCAACTCAACTCAATGCAAGCCCTTCGCCCACTCCTTTCCCATTTCTGATCCAATTGGGTGATGCTTCGTTCCTCTTCTCTTATATTCATATTTTTGTTTTACTGTTTGCCATTTCTTTCCCATCGTTAAACTGCAAACTATTGTCTACTTTATTGCTATTTCATACAGAGGTTTAGGAAGATTTTGTTTAATATTGCCTGTGATTTTTCCCTTATTGGAATTCTGCCTTCAAGCCCTAACTAGTAACCTTGGTTATTGCTTTTTAAATTATTTCTTACTCAAGAAGCATGTTGAGATTGGAATGATCCATAGGTTTTGTCTTACTTCTACGTGAAAGCAGTAAACAAGAATCTTTGAACTTCCCTTCCTAATAATTTAAGAAGACTTGCTTTCTTCTGCTTTGGAAGATTTTGATGGATCAACAAAAACCTGATTCAAGATTTGATTATTACGAATCCTTTTCAGAACTTAAGTGGAGATTAGATTAGAATTTCAGAGCAAGGTTTTATTGCTCTGGTTTGCAATCACTTGTTTATATGGAAACAGGAAGAGCAGTAAGCACTTGTGTCATCCATTACTTAAAGTGATTACAAAACTATAAGATTCTTTCTTTCTATGCATTGTTAAATTATCATTTGGTCTTCGGCAAATTCAATGTTATTGTGTTCATATGACATGCTGTCTGCATGACCTATTTCAAGCAAGGATGACGACTTGCCTTTTTCACCTATCTGGGGCAATGATATATTGTAATTCCTAGTCTGGTGCAACATCAATTTTATTTCCCAAAATGGTGCAGGTTTCAGGAAGTCATTGGTTTCACCCACAACTTAGTAGGAGTTTTTCCTTAACTTTTTTAATTAAAATTGTGGGGTAATTAGCATGACTTACATTCAAGTTTAATTTTTCAATATTAGTTTCTTTAATCATTTGTCTAACACATGACTTATTGGTGATTTGTTAATTTTATAATAAACTAGTGATATTTTGTATGACTAGTTAGACCAAGGTTTTATGAACTCCTACTAAGTCATGAGACCCACAACTTCCTGAAACTTGCAACATTTTGGTGAATAAAATTGAAGTTGCACCACATTGAGAATTGCAAAATGTAATTGCACTGGATAGGTATAAGAGCCACGACTTTCATGTTCTAATCGCTATATTTTATAAAAGTTTATATGTTTTAATGAGTAAAGGTTACCTTATCAAGCACAGGCTCTTATCTTGCCAAGTAATTTTCCATTGTGCACTCCCTTCCTATGTGTCAAACAGAGTGGAGAAGTGGATCAGTGTTGTATTGCTTTTTTCTTTTCTTTTGGGGAGATGGTGAATGAGATTGAACATCTGTTGTTTAAGGAGGAGAGATCTTGTTTAGTTCCTGTGAAGGAAAATGCTTTGGCATTTTGCATTTAATGGGGGACAATTTAATAAGTTACAGAGAAAAAAAACAATTAGGAGATATAGCGTGGTGCTGGTAATTTTTTCTATGCGACTTTGTCTTGTATCATAATTATTGATTGCTTATAGATTTGAATTACTTGGTTTTAGAAGGAGCTGGGCTTGATAATTGAGATACACTTTTGGTATCAATGTATCATGCCTGTTAGTATTGGCTTGATTATTTTATCCATGCTTGGATGAGAGAAGATGCCATACCACAAGTTTCTAAATTTTAAAAAATGGGATCAATATCATAAAATGATTTATAAATTGATGAGGTTGTCATACACAACATACAAGTGGGATGGTTAGAATGGAGGAAAAGAGGAGTTATTTGTGATCGCAAAGTACCTACTATGATCAAAGTTAAATTTGATCATACTGCTTTATGTCTGACTATAGTAGTGAATGTTGGACTTTAAGTGCTTGTTTGGTTGTGGGGAAGGAATTACTATTCATGAGTAAAATTTCAAAAAATAGTGTGGGTCCCAGATCTCTTTATCTCTACTTTAATTTAAATATTTCTTTTCAATTCTCTTCCATTCTTTTCTCTTCCACACAACCAAACTCACCATATAGGCATGACAAGAGAAAATTGTGGGAGTAGCAGTAGTGAGAATTTTAAGATGGATGTGTGGCCACACAAGAAAGGTCATTATACAAAATGATTGTATATGAGGAGATATTGGTGTGATGCTCATTGTGGAAAAGATGAGAGAAAATCCTTTAAGCCTTTAAGGTGTTTTGGACACAAAGAAGGTCAATGGAAGCATCAATGAGGAGATTGAATGGTTGTGGAAAAGGGTAAAAGAGAGATCAAGAAGGAAACTGGAGGATGATTTGTTAGAAAACAAAAAAATTTTGACAGGGACTTGGGCATTATGGGGTGTCTGAGTCCCACATTGAGTTGCATGGGATGCTCGGAGTATTTAAGTGCTTTGTTCTCCCCCTTGACCGCTAGCTTTTAAGGGAGGGTTCCCCAAGTGCTTGGGTGCTTATCAATTGGTATCAGAGTTGGTTGTCAATGTCTTGGAAAGAGGTACCTATAGAGGGGCGGTCCAAAAAGGCTGAGTGAAGTGTTGTAGAGTGTTAGCCGCTAGGACATTGGCTCTTTGTGCTATTATAGGAACTTGGGTATTATGGGGGTTCCTAAGTCCCACATTGGGCAGTATGGGATGATCAATGGAATATTTAAGTGCTTGGTTCTCCTCCCTTGACAGCTAAGCTTTTAAGGGAGGGTTCCCCAAGTACTTGGGTGCTTATCTGGTTGTATGATAGGTTAAGAAAATTTAACATCCATAATTGGGTTTTCTTCAAATGATTCATTGTAATGTTTTTTGTTGTGTTGACATATATTTTTCAGGGTGACGAAGAAGGCATTGATTTAGTTTGTAGGATGCTGTTGGCCTCCATCCTGAAATTTTGAACCTTTCAGATTTGCAGTAATTAAAAAATCGATTCATACATGATGTTTTATGGCTAAAGACTGCGATGTCTAATTATTTATGATTGCAAGTCTGTTTTCCCTTTTTATACTCGTTTCTTATCTTTTTCCCTACTTCTGTTTGTGATTTTTAAATCAGGTGGCCATTAGTGTGTTGACTGGATGAGATTGATGGACATGCTTCTAACAGTTCAATAATCTTTAATTCGAAACATGGAAACACTGCTGTCTTGTCTTTTTATCTCTGGGGCTCTATAGCAACACACAACATTTTTTCTGAATTTGATTCAGGTGATAATGTTAATACAAACTTCTGTCCTTAGTTCAGTTGAAGCTGGTCTATGTTATGTATCTGATGATGGGAAAGATGTTCTATGTGATCGGATGCCTAGTGGTGAAACTTGGCAGGTGGGTCTGAAATGCAATAAGTACCCTCTTGACTGGTGTAGAAAAGCTGAACCAGTAGAAGAAGATAAAAGGAATGCTGATGATCCTTACAGATCAAGCTGTTTAGTTAGCTTTGGTCAGCCGTCAACTGCTAGTATAATGACAGAAAATACTACACCTAATATGGTATACAGGAGAAAGAAGCTCTGTAAGGACTCAAATTTCGACCTAGGGCCAACTAATGTGCAGGCAAGTGCAAACTGCCCTTCAGTCATAAGTTCCGCTGCACATTTATCATCAGCGGAGGATCAGCCAACTGGTTTTCAAGTTAAGCATGAAATTGAAATGGTTAAAGATCCTACCATGCCTTCAGTCTTATTTGATAGAGTAGCCAAAGATAGCACACATAAAAACTTAGGTATTAATAGTGTAAATGATAGTTGCTCCTCTTCAAAGCCAAATATGGAAACTGAAATGGATGAAACTGGTGAATGCTCCTCCAGTATAATAGTCATGGATTGCACAAGGGAAGAAGTAACAGAAAAGGATTTCTGCATTAATATTTTAAGAAGCCATGGACTTCTTAAAGAAGATTCCCCTGTAGATAATGTGGCTTCTGGGGAAGATGCTGTTACCACTGGTAATAACTGCTGTTCCAGGTCATGCAAAATATGTGGTGATTTAGACAGTTCATTGAACATGCTTTTATGTGATCATTGTGAAGATGCATATCATCTGTCTTGCTACAATCCACGTTTGAAAAAATTACCAATTGATGAGTGGTTTTGTCATTCATGTCTTAAAAAGAGGCAGAAAATTCTCAAGGAGACAGTTATCAGATCACCAAGTATCCACAATGAATTGGGCAAATGTAGAACTGCCCCAGTTAAGGCTGAATTGAATCCCATACTGTTGATGTTAAGAGACACCAAGCCCTATACAACTGGTGTGCGAGTTGGTAAAGGTTTTCAAGCAGAAGTTCTTGACTGGTCAGGCCCGATGAAAAGGTATCTTCTGTTTTAATCACAAATGTTTGGAACCAAATATTTTCTATGGCATCCGTCAATTGTACTAGATGTCTCTTACATTGCTTTAAATATATGCTTTTACTAAGTTTATTTTATGTGGACAAACTATTCTTTGGGGGTTTAGTAGAATAAAGGGGTTCAACCACTTGGAGTTCTAGTGTGCTTTCAGTTATTAGATAAAGGGGTTCAACCACATGAGTTTGGACAGGTGCTTTTGGAGTAGTTTCAGTTGTTGGAAATTTGGAATGGTCTTTGTTGTCTCGATTTCTCGAATTTTCCTTAGTTGTCCTGTCACTTTGACGGGCAACCTTGGGGTAATAGGGCTAGTTCTCACTTCTCATGGAAGGTTACATTACATCGATGGAGTGACATGATTTTTTGGTTTGAGATTTGAGTACCCTAAGGAAAATAGCATTTGTAACCTTTTGATCTTGAGATTTGAGTACCCTAAGGAGATGCATTCCTAGATTTAGGGTCCATTTGTTGCAATGAGGCTAATGGTCTTGGAAAAGGCCAAGCATCCAAGATAAAGGGGAGTGGATGCTAGGATCCTAGTGTTTAAGTAAAAGGGTTGGGTGTTTGGTGTTGAAGGGTCTTCTTTAGAGCCACATTGTCGCAGCACGGATCACCTACCACCTTTAGAGATCATGTTCTTTGTAGTAGGAAGTGTTTGTCAACCAAACGCTCATCGAAGGGGTGGTCATGTACTTTGGAGGCTCATCAAAGGAAGCCCTATCAAATGTAGGTGTAGGTAGGCCACACTAGCTGGCTATCTGGTGGGCAATTTGAAGTTGATTTCCCTCAAATGTAATTGTTCACTCAATGCAAGACTTTATCTAATAACTGAAAGCACACTACAACTCCAAGTGGTTGAACCCCTTTATTCTACTAAACCCCCAAAGAATAGTTTGTCCACATAAAATAAGCTTGGCCTTCAGACATTTTCTTTTGCCATAGTCTTTTGCTACGCTCCTTGAACCTTGTTCTTTTACCTATACCGTTGTAAACGTCTGCAAATTCACTGGCAAAGAACAGAGAAACTTGACGTTTTACTTTTCTTTTTTAAGCAATTCCCTTGATAGAATAAGGCACAATTAACATAAGAACAGTTGCTGAGATTTCTCTCCTGATTGGGTCTTGGGTTAAGTGTGAGGCTTTCTTATTGTGCATATTTAGTTTGTCTATCCATAAGCATGTTCTTGAGGTGTATATTTTAGCCAGATTTCATTAATTGATTGCTATCATTTTGCTGTTTCTTGCAGTGATGAAGATGCCCTTCCTGAACCATTGGAAATTAGTCCTTCAGAATTTTATAAATTGCTGGTAAAGGTTTTTGTGTTTGCTTTATGATCTTCATTTTAACGAGTCTCAGAGTGATGGAAATGCTTTTCTATTCTGCAGGGAGAGAATATGAGAAATCCTACTAAACTTAGTTCCATTGGTAATTGGATTAAATGTCAGGAGGTTTTAGATAGAGCCAATGAAACTATATGTGGAAAGTGGCGCAGGTAAGTCACATGACATTGTTGTTTTGAATGATTTTATAAGTTATCATTTTGAGGGATGATCTTCTTATTTAAGACTTTATTATCTATGAAACAAAAAAATGATATCCTTAAAACCAAAATTTGCCTAGTATAAGAAAGGCATTTGTGCACCATCACACATTCCTAATTTGGACATGGCTCAAATCTATGGAGAAAGATTTTGCACTACACTTTAACCAATGGTCCACTAATCTAAGAGAAGGTTTTTGTATTTAGGAAGGGATTGTAGGTGCTGGACATTTGTAATATTATATAGTGGACTAGCTCGGTTCCTTGTAACAACCAAAGGAACCAGCTGTCTACCTAATCCTCATCATGTACTTTTAGTACCACTGGTACTCCTCATATATGTAAATATATCTATTTTTGCTGAGCAAAAAAAAACACACACTTTTCTACTTATTTCCTTTTGTTGAATTTGCCGCTTTCATTCTGATACAGAAGGGAGAAATGAGTATTGTGTGAGAAAGAGTCTCTTGTTGATTGTGCTTAAATTTTGTTAACTCTAGCAAATATTTTTCTTTCGCAGGGCTCCTCTTTTTGAAGTTCAAACTGATGACTGGGATTGCTTTTGTGCTATCCATTGGAATCCATCTCATGCTGATTGTGCTGTACCTCAGGTGAAATATATTTAACTCTTCAGCTTTCTCCTTTCTGTTGATTGTCTTGTCATGGAGGTGTTAGTATTTTTAATGTTGAGTTGGAGGACTCAATTTTTTTTTTTTTGTTTTCTACCTACATGTTCAACAAAGCTTCAACAAATATTATGTTGAAGAAGTATTCCATTTTAATTCTGTAACCTCACGTCTTTTATTATTTATGATTAAAGATTTTTCTTAACCTTGATTGAGTATGGCCAGATCTATATGCTCTTGCACACACAATATTGTTGTGTTTGTTAGAGTGCACCAATATAACAAAGATACAACTATTCAGAACTCGGGATATATGGCAAAAATATAAGACACGACGCAGCATAGCAATATATTGATGAGTATTAAATTTTATATAAAACATAATATTGATATGGGAAGTATGAAACAGCTAGGATTTGTCAATTGTCAGACATGTTTGAATATATGAAGATGTATTTAAAATATTTGATACTAAAATTCAATTTAAAATGTAGGAGTGATGTAGTGAATAGTATTGTGCCTTGCATGTATTGGATATAGATATTGATATGGATATGGACAAGGTCTTTGTCCGTTGTATGTCTATCATAAATTATAGCAATCCTGATATCTAGAAGAGGTGTTTATAAAACGCATCACCACCAAGCCTCCCTAGATGCCCTATGCTTGTTGTTGACAACTATAACGTAGTGTTTGTAATTCTTCTTCTTCTTCTTCTTATTAGTTAAGTTGGTAATTACCTGCTGTTGTGCATGCAGAGTTTAAGTCATTACAAAAATATTAACGTACTTATCTGTGAATTCAAACTCTTATATTTCTGAGAAATATTGCTTGTCTTAAATTATGCAAACTAGTTACTATGCAACTGCATTAGACTTTAGCCAGGCCAACCACACGGGCCTTAATTTCAGATACAAGTTGTGCACACGGGGGCCTAGGTTTTTGCATATTTGTCTTTTTTTTCTGCTTCCAAGTAGTTTAGTCTTTTCAACAATATCTTGTTAAATCCAGTATTTTGATCACTGCTTAAATTATCAATTTTCATTTAACTCTATCCATTTCCCCTGTTATTTATTGCTGCAGGAGCTTGAAACAGATCAAGTACTGAAGCAACTGAAGTATATAGAAATGGTATGCGTGAACTGCATAATTTTTATTATTGTATTTATGTCAAAAGAATATTTAGTGATTGATTAGTAGTTTGCATTTGTTGGTTTATACTTCTGTTTTTATTTTGGTAAATCGTTTTTACTTCTATTTGCGTGCTAATTAATGTTAACAGTAAGTAAATAATTTAACGAGAAATTGGTTTGATTAGTAAGAGACAAGTAGGCTATTTTTTACAAGACATTTTAGTTAGTTTTTAGTTTTTTTTATTAGCTGAAAAATTAATTTGGCCAGTAAACAAATTTTTTTAAAAGTTTCTAACGTATTTTGAAACCTTAATTGAAATAATATTTTTTTAAATTTTAGTTTTTAGTTTTTAATTTTTTTTATATTTTTTTATTTTTATTTTGATATATTTATTCATTTTCATTTTTACCTTTTTGTTGAACATAACCTAGCAATAGTCAATTTGTTGGCCAATCCTTCCTCTTACCGCCCTCACGGCAGGCTTATCCCACCATTCCGTTGAAGTTATTTGTTACCATTATTACATGCTTAAACGCAGTCCACTATAATCCATTTAGTTTTGACACCACACATGTACTGCTTTTTATTTTTTATTTTAAAATTTCCTTCCTTCTCATACTGTTGCATTTACTTACGGAAGTTTACCTACTTACATGCCCATACAGCTACGGCCTCGACTTGCTGCTAAGCGGAAAAAATCAGATTGCACACATAATAGTGAATGAAGTCTGGTGAGAGCTGGATATTTTTGTCCTTGTACATGCTACAATTTACATGTTCCATGCCTTCCAGTGGTATTTTGTTTTTAAGGCATGTTAATGGATTTAGAATATAACTTCCGGGTTTTTAACCTTTTTTTTTGTAGTTTCTTTTTTACTTTTTGATTTTTAATATTTTTCATATATGTGGAATGTGATCTATCGTATAGCTTCAATTTGATAGTGGAAACCTCTTGGTAACTAACTGTCTTAGAATCCTATTGATAAAAAAAAATGATAGTGTAAACAGTGCAATGGATCATCATAACTTAGGGTAACTACACCCATCTGAGGGCTTCATATCCGAGTGATGCTCAATTTGATTTTATCGTTGTCATGGAATTACTGGCATCCTGGTTTTAGTTAAGTTGTCTTTTTGGAAGTAAGAATTTGGATTTATGCTACACATCTGAATTCAAATACGAAAAAATGTCCTATTTTGATGCGTAGTAAAAAACCCATTTCACATCAAGGAAATTTGACAACCATTGAATAGCACGCGGTACAGAATAATGCAAAGCACAAACACCCAAGACATTCAGACATACTACCCGCGAGTTCACGCTTACAGATTAAACATGAAAATTTTCCATTCTGCCAGTGATTTAGAATCTCTGATGTTCAAACATTCTGTGAAACAACACTAATAATTAGCTGTGTGCGTCTACCGAACTAAGGCAAGGGGGCAAAACTTATTTAGAAATCATTGCATTGAGATCGTGCCACTTTTACTTTCTCATTTAGATATACACTCACTATTGAGACTTCCAATTTAAAATAAATTACGAACGGTCCCCTGAAGGGCCACCTTAAAATAATCATTTAAAATTGAAGAACTCTGAACATTTTATCTTAACATACAACATATATTGGTTCGAACCAAATGGTGAGTTTGTTTGGTGCCTAAGCCTTCAAACACTATTAAGGCGAGGCATGCTACTTAGTACAAGATATAGGAGAAAGTAATCAATGTGCACAACCTGCATACTTAATTCAATCATCCTAAATAAGATGTTATCTTTAATTTAAACTACGAATATATATAGACCGAAAAATCTACAAAGATTAAAGTAAATGCACACATGTTTTGTTATCCAGTGCGCCAAAAAAACTGGGAAAGAAAGACCGAAGTGTCGCAAATTACTGGAAATTATATCAAATGAGTGTTAATTATACAAAAGAAAAAGAAAAGAAGGGTTCACTTTCAGCAAATTTTACCTTGGATCCTTTTCCTTCATCAGGTGAATTCACCTTCATGATACTATTTAGTCAGATCACTAGCTACTCTGCAAAAAATTAGAAGGCATCATGCATACTGCAACTATCAACAACGCTTATCATGAAACAAACTAAAGATATAAGGATTGGCGAGCATTGTTTTCCATTGCCAGAATCCAAAACATTTATTTACTTGCGTCTTCTATTGTCTTTTACGCGTTTCCAGTTCCATAATGCAATTATCAGAAATGAGAACCTGTCCAGAGATATGCCAACGTGAAACCAATGTCAGAACTTTGTACAAGTCAGAATGAAAAATGAAGATATCAACATGTTAATTTAAGGAAAATTGTCATTATAAAAGGATATCAGACATGTGAAAGTATACGTGCAAGGGGAGAACAAGCACGTATCTGAAGTAGTAATTTAGAATAAATCTAACATATGTAGAACTGGCAATTTATAATTAAGGGTTCAATAGGAATTAAAATTGATTATATACTAAAACAATTGTTGGTCCCAAGGATGAGGTCCCTGTATTTTATCAGGTTATTGTTACACTTTCTTGACTATGTTAGAAAAAGAGAAGAGACTAGAGAGAATAGAGAAGATTCTCTTTATTTGGCACACTTGGCAACATGCTTTGGTGTTCTATTTATAACGAAACAAATCATAGGCATTACATAATTCTTCAAACAAGGAGAATATCACCATTATCAAATTTTTTAACATAACGAGCATACTCATATTGACAATGAGCTTGAAAGTATTTGTCAATGCCCCTATTCCATACCCTTGGTGCTTGCTTTAGGCTTTTGACATTCTTTGTAGGAGAGTGGTTAGACAAATAAACTGCACATGAAACAGTTTCGGCCCAAAACTCCTTGGGCATAGACTTAACTTAGAATGAACCGTTAGATTAAAATGGAAGACCTAGATTAAAAATATTTTCAATTCAAATTAAAACTTCATTTAATTATAAAATCTCTAAAAGATCTAATTTATCACGTCATAAAACCATCATAACTATCATTGTCATAACCACCATCATAACCATCGCCTTTGTCGTCACCATGACCACCATCACCAAAGTGATTGTCCTCGACAATGGTGGTAGCGGTGGTTATGGTGGTGGCGACGAGCATGATGGTGATCATAATGGTAAGTTTGAGATATTTTAGAACGTGATAAATCATATCTTTTAGATATTTGATTTTATGTTTGTTGAATCTTTTAGAGATTTTGTGGTTAAATGGTTTTAATTTGAATTTAAATATTTTTATTTAGGCCTTTAATTTTCTCATGATACTTCCTCTCTTTCTCTACCAATCATTATTTATGCATCTGCCAATAATCTCTACTGTTTGATTAAACATGAGGGACTTTCTTACATCATAATTAACATCCTTCAGGTCGAACTTCTATTACTGTCTGGTAAGGTTCCATAAAACCATGCAGTAACATGCTCTTTTTTTAAGAAAAAATACTGTCTCAATTAACTAATTTGAAAAATTCACAATATCCTATTTTGCACTTGTGTACTCAAATTATATATTCTTTCAATGAGACTGCACCAAACCACTTTCCCCACTAAAACATATATCTACTATAAAATATAGTAAGCAGCATTAGTTTTCTCTTCTTCCTGAAAGTTATCAGAAAACAATAGTCCTGATATCTAATCCACCAATGGCCAATTATGGATTCTCATACAATTACCAAACACCTACACTACACACCCTAAGATTTGACAAGATGTTCTAAAACCCTATGGGAAATATAAAGCAAAAGAAAGATCTTCAAGTCAATAATTTGAAGATTTTAAAAATTGGGCAAGTTTTATGGTAGGGTTAATCAAAACACGATGAAGTTTGTGACCACGGATAATCCTTCATACTTGTTTCCATGACAATTTTTGGAATCAATTTTGATGAGAAAAAGTATTGGATGCACATTTTTCTTGGTCAAAAGCTGAATTGCGCGGAGAAGCCATGGCTTGGATCAATTACAAGCTCATGATACTATAATAGCATTCAGAATAACAGAGAGAGGGAGGGGGATTGAAAGTACAAAGAAATGGACAATATATAGCTACGCTATATGATTCACTGCTGAGTCAGCAGGTAACTAATAACAGAAAAGGTTAATCTGTTACAGAGAAAAGCTAAAGTGAAATTACAATGAAAATGAAACGTATATTAGTATATATGATAACATGAAGAGTATATCTCTAACATGACTATATGCATGTTTGAATTTTGTAAAAGCAACCCAAGTCTTGCTTCCACAAAACTGAGTTACTAAACAAAAATTTAACATGCAAACGTATTTTTAAGAATAATCAAACATGTCACAAATTAATTTTACTCATCAAACTCAGTTTGGAGCACCCCAAACAGAAAACCAAACACAGCCTATATCTTTAATAATAACTAAGTTCACCTTTGAAGGAACCTCTTGGCAAGACTGGATCACAAATATGATCTAAATCTGGATGCATTCCTCTAAAGAACCAGCACCATTTATAAATCATCAAGCTTGGCCTTTATACCTTTAACCAGTCTCTTGAAATATAAGAAACCATGTCATGATCAGATTGTTTAAGAATAGCCAACTTTTGGGTTGAATCATAGGGCCTTTAATTGCCATTGGGAAAAGCACTTTGAGCTTTCTTCCAGAAGGTAAGATGGGTTTTGAAGGCTCTAAAATTCATCAAGATACTTGGCTCAACAGATTGCCAAAATAAGGCACAGAGCTTATATCAAGTCTTTCCCATTCATTGCAATTTTCTTCTGGGATGTCATCAAGAGGTTTATCCAGATGTTAATAGTATTCCTTCTCCATGACTTTAGGGATTAGAATGTTTTGCTCAATGAGAGGCAGAAGCCTTCAAGAGACAGAAAAGAGATGGGACCAAGCTCACTCTGACACCACCTTAAGAAAGTTTTAGGGATTATGAGAATGAATTTTCTGAATAGATAGAGGGAGTTATTCAGCTGATCTAGTATTTATATACAATTTGACAATGATTATAAGGAGATTAAGGATGATCCTAGTTCCTTAGACAGTATACTCTAGTATAAGAATAGCTATGTACATGAATCTGAAAATTAATTGCTAGTTGCTACAGATTCCAATAGGCATTTAACTACTAATTCCAATAGTTTTATTTTGAACATGTCCCCTCATTGAAGAGCCCTTTGGGCTTGAAGCAAGGAAAAATGTACAGGCCCTCCATACAATGTACTGAAATTCAAGTTTCGTTTAGATGAATGGAGGTGAATAGAATCAAACTCCTTATCATTTGGTCATAGAGGCTGATGGGGGCTTGAGTTATATGAGGTGACTAAGTCCCAAGTCAAGTAGTATGGGATGCTCCTTGGAATACTTAGGCAGCTTGGTTCTTCCCCCTTGATAGTTAGCTATTAAGGGAGGGTTTCCCGAGTCCTTGGGTTCTTATTAAAGGCTTTGATACCTTGTCAAGAACTAACTCTACCAAAAGCTTAATCTATAAGGTGAAGGTTCATGAATGGTTTTATATCTACAAACCACCATCATAATAATAAGATACCACAGAACCTTGGCAATTAAATAATTGACCATAAAACATAAATGAAGGAATGAGTAGGGTTATGAAACTTCTGCAGTGAACACTCTCAAGCACCAGAGAAATTACATAAGACGGGGATTACACATTACTAAATTATTATGGCATAGCTCCCTAGTTGTTACATGACAAACAAAACAAGCTCTATACAAAAGCTTCGAAAAAACACAAATATGAAAAACTTCACATGCTTTTTGACTTTCTTTTTCTTACCTGGCAAAGGCTAGAGGAATTATCTAAAGATTTTACCGAGACAATCTACTAAAAGTAGCTTTCAAGATCTGGACAAAATCAATCCTTTTTAAATACTTGGGGAAGAAGGCCACTGTATTATAATACTTGACAATCAGGTTCAATAAAAGCAGCAGCCCAAGCTAGATTCAATCACGAAATTCTTCGTAAATAATAAATGTCAACTGTCTCTTCACCTTCCTCTCTCCCCTTACCCAACGATTCTATATCAAATTGCCACTAAAGTCTTAGGGTGTGTTTATATTCATGGTTTTTTGTTCAACGTGAAAGTTACAATTTTCTCCAGTCACATTCACTGCTTGGGAAAGTGGGAAATTGCCTCAGAAAGTGCAAAACAGGGAATGCAGTAGATTCCCAAAAACACACTTAAGATTTGAGTTTGGGCTTAGCTCAACCTCAAAACTAGCTCAAGATGTGGGAGTTGTCCCTACTTATATATACTATTTTGGTCATATCACTAATCGAAGTAAGATCTCCAACACACACCCCTCATGCTAAGGATTGGACATCTCAAGTGTGAAGTTTGCAAGATTGAACATCTATGGATGGTAATAGCAAGTGACCCGACAGGCACAACAACAATTACTAGGATAGACTTTGATATCATCTTGGAATTTGAGTTTGGAACTAACTCAACAAAAAGCTAGCTTAAGATATGAGGGACGCCTCCCACTTATATATACTACTTTGGCCATATCGCTAGCCGATGTGAGAGTGAGATCTCCAACATAGACGGCAAACTTGCTCTTGAAGTAGAAACATTTTGCTATGTAGTACATGATGGCTACATAACTCTTCTAAGTAAGAATTGAATGCGTGACTAAAATAATTCAGCAAATAAAATTGAGAAACACTAAAATTAGTACTTAAAGAGACCCAAAAAAGAACTAAAATTTGTACTTAAAGAAACCAAAAAAAGAACTAAAGATGCACCATCAACCACCTCTAAAATATATATTAAAAAAAAACTCAAAAGAACAAAGCACCTAGACATCAGACAAAAATTAAAGATTGTAGCAAATATAATTAAGTACCTCAAGAAATCTGATAATGTCAAGTGACAGACCCCTCCACAAACTTTAACAAATGAGAACAACCATTTGAGGAAAAGAGAACTACAATATGTAACCATTTTAGCCTGCAACCTTTATTGCCCCCAATTCATCAATTTTTGAGCTCTAATGCTGCAGTAAAATTAAGAAACAGAAAACAAAACGTCACTAACGAATGAACAGGGGACTATGAGAAGCAATAGACCGCAGAAAATTTACAGAGAAGAAAGAGATGGGAATAAAAGTTTGACAACTTATCTGGAGACAAAGCTTCTCCCTTTATTACCTTACTTTTTTGTGTTTGTGCACACCGTTAAGATCATCATCTCCACCATGCTTCCTTTTCTGTAACCATATTGAGTAAAATGGTTTAAATATAGAAGTACATTTCTGTGACATTTTTGAATAGTATATGAAACAAATCCTTTTGAAAATGCTGACATCATATGCAACAGATACTTTTTATTAGGACCTAAGTCACAAGCAATAAAAAATTAACAGCACCATCAGCACAATACAAATGAAAATTTCATGAGTTGCTGATGAAGCAAAACTATTGAATTAGATGGCAACATGACAGGACTTTTAGAACACTGATTTTTCACGTGAACAAAGCAAATGCATCAATTTAAAATTTACCAACCTTCTCATGGTGTTTCTTTGAAGGATCAGCACTAGAATCATGATGCCTGTTTTTGTCTTTCTTTTTCTCCTTTTCTTTGTCTTTGGTTTGATCTTTTTGACGATGCTTGTGCTTCCTATGCTCCTTGTCCTTATCTTTGTCCCTGTCTTTGTGTTTTTTATGCTTCTTCTCCACATCTTTAGATTCACCTTTTGATTTTCCTGCAACAGTCAGAATCCCCTTCTCGGCCTATCAGAGAAAAATACAAGGAATAAGCATATATGCAATCAATTCTAATACGGAAAAGATTGACTATATTGATTTTGAAATTTGAAAACAAGGATAACAAAGTCTATCAATTTAGTGAACAACAATGAAGTAACAGAAGAAGCATTATCAAATTCAAAGAAGATGATTTCTTACAGCAGGCAAATCAATGGGAACAGTTTCCTTGAGTTGAAAAGCCTCCTTTAGAATATCGAGGTCCAAAGGTTGTATATGATAATTAGAACCACTGGACAAAGATGTATCTTGAATAAGTTGATCCAACTGCATCCCATCTCCTTTTCTGATTTCTATGTCACCTACTACATTGTATAAATAGTGTGCATCTGAAATTGAAACAGGAAGTGGCCTCTTGCAGAAAAACTCAAAATGTGGGAGTAATTGGAAGTGATTTAATAGATCCACAGCACCTGTCAATTCTCTTGGCCCTAAGATTTTAAATAACATATGCCTTCAATCAGAAAGCATAGGAAAAATATATATATAAAACATATTTGCCATACTAGAACAGTGGCCTAAAGCAATGATGCTAAAAAGTTCTAAAAGTGATCTAACTGATTTCAAATTGGCAAATAAAATCATGAACAACTACAATTGATATTAAAATTTTGTCAACCATACCCATAAACTGAAAATAAATAATAAAAAAATAGCAGATGTTAAATTTCTTATAAAAAAATTGAGACGGATAACCAAAGTTCCCCGCAATAAGTGAAAAAGGTTATCTGAAAATCACGGTAAATTTGGAATAAATGGGATTTAATTTTTTATTTCCAAAGACATGCTTATTTGGCTGTCATAAAAAATCCAACAAAAGACTGATTAGTTTATACAAGTTGCTTTTCTAGGCATATGAATTAAAGAGTAAATACCTAAACTGGTCTTTCAGAAGAAAAATAAAACACATGGGAACACTTTGATCCTGAGAGAAAAAAATTAACCATTTAGTCTCTCAAAATTACAAACATGGGACACTTTAATCTTTCCATCTGTTAAAATTAACATTTTTAGAAACTAATTTGGGCCAATAATGATTTTGTTAGGGACTAAGTTGGGACAATTCACTTTTCTAACTAATCATGTCCTAAAAATGAAGGAAAAATGACTAGTACTAAATTGTGCCATGTTCTTAATAAAGCGTATTGGGAAAAACCCAAATTCCACATTGGTTAGGGATAGTGCTAAGATAACCCATATAAGTGGAGGACAACCCTCATCCTATGAGTTAGCAAAGGCTTGGATTAGGTCCAAACCCAAAATATAAGATGGTATTAGAGCCTACTATAGATCCATTAAATGAGTCACCTACCATATTATTTACATATCAAGACCAAATGTTGGGCATGAGGGGATGTAATGGGAAAAACTCAAGTCTACATTAGTTAAAGATAGAGTCAAGATAAAGTATATATGTGAGGAGCAACTCTCACCCAATGAGCTAGCTTTTAGGGTTGAGCAGACCCAAATCCAAAATATAAGAAGGACTATTTGACGACTTTTTTGTCCTAGGACTAAATTAGGTTCAATGATTTATTTCAAGGACTGAATTGGATATTTACTCTAAATTAAAATTGAGTTGGTTAAGAACTACTCCAAATGCCACTTTTATAGTAGTATATAGTTAAGTTTCTGTAGAGAGAGAGAGTAATTTTATACGCGCACACTAGCAGCAGTTAGAGATGCAGTCTGTAACTGCTTAACTTTGTAGCACTGTTAACCTAATCTACTTTAACAGAATCAATAGCAGAAGCACACTGTTGTCAACGTAGTCAGCAACCCAGCATCAAGATAAGATCCTACCTAATAAAAAATTATATTTAAATACATATACACACACACACACTCATACATAACATAGATAAGAAAAATAATCTTTAAATCACAACAAAAATAAAAGTTTATGACACAATATAAAGATAAAACACTAATCGGATTGTAAGTGGTTTTATATCAGAGATTGGATTGTAAGCAATCAATCTTGATAAATGATTATATTAAGCCTAAATAAGTAGCCAAGAAAAAACTCAATTTAAATTTCAACACCAAGCCTTAAAATCCATAAGCAATAAAGTTAAGTGCCTCCGTGGGCATAGGATAACCCAGAGACACTTAGCATGATAATTAAATCAATCGGGAGGGAGCAAAATGAAAGCATTATCAACAATGTTTTATACACTCACCCCTTTTTTATAAGGGTATCATACCAATACTCCTTCCCAATTAATGAACAATGTTTAGTCACAAGTCCCACCATATATATGTGTGTGTGGACATATACAGTGAACAATTCTCATTTTAAAAATGTGGGAATTATAAATTTGGGTTATACAATCATACATGAATAATCAAAATTAGAAATTAATAATTATATGACCACTTAAAAGAGTGATGTAAATTTATCTCTTAATCTTGACCATAAATATATATATATATATATATATATATATATATATATATATATATATATATATCATATAAAGTAAGAACTCTTGTTATTTTGAGAAATGAGAATAATAATAAAAATCATTAGATCATGTTTTTAGAACAGTCAATATTAAAAGATAAATGTACATGCATATTTTAAGTGGGCATGTGACTACTATATATATACCTTTTAACCAAGTATTTAAATAGAATTATGTGTACAGTCAATGTCATGCTGATAGGAAATCAGTACTAGCATATATAATAACCAAAAAAAAGAGATATATTTAAAATAATCTATCCAAAGCAAAGGGCAGACATGATTAATTTTTACCTCCACCAAATTTTTTGCTGTCAGGATCCATGCGTCAATCTATCATGAGTTCTTGAATCATTATCAACTGCAATTTATGATAAGACAAAAATGTTTCTCATCCACCAATTTCTGCTGTTTTCACAAATTTCATATTGTTGTCCTAAGTATATTAGTTAAGTCCTCTACAACTAAAATTCACTTACTTTTATTTCATAATAAGCCATTTCAAAAGCTAACTTGCGTTTGTTTTTTCATAATAAATTCGGACTAAATTAAACTTGATGATTCATTAAAACTGCTTTTTAAGTAAACACTCGAAAAAGTGTCTATCAAAAAGTTAATAAGCTCATTTTAGACTGCACTTCAAACTGCAGAGCTTACATAGCATGGACTTATTAAATATATAGTTACGTAGATTATGATTTATTAAATCGAAACAGAAAGAAAAAAGTGACAGACAAGAAATGCATGCAAATCGTATCAGATATAACTCAGAATAGCCATAAAAATACCGGAAAGAAAACCAAAGTTACTTGAATAGCACCAACATAGAGAAGCATTGAAATGGATAGCATGGCTCACGTATTTTGGTTTTGGTCATGCCGTTTTTAATCAAAAGGGATTGCTAGAATCTGATTGTTCAATTTTGAAAAGTTTCAGCTGCTCTGCTCTTTTTAAAATTGAAACAAAAGTATTTGTAAAAGTGTGTTGAGGCAGAGTTCCCAAAAAAGATAGAAAGTAATTGTTGTGAATTGAGCAGTTGCAGAAGTCACAAGAGAATAGAGGCGCGAAAATCAACATCAACAGCCGAGGCAAAACACCTGGAAGAAAGCAAAATGATAATTCGATTGAATTGAATGGGAGCAAAGAGAGAGAGAGGCTTACGGAAATTTAGGTTTGTTTCTGCTGTAATTGTGTTTTGTTGTGTTGTGCGCTGTCTCAAGTTCACAAGTTCTATGTTCCCTTCCTTTCCTTCTTTCACAGCGAAACCCCAATCCAATCCGCTACAAAATTCTCCATTTATAATAATCTTCTCCCATATTTCTATTTTCTCCTCCTTTTTCATCGAGGACAAATTTTATTAAATTCAAAGGGTATTAATCAATTGATAAATTAATAATCTAGAATATTTTCCCATTTAAAAAATATTTTCTACCACTCAAAACAATTACTATAAAATTACAAAATTAAAAACATAATTGTAGAAAAAATTGATCGTGTGTCTTACTTGACTCTCGAATAAGATTTTCTAAAGTAAAGATACTGTAATTAAACAAAAAAAAAAACGAAGAAGAAAATAGATTGTATTGGACAAGAAGTGGGCCGAGGCCCATGGATGATGGTATCTGGCTTAAAGGTTAAACGAAGATGATTGAGGATGTCATGATGCAAGCAAGGAAGGGAATCGAAGGATCTCTCTCTCTCATCACATGATCATTCAGCGAGCAATAGCATAGTGTGAAATTTGAGTGAGCGAGCGAGGAATCGGAAGAAAACGAAACCCTAAGAAGAAGATGCCGAAGAAGATGGGGGTGAACACGAAGGCGGATGCGGCAAGGGCACGTAAGAGCGCGGTGGATACGGAGCGCAAGGAGAAGGAGACTCGAGAGAAGGAGGACCAGTACTGGCGAGAGGCGGAGGGTTCAAAGTCACGCGCCGCGAAGAAGAAGGAGGAAGAGGCCGAAAAGAGGGCGGAGGCAGCCGCGCGGAAAGCGGAGGCGCGTCGGTTGGCGGAGCAGGAGGAGAAGGAGCTGGAGAAGTCGATGAAGAAGGTGGACAAGAAGGCGACCCGGGTGTCGATCCCGGTGCCGAAGGTGACGGAGGTGGAGCTGAGGCGGCGGAGGGAGGAAGAGCAGGCGGAGGCTGAGAGGAAGGCGGAGGAGGCTAAGAAGCGGCAGAGTCGGACGGCGGCAGAGGAAGAGTACGAGAGAATGGTGCTGGTTTCGAACACTAATCGCGACAATTCGATTATTGAAGCTAGATCATTGGATGATGCCATCGCCCAGATGACCGTCGTCGATAACTTGCCCCCGGATCGCCATCCAGAGAGGCGCCTCAAGGCCTCATTCAAGGTATGAATTGAATTGGACCCAATCCGCTATTTGCTAACCCTAACCCTAACCCTTCATTCCGCTGAGCAGGCATTTGAAGAAGCTGAGCTGCCCAAGTTGAAGGAAGAGAAACCGGGTCTTACTCACAATCAGTACAAGGACATGATATGGAAGTTGTGGAAGAAATCTCCTGACAATCCTCTAAATCAAGTCAGTCACTCTTCTTTTCTGCTCTCTCTTATAACTGCCATGTCATTTCTCTCATAAGTTGCTTGCGATGTGGGCACTACAGGTTGCTGAGTGAATGGTCAACTGCAACTGAATGCAACAGCTTACCAAATGTTATCACGGCCTTCATTTCCTTTCTCTGTATGAGTTTCACTTTCTGTACATGCACATCGACTTTGAGTAGGACTCTTCTACTGCTCTGCTCTGCTCGGGATAAGGGCTTCTGAACTACCATTGTATTGAAATTGAACCAATTATGATAATACCTCCCTTTAATCCAATAAAGTATACGTTTCATTGCACGTCCTACACTTTTAGTTCCTACTTTGTTCCGTGTTCCATTTTTAGTCCAATAGTTTCGACGACTGAGTTTTCTTATAATTTTTAATTGTTAAAGTTGGATACCTGCCGTTCAATTGTGGACGGAAATGTGATGCACAAATCTGATTTGTCAATAGAAAAAATCGGATAAACTGTTTATATGGAGTCTGCGACGACATTCCAACAAACTTGCTCATCAATGGTGGTGACTGGTGACAAAGCCAGTGGAAGTTAGGGGTGCATACACTCCCTCTCTTTTGACCTTGACCCTCCTAATCTCCAATTCATCTCCACTCATCCCCTCACCTCCTACAAAACCTTGCCTGCATGCCTGGGAAATCAAGCTAAGTGACCTGCATGCCTAACAATTTGAAGCATCACCAGTATGAGCTTCTATCATTATGTACACAAATGGGGCTACATGTATTTCTGTATACTCCATGCAGAGGAATACATTGACTTTGTCCGTTTCTAGGGTTGTGTATTCTTGCCTAAAACTTGAGTTACTTTCGGTCATTTAAATAGTTACTTTCTGTCTTCTAAATACAGAAGTGAGCTGTATTTTCATCCCATTGCTATTGGTTTAAAGAAGAAATGAACAAATCCTTTGCAGAAATCCCCTTAAGTCTATGGAGACCCAAATGCTTCTCTCTGCAATCAGTTCATGATGGGATGGGGGAAGTGAAACTAGTGGGTTTCATTTCTTTTTACCAGCAGAAAGATAGGCGCAACAGTGAATCTGGGTCCACATTTTTTATCTTTTAGATAAGACTTAAATTTAATATTTTTTTATTATATAGAGATGTGACGTATATGGTAATTTAAATTTAAAATTGTGTTATTCGAATACTTGATTATTTTTAAGTTTACATTTTTTTTTATTTCTGCAGTATATCTTTCTTTTTTCGTTTTTATAATTTTTTTTGGATAACATCCTTGTAAAAATCTTGTTTTGGCCATTCTTATTTTGTTTTAAATTTTGTAAGGTTAAATATAACTTTGATTTTTCTAATTTTTTGTCGAATATGTAATTTTGGTTATTTTTATTTTAAAATAATAATATTTGATTTTTTTTCTTTTAAAAAAATTGTAATTTTTATTCATCGTCAATCCTTAATTTGGCTTATATTTATTATTTTTATATTTTAATTAATTAGTTAGAATTTAATTTTATATATATATATATATATATATGCTAAAATCAAAATTGAGAGAATTAAGGAACACTAGGCTAAAAAGGAGTAGGGAGATAGATTGTAGTAGCAGTTTAAAGATAAAAAAAAAAAAGTTTAAGAGGATGTTTATATGCATGTTTGGATTAAAGTTAGAGTAAAAATTCAAGTAATTTTAATTTTAAAATAATAATTTTATCTTATTTATTTATACATTAAAATTCTTAAATGTACTATTTAAGATGCAATATAAACATAGCCTAGGAATTTCCTTTATTATTGTTATAGATTAGTTAAATGGTGTTTTGCATTTATTCCCATGTCAAATTGACAACACAACTAGACAAACGGTCAATTATGATAAAAATAAGTTGAAATAATATAATTTTAACTTTTTATGAGTGACTAAGGAGGACAATCAATAGGACTATATCAAATCTATTTTTATACTAGTCATGGTGATGACGATGAGTTATGATGACAAAGGTGACAGAGACTACAATAATCATAGTGATGATTGTACCATTACTCATAGTGGTGTGACAATTACAATAAAGGTCATGACAATAAAAGTGGTGACAGTTGACGGCAATGGTGGCTAGAGTGGTGATTGTGATAGTGATAATGTCAGTCATAATAATTATGAGTTAATTGAGATGTTTTATGGAATGATAATTTACATTTTCATAATTTTATTTGTTGTTTGGTTAATTGGATAAAGATTTGATGATATATTAAATTTTAATTTGAAATTTCAAATATTTTAATCTCAACCGTTTGTTATTTTTATTCTTGATTCAATGATTATTAGTAGTTATTTTCATGTTCTCAGATAATAATTAAAAACAATACAATAAAATAAACTATCCTAAATAAATTAAAAAGAACTTATCTATACAATAGATAATAAATTTACTGAAGCCTTATATTTCTTATTAGAAATAGCAATCAATTCATATTTCATATGATAAAATCCTAACCTAAAGTAGCCGTGGATAAGGGGGAAATTATTAATGGATAAAATTGATGATTGAAATAATTATCAGCAAATTCATTTTATAATATTTAAAAAAATGAAAATATATCATAAAAATTATTATAAAACAATAATAAAGTAGGTAAAATCAGAAATAATTACTAGTATTTTGTAAAAATATAATAAAATAAAGATAATTAAGATGAGAAATAGTTGAAAATGTGGTTATTATGTGGTGTGGTGGGGAGCGAAGTGAATAGAAGGGAAGGAGAGTTATCTATCCGTTATCGACCATGGAAGGATTGGCGCTACCAGTTGCGCAATCGCAATCACAACAGTTGCCGTTTCCAAGGCCAAAGCTGTCCGCCATTCCCGCAGGCACAGCTTATGGTAATGACTTGCTTTGCTTTACTTCAATGATTGTCTCGTCTTACTCGCTTTCAGCTTGTGTTTGTAATTGTGTGCTGCTGCAGGATTTGTCTCTCTCAAACGACACCGTGGAAGCGGGTTTCGTTTTCGCACTTGCTTATGTTCGCAGGCACAGGCACAGGCACAGGCACAGGCACAAGGCGTTCCTCTTCCCGAGCAAGTCACAGTCACAGACCCAGACAACTCTGTGAGTGGGGATTCCATACGGCAGAGATTTCTGAATTTCTATGCTTCCCGTGGTCACAAGGTTCTTCCCAGTGCTTCTCTTGTCCCAGATGATCCCACTGTTCTACTCACCATCGCAGGGATGCTTCAATTCAAGCCTATCTTCCTAGGCAAGGTTCGTAGACCAATATCAATATGGCTGCAGTCAATCTATTTTTATTCAACATTAAAATTAAATGGCTCCTACTAATTCTAATTAACTAACTCACCACACCTCTTAGATTCCAAGACAAGTACCTTGTGCTGCTACTGCTCAAAGGTGCATCCGTACTAATGATATCCACAATGTTGGCCTAACTGCCAGACATCAGACATTCTTTGAAATGCTTGGAAACTTCAGCTTTGGTCATTACTTCAAAAAACAAGCTATTCTTTGGGCATGGGAGCTTTCCACCGCAGAGTCAGCACACTTTTCCTGACCCACCTCTCTTCTTCCTTATTTCAAATATAATTGACTTTCATTTACTTTCTCAGGTTTGGTTTGCCACCAGACAGACTGTGGATTAGTGTTTATGAAGATGACGATGAGGCTTTTCAGCTCTGGTCCCACGAGGTTAGCTAGATACAAATGAATTCCCTCAACCATTATCTTTTTTGCTTACATGATTAACTTTTAAGTATCTGTGCAGGTCGGTGTCCCAGTTGAGCGAATCAAGAGGTTGGGAGAAGAGGACAACTTCTGGACCAGTGGAGTGACAGGTCCCTGTGGTCCTTGCTCAGAAATTTATTATGATTTCTATCCTGAGAGGGGATATGTAGATGCCGTAAGTATGCCATGGTTTGAGATTGAAGGATTCAAAATCACGTCAACTACAATACTTTACAATCTTTTGTGGGTGGGTTGGGGCCTGGGGGATGAAATCAGGATCTCAATGATGATACAAGGTTTATAGAGTTCTACAACTTAGTATTCATGCAATACAACAAAAAAGATGACGGTTCTCTTGAACCTCTAAAGCAGAAGAACATAGATACTGGCCTTGGACTGGAGCGCATGGCTCGTATTCTTCAAAAGGTATATGGTCGATTTACATTGTTGAAAAAGTGACCATTTATATTATAAAAAGTATTTCTAGTTCTACGGCACTAGAACTATCGTTGCACATGCTCCTAAAGTCCATCTTATATATAGTCACTGTTTTTTGCAGGTTCCAAACAATTATGAAACTGACTTGATTTTCCCCATCATAGAGAAGGCCTCTAAATTAGCAAATGTTTCATATGGTATTGCCGATGATCAGACAAAGAGAAATCTGAAAGTAAATATGACTATCTTCATACAAGCTGCAGTACAATCTTAGTTTATTTTAACCTATAATAGTTGTCTTTCTTATTACTTTTAACGTGTGTCATTTTGTTTTTGTTTTGTTTTGCCTTTTTTATTTTCGATATATCTTAGATTATAGGAGATCACATGCGTGCAATTGTATTTCTCATCTCTGATGGAGTTGTCCCATCAAATGTTGGGAGAGGTTATGTAGTTCGGCGGCTTATTAGAAGGGTTGTTCGTACAGGCAGGTTGCTTGGTATAAATGGTGATGGTAGGGGTGACCTTGAAGGAGCATTTTTACCAATGATTGCTGAGAAGGTAGTGGAATTAAGTACACACATTGATGCTGATGTGAAGAACAAAGCACCTCGTATCTTTGAGGAGTTGAAGAGAGAAGAGCTTCGGTTTGTGCAGACTCTAGAGAGAGGAGAAAAGTTGCTTGAGGAGAAACTCTCTGATGCTTTATCAAGTGCAGAAAGAAATGGAACTGTGCCTTGCTTGGCTGGTGAAGATGTGTTTCTTTTGTATGATACTTATGGATACCCAATGGAAATAACAAAAGAAGTGGCTGAAGAACGTGGTGTGAGTATTGATATGGATGGTTTTGATATTGAGATGGAGAAGCAAAGGCGTCAATCTCAAGCTGCTCACAATACTGTCAAACTTGCCATTGAAAATGGAGAAAATATTGCAGAGAATGTACCTGACACTGAATTTATTGGATATGACCGCCTTCATTGTAAAGCAATGATAGAAAGCCTAACGGTAAATGGAAATCCAGTTCCACAGGTCAGTGAAGGGAGTAACGTGGAAGTTTTACTGAACAAGACTCCATTTTATGCTGAATCAGGGGGTCAAATTGGCGATCATGGTTTTCTATATATTTCAGAGGGTGAGAATCAACTAAAAGCTGTTGTGGAGATATTAGATGTTCAGAAATCTTTTGGCAACATATTTGTTCACAAGGGTACAGTCCAAAAGGGTGTAGTAGAGGTTGGCAAAGAAGTCAAAGCAGCAGTTGACGTGAAACTGAGGCAGCGAGCTAAGGTACAAGAACTGTTGACTTATTCATTTGATGTACTTATGTGGTGAATCTTTTAATACAGATGAATCCTTACATCATCATAGTCATTCATATTTCCAGATTCCAAACTTACAAGTTGTTCAAGATTATAATAAGTGTAGTTGGTGCTTTGTAGGTTCATCATACTGCTACTCATTTACTACAAGCTGCACTTAAAAAAGTTATTGGTCAGGAGACCTCACAAGCTGGTTCACTGGTGGCATTTGATCGTCTCAGGTTTGATTTCAACTTCCATCGACCACTTCGTGACAGTGAGCTTGCTGAAATTGAAAAACTAATAAATGGATGGATTGAGGATGCAACGCTACTTCAAACCAAAGTGATGCCTCTTGTTGATGCAAAAAGTGCTGGGGCTATAGCAATGTTTGGAGAAAAATATGGAGAAGAGGTTAGATTTACTTCAAACACTTTCAGTATTGACCTTCAAAGTTCAATTGGCTTACTTCCATTTTAGTAGTTCTAAGCTCATAGCATGTATCATGAAGTGTGTATTCAAAATAGGTGAACTTCAGGTATGGTTTACAACTAATTCAGAAATCGCCACTTCTTCTGACTGAAATTCCCTTTTTACTATTGTTAGATTGCTATTCCTGCCAAAAAAAAATTGGGCAAATTTGAAATAGATCCAATTATAATTGTTATTTTTATATACCAGTGACTGTCCCTGTAACTCTTGACATGCTCTTGCACATGGACCGCAGTAGTAAATCATGCACGGCCTTGTAAGATACTAGATTCTGCCAATCTTATTAAGACAATATCCTGTTGCATAAAACAATGAAACTAAAAATAAAGTTTAAATCCTAATGGTCCACCATCACTTCTATGACAGAGTACAGTTATATGTTCCAGATCTTAGGTGTATATATTTCTACCTCTCAAAAATCAGGGAAAAGATTAAGAATTTGTATAATATCATTATGTTAGTATATATCAAGCTGATCTGATGTTTATGCAGCTTATTTTTGGTTTTCAAATTTGGTGTACTGCAGGTACGTGTTGTAGAGGTTCCTGGTGTATCGATGGAACTTTGTGGTGGGACTCATGTCCGTAATACTTCTGAAATTCGTGGTTTTAAAATTATCTCAGAACAGGGTATTGCATCTGGAATCAGACGTATCGAAGCTGTAGCTGGGGAAGCTTTCATTGAATATATCAATGCCCGAGACTTTTATCTGAAGCAGCTATGTTCCACTCTCAAAGTATGTTCCATGATCTTGGCTTTTGAGTTTTCATAGTCCTGCCTAAGTTTTGAACATTTATAATTCGTCCTCAGGAGAACCAGTTAATATTCCTTTTGATCAACATGGGCCGTAATTTTAAAATCATATTGTGCTGTTAATATCTATGTGTCATGCAATTACTGTGATCAATTATTAGTTATATGGGGGGGGGTGTTATAGTGCAACAAACTTAGGGATGAGAGACAAACCATCTTATTCTGTACAAGATGGCCATTCATCATAGTCTGGAACGGTTCTCTTTGTGCCATTCAAATACTTACCGATAGGTACTTAGGCAATATGGGGTGCCTAAGTCTCACATCAAGTAGTATGGGATGCTCAGTGGAGTACATAAGTGCCTTGGTTCACCCCCCGTAACCACTAGGTTGTAAGGGAGGGTTCCCCAAGTGCTTGGGTATTTCTCAATTGGTATCAGAGTTAGTTACCTATGGAGGAGTTTACTAGACATAGCACCATTTCTTTCTTCCAAGCACTTCTAAATTTTAATTGAGTATAATTTATGCTCTGCAATATTGATTTTGCATGTCTTAATGTGTTATAATTAATATAATAATATCACCTTATGAAGGTTAAACCAGAAGAAGTGACAACAAGGATAGAAAACCTATTAGAGGAGTTACGGGTAGTGAGAAATGAAAATTCTGCTGTGCGTGCAAAAGCAGCAATCTACAAAGCCTCGGTCATTGCAAGCAAAGCATTGTTGGTGGGAAATTCAAAACAGTACAGGTAATATTTCTCTGTATGGTAGTAATGTTGCCATTATTTTGGGGAGAGGGCTTTCTTCCCTTTTAGCAACTTGAAAAAAGATTTTGGATTAAATAATATTGAAGATGTTTCTTTGATATAGAAGTCTTTCAAGCTTTTGTCACGTGAAGTTTTTGTTGTCATAATAACCAAAGAAATCTGACAATTAAGAAGCCGAGGTGTTGCATCACATCATTGGTAGTCCCTTGAATTTATTCTGTGGATGCTACAGAAATGATTTGAACTTAAGTTAGATGTAGGATATCCCTTGTATTTATATCTCCTTATCTTGTTAAATGTAGGACTAGAAAAAAATATCTTTAAAAATTTATTAATCATTAAGTAGATGTATCACTTTTTATTTATTGATTGTTGAAAATTTCCAGGGTACTAGTTGAGTGCTTTGATGATGTTGATGCTGAGTCACTTAAAAGTGCCGCAGAATATTTACTGGAAACACTAACAGATCCAGCAGCTGTGATACTAGGCTCATGTCCAGGTGAAGGGAAGGTTAGTCTAGTTGCTGCTTTTACTCCAGGGGTGGTTGATCAGGGGATTCAGGCAGGAAAGTTTATTGGACAAATAGCAAAATTATGTGGTGGTGGAGGAGGTGGAAGGCCAAATTTTGCTCAGGCTGGTGGGAGGAAGCCTGAAAATTTGGCAAGTGCCCTTGATAAGGCTCGGTCAGAGCTTATAGCCACTCTATGTGAAAAAGGGAATTGAATTTAAGTACACTTAGCAGATAGATCTTTTTATGCTAAAGCAGCAGAAAATATTGATTCTCTGTTGTCGAAGAATTCATCACAAAACAATTCACAAGCAAAAGGGGCGGAAGCTGCTGAAGTTTTAACGAGTTTTCTTGCAATTCCAGGGGGCATGTAATTGAAGTTTCAAAATAGTATAGAGCATTTGTTCGTGTGACTTTATTCTCCTGACAACCTGGCCTGCATTCACACATTCCAACTTGTAAATTTTGACATGCGCATCTCAGATTGGTTGCAGGATGTAAGTGCAAACACTATATATATACACCTGAAAGATAGTTGAGAGTGAATGACGGCGGTGGATTCACTCCTTTCTCTTTTGATTGCCTTGGAGGAAGTTGGGACCCCATAGAATTAAAAGTGATAGAACTGAAGGTTAAACTGTTTGGTGAAAGTAAGTGAATGATGTTATGTCTAGCAACTTGACGGTCAAGAAAATTGTCAATTGTTGTGGGTGAAACGCTACTTAAAAAGAAAGAAAAAAATACATGATTATCACGGATGTGAAATTGTGTTATAGAATTATGTCACTAAACGGTAGATGAGAAATTGTCACGTCCCAAAATATGGCCTATTTTATGTCAAAGTAGCTTCTACCTTCACCTTTGTAATTAGATATTTGAAAAATAAAATGAGAAATATCATTTTAAAATAACAATTAACTAAAGAGATGTATTGGATTAGGATTTTAAAAGGCTATTTTAACATAAAAATCCTGTGAATTTTAAAAGACTTTATAAAAATATAATGACTTTTTTAAAAAAATTAAATTATAGTTCACATTTTAATGGATTTATAAAAATATGAATTCATAAGATTTGAAACGACATTATGAATTTTTAAGAACTTCGTGAATTTTTTAAAAATATTTAAAATTATTGATAAAGATTCATGAATTTTGTTCACCTAACATTTTAAATAAATATCATCTTAGTCAAAGAATCTTAAATCTATTATATAACAAATCAATTTTTCCTAGCATATATAATAAGTTTATTCTCATTCCATCATCAATCATGTTAATTACATAAAAATTATATACCACAATGTTATGGATACTTAGTCATTTTCAGAATAACGATCTTATCAAATAAAAAATATGTTCGATAATTGTTTCAAACCTCATTTATATATTTATTGACTTATACGTGAGTCAATTTCTCATGTTTATTAAAATTATATATTTCTTATGTTCATTTATATCTATATTCATTTATATGCATAAGCACGTAGTCAAAATACCTCCCAAATTTAAAGAAATGAGAAAATATCTCATATCACACGTTTGAGGACATATTGACCATTGGTAAAAAAAATTAAAAAAAATATGAATATCTACAACTTTCAACAAATAGACAAGAGATTATATATAATGAGAAAAGAAAAATGTCAATTTATAGGGGGAAAAAAAAACAAGAAAGTTTCATGAAATCTTAAGAATTTAGATAAGATTGTTTAATATGTAATTTTTCATAAAAAAATTCATAAAATCCATCATAAAAAAGAATCTATCAAAATTTATATATTTTTAAATAATAGAATTTTTTTTAAGTTATAAAAAATCTTAATTTAATATCATCAGACTTTATTTTTTTTTAATCTAATAATCTTAATTAAATATCACAATACTTTTCCTTTTACCCAACCAAACTCACCTTTCATTCATACGAAGGGGATACAAGATGCTTACTAATTTTTAATGTTTTGAGCTAAATCAATCAGTCGTCATTTTTTTTTTGAAATAATATTTTCCGTACGAATATCACTACCCTCGTAGATCTATTTCAAACCTACTTCCAAAAAATAAAAATCTAATTCAAACCCTTTTGTTTATGATAAGGAAATAAAGAAATACACGTGGGACCTATACACCGGCGGCTTCCTAAACGTACGTGATCTCGAAAAAAGAACAATGTTTCATTTATTTTAGGTTAAATTATTTTGTAGATCTTAAATTTTATAATCACATCTTAGATTTTTAAATATTTTTATGAGAAATTTAAATATATTTTTAATCTCTTAAATTTAACGATTTTTTAAACTAAATTTTTTATTTTTGTCATCAAATTAAAAAAATGTATATTTCAGTCTCATGCACTTAAAAATCACAAATTATGCATCTAAATGGAAAAATAATCAAACATAAGAGACTAAAAAAAATATTTTTCAAAATTGAGAGATTAAAAGAATAAATTTTAATTTGAGGACATCAAAAATATATTTTAAACCATTTTAATTAAGTATCTGAATTTGTTTAATTGGGTTCTTAAACTTATGTTTGTTTCATTACAAAAAAAAGAACAAACTTATGTTTGTTTTTAATGGGGTCTTTTGTTTCCGTTGTGTGAATTTATAACAAGATTATTGTAGGTTGAAACTTTGAGAGGCTTGGGAAAAAAATACTAGAGTTGAGTAAATATGCAAAAGTGAGAATACTACTTGAGAACAATGAGTTTAGAACCTAAAAAGATGGAAATATTAACTTGTAGAGGTGAGTTGTGGGCATACTAACTTGCATAGATGATAATACCAGATTTAGGGACTTATTAGATTTTGTTTAATTTTTCCTGATGACGGTTAAACTTAAGGATTAAATTAAAAAATAAATAAAAGTTGAAGGATTCAATTAAAAAAAGAAAATAATTCAGAGACCTGATTAAAAATTGTCAAATAATTTAAACTCATTTGTCATTTGTAATATTAGATTGTTGAATAAAAACATAAATTTTGATTGAAGTATTAATAATTGATACACATAATTTAGTCACTCATTTTGGATCAATTAATACATTGGCTGATCCGTTAACTAAGGTTTTGCAAATAAATTATCTTTTAAATTTTCAAGATATTTGATTATATATGGAGATGTATACCTAAAGTATATTCTCGTCCTTCTTCAAGAAATAATCTGTTTTACATTAAAATGTAAAAAAAAATGTAAAATTAAATATTAGATCAAAATTATAAATTTTTTAAAGTCTAGAGACTAAAATTATAAAAAAAAGAAAAATAAAAGACCAAATTTATGAATCAATCATCAAAGAAAAATCAAAATTATAATTTAACCTTATTTCTTTCATTTTATTTCACTTTTCAATGCAAAGATGATAAACTAGTCATTATAAATATTGTCTTTATGTTAATTTTTTAAGGCTATTGTCTTTATGTTTATCAAGACAATTTTACTTAAGTAAATAGATAATATATTTAAATTTTTTGGTGCATCCTCATCTTTCTCAGGCACATCAATTGTATCCGAAAAAAAAAGCAATATACATCGTGGGAGAATCTTAATGAGATTTGTGTAGATATCTGCATCCGTTAACTCGTTTTCAATTAGAAATCATCTTTCAGAAGATAATATCCGTTTGCTTTGACTGAGCCTTGAGATCCTTCAATTTCTTTAATATGTTAGTGAAGTAGTCCTGCAAATACTTCTCTAGTGTAACTATGTCTTTTGAATCAACCCCAAGAAGATTGTATGTCTCTGCCATCGGAACAGAAAATACAGTATCGCTGGTAAGGACCTGCATATTTCCCATTTAAGCATTTGGCCATTATTGGGCATATTTTACTACCACCAGGAGGAAATAGAAATGCTTTATATACACTAAATGCTGCAAATTCATTGACAGCTACAATATAATATTACTATATTTTGGTGATGCTATAATGTAAAATATAGTAATGCAACAAGTGCTGACTTTAAGGCATCAAGAAGATGTCTATGCTAAACAATGTTCTAACTTTTCTGTTCTTATGTTACAAAAACCAATAAGTTCTGAACACGACACTAATTTTTCACTTTTAACATATGATAATCTGAAATGCATTTCGAATTCCAATTGATTAATCATTTTCATGTAATGGATTTCAATGAAAAGGTTGAGTAAATAAACGAGAAAAGAAATCAAACATTTGAATATTTACTCAAATGAGGAAGAATCCTCCATAACCTTCTTTTTCTTTGACGGTTGAGTTAGTGAACGTTTAGTTCATAGTTAGTTAGCTGGTGGAATCGTGATTGTCCAGTAAAATTAAATAAATGATGTTTTATCTATATAAGTCAACAACAACAACATCACAGCATTATCCCACTGGAATAAAGTTATAACAGAAGATTAAAAAATCAACAACTTAAATTGTAACTTAGCAAACTATAAAACCGGAAGAATGTACACCATTATTTCTTGAAACAATCGTTATAATTTCATATTTTATTTCTAAAATACAGCCCTCATTTTAATTTGACTGGAAGCACAAACCAAGATTGGTCGGATTGGATTTAGTTTCCACCCGAATTAATCCAAGTACACGAATCAAATCAGATATTTCAGCTTTTGGAAAAATTAAGAATGAGAGCTTCTATAAAAGTTAAGTACACAAGTTGATTTAAACTTAAGGGAGAAAATTAAAGTGTTTATGAAGAAGTTTATCCAAACAGATCTAAATTAAGTTGGTGAGTGCACCGAACCTGCGACCCCACGTTTATTTGTTTCGGTGAATCATCATAGAGGCAGACAGTGTTTATATATTAAAATTTATGAAAGATTCTAGTTATGAGATGGCAGTAATAAGGCAACTAGAAACTAAAGGGTATTAAAAGTTGATTTCATAATGAGTATTTAGAAAGGAAAAGATGGGTAGTGGAGCAATGCCCTGCAACTAATAGTGAGTCAGTTTAGCAAAGATGAAGGAAGGTATGGATAGTACCTCTGAAAATGCGAGTCTGTCAGCAACATCATTTGTCCACTCAAAAAAGTGAGTCTTAAAATGGAGACAGGAACAGTAGTGACATTAGCATCTTGGCCTGCTAGCCTCTCGCACAAGGTTATCACCTAAAAGAAGAAGAAAAAAAAGTGACAATTGAGGATCTAAGCAAGAGAAAGACCAAGCAGAGAAGAAGCAGTAAAGTTACCTCTTGGGTTGTCCAGGCACGAGGACCAGCAAATGTAAGAAGTTTACCATTTAATTTATCATTTCGTATGGCTATAAATGTCAAGCGAGCTATATCCTAAAGGTGGAGAAAGAGAGACTGATTAGAAAGAAAAATGAAGAAAGGGAGATGACAGAAGAGTAATAGTATTACCTGAGTATCCATGTAAGCAATTCTGGTGGGGGCATCAGTACCCCAAACAGATTTTTCTTCTAGGATAGGAACTGCATACTGACCGATAAGGCCCTGCATGAAACCGCATAAGCGGATAATGACGTGATTGAGGCCAGAGTCTCGGAGGAACTTCTCAATGCAAAACTTGATCTCCATGAGGGGAACCTCGGGATGTTTGTCGCAGTTATGGATGGAGTAGAAGACATATTTCTGAATTCCCATTGCCTTGGCACATTGTATAAGAGCCACTTTACCTTCCTAGTCAACCTATAATGTATGTGATATGTGATAAGTGATAATGATAATGTAGAAAAGAAACAAGTAATCAAGTGCGTGTGATTGTTAGTTACGGTTTTGATGGGCTCCTCGGGACGGCCAGTGGCGCAGTCAATGACAGTGTGTATGCCGACCAAGGTAGCAGGAATGGTTTCTGGTTTACTGTGAAAGAGAAAGAGAAAACAATAACCTTATGACTATGAGTGGAATAGAAAATTCACAACTGTTGCTCCCCAATCGCGAAGGAAGTCGGCAGGAGCGGGCCTGGGCCTGACCAGACACCTAACGTCGTAGCCTTCGTCAAGTGCCCGTCGCACAATCTGCCTTCCCAGGCCCAAAACTCGCCGCCCCTGCTGCATTTCACCCTCCAATTCCATTCTCCTCTTTCCGCCGGAAACGCCAGTGTGGTGGTTGCTACACTTACACTGCACCGCCATTGCAGTTGGGCAGTGCCAGATGTCGTTGTGGTTGTGGGTACCTTGAGCAGCATCCCACACCTTCATCATATTCATTGCTCTTTCTCTCTTCCTACTTCTGATCAGGAAGATTCCAGAGGCGGCGTGAGTTTCGTCGCGGACGCCGTATACTCGCCCGAGGAACTGGTGGCCATGATGTTGGGTCACACGGCGAGTTTGGCGGAGTTTCACGCGAAGGTTCCGATAAAGGACGCAGTGATTGCGGTGCCACCGAATCTGGGGCAAGCCGAGCGGAGAGGATTGCTTGTGGCGGTGCAGTTTGCGGGGATTAACGTTCTGTCGTTGATAAACTAGCATTCTGGTGCGGCGCTGCAGTATGAGATCTGTCGAACGAGTCGAGGCACGTGATCTTCTATGACATGGGTTCCAGCAGTACCTATGCAGCGGTTGTGTATTTCTCGTCGTGTGGGAAGGTGAACCCGGAGCTTGGGGGTCAGCATATGGAATTGCGATTGGTGGAGTATTTTGCTGATGAGTTCAATGCACAAGTTGGTGGTGGAATAGATGTCAGGCATTTTCCCAAGGCCATGGCTACATTGAAGAAACAGGTTAAACGAAGAAAAGAAATGCTTAGTGCAAACACAGCTGCTCCTATTTCAGTTGAATCGCTTGATGATGGCGTCGACTTCGGGAGCACAATGAACCGTGAGAAATTTGAAGACCTCTGTCAAGACATTTGGGATAAATCTCTTTTGCCTGTGAAAGAGGTGCTTCAGCATTCTGGCCTGTCATTGGACCTAATATATGCACTGCAGTTGATTGGAGGTGCTACCAGAGTGCCAAAATTACAGGCTCAGCTTCAACAATTCCTTGGGAGAAAACAACTTGACAGGCATCTTGATGCTGATGAAGCAATAGTTCTTGGCTCAGCTCCGCACGCTGCAAATTTAAGTGACGGAATCAAATTGAAAAGCAAACTAGGAATACTTGATGCTTCCATGTATGGTTTTGTGGTTGAGTTGAGTGCTCCTGATCTTTCCAAAGATGAAAGCTCTAGGCAGTTACTTGTACCGCAAATGAAGAAAGTCCCCAGTAAAGATCCGTTAATCATAACAAAGATTTTGAAGTTTCATTAGCTTATGAAAGTGAGCATCATTTGCCTCCTGGTGTTACCTCTCCTGAAATTGCTCAATACCAGATATCTGGTTTGACAGATGCCAGTGAGAAATACTCATCTCGGAATCTGTCATCACTCATCAAAGCAAACATACATTTTTCTCTTAGTAGGAGTGGGATTCTTTCTCTGGATCGGGCAGATGCCATTATTGAAATAACAGAGAGGGTGGAAGTTCCAAGGAAGAATATGACCATAGAGAATTCAACCATTTCATCAAATGTTTCGGCTGAATCTGCTGGTAGTAATAGTTCTGAGGAAAACATGCAAACTGATAGTGAGATTAGTAAGACATCCAACGGTAGTGCAGAGGAGCAAGCTACTGCTGCTGAGCCCGCTACAGAGGAAAAGCTGAAAAAGCGAACCTTTAGGGTACCATTAAATATTGTTGAGAAGATAACTGGACCTGGAATGCCTCTATCTCAAGATTTTCTTGCTGAAGCCAAAAGAAAATTACTAGCACTAGATGAAAAAGACGCAGACAGAAAAAGAACAACTGAGTTAAAAAATAATTTAGAAGGATAGGTGGAGATGTTTGATGCGGGAGGATGTATGATAAAGCTATGCACCTTGATGAATCCACTTGTAAAAGTGGTCCACCTTAGACTCCGTCATAAGGAAAAGATTGAAAACTTTCTACAAGTGAGGAACGCCAGTCCTTCATTGAGAAGCTTGATCAGGTTCAAGATTGGTTGTATAGAGATGGTGAAGATGCCAATGCCACAGAGTTTCAAGAGCTCCTAGATCAGTTAAAAACTGTTGGAAATCCGATTTTCTTCAGGTTGAAAGAGCTGACAGCTCGACCAGCAGCAGTTGAGCATGCTCATAGATACATTGATGAGTTGAAAGAGTGGAAAGCAAACAAGTCTTGGTTTCCACAAGAACAAGTATATGAGATTATAAAAAATTTAAGAATTGGCTGGATGACAAAGAAGCTGATCAAAAGAAGACTTCTGGATTCAGGAAGCCCGCATTTATCTCTGAAGCAGTATATTCAAAGGTGCTTGATCTGCAAAACAAGGTTTCCAGTATTAATAGAATTCCCAAGCAAAATACATGATGAGCTATGCTAATGCATGCAAGTCCAGCTATAATAATCTATTTGGACAGTTTTTATAGTCAGATCTCGACTGGTAATGAATAGGTGAAATGGTGACGGTGGAGAATAGAGTTGAGGTAACATTTGCTAAAACTGTAGTAGATGAATCATTAATGATTAATTTCCCTTTTATATTTAAGGATGGCAACTTGTAATTTACAGCCGAAACAAAATGATTTTGAATATCAATACACAAAAAAGTCACTAAGTGGGTTATAACCAATCCCTTCAACGGATGAAAATATGTCAAGAGTGAAAAACCTTTGGAGATTACTATGAGCGATACTAGCACACCACAGAATTCGTGCGACAATTAGTGGTTCTTTTGCGAAATCCTTTCAAGATGTTATATTTATACAAATTTTTATATAATAAAGAAAATATAAGAAGATATTAGGGGAGGTAACATGATTAATGTGATAAAAAATAATATTATAGAAAATTATTATATTAAAGTTTTTTTTTATATATAAAAATATTGATAAATGAATACCTTAATATTGTAAATACTTATTTAACACTTAATTATTTTTCTTTTACCGTAAAAAAACTATCCTTATTTTTTTTCTTGTCAACTCGTATTGTTTGTTACATTTTTTATTTATTTTTTTCTCTTTTTAAGTATAAGCCACAGTAGAGCTCTCCATAAAATATTTTCCTTTTTATAACAAAAAAACTAGAGCAAGGTGCGTCATAATTTTTAACTATTAGATTAATCATAAGTCATTTCACACCAAGCAACCTGAATTTTTAAGTGAAGTGATTTGACTTGAATATTTTTGAAAGACAAACAAGTTTCAACAAGAATGATGCATATAAAAAAATTACAATAAGAATATTGGTATTCATTTAGGAGTTTAAAAAATAATAATTATATGTACTATTAACATATTTCACGTTGAAATAATTTTTTTTATCACCATCATACTAATGTAAAGTATTCATAATCAATTAATCTCTCTATACTCTAGTTGATAAATTTTAAGGAAATCTTTTATTTAATCATATTTTTTTATTTATAATGCTTAAACATGAGATTTTACTTAAGAGCATCAATCAAATTCTACTTGAATTAATAATTTATTGGTTATTTTTTGGGATGTCTATGCTAACATCAATAATAACTTCTATATTTCTTTATCATATTATTTCACATAGTTGGTTTTGATATGCATAATTTATTGAGTTTCCTAATTAATAATATATATATATATATATATATATATATATATATATATATATATATATATATATATATATATATATATATATATATATATATATATATATATTCCATTACTTATCAAATAATAAATGAATGATAATATTATTTTTAGAAACACTAATTAGTTATTATTAGTAATAGTAAATTAATAGAAATATTGTTTTATAGTTATATATTAAAATAAATAAAGGTAAATTATATGTTGTACATTTCAGTCTAACTATTTGACCAACCACTTGGACTTTTTTTGTTGCTGACTTAACAAGTTGATATGAAATTCATTTACAATTTATTTATTCTTCTATAACAATTTATGATCTCATAATTTTTTTTCTAAATATACTGTTATCAAATAATTTTTTTTCTTCAATATAATCATTTCAATATGTTTCTTTTATTGATACATGAAAATACACTAACCCCTCACTCATCCTCACTCGTGCATTGCGCATGTTTGCGTTCTAGTATTAAGTTATATTTTTTGTTATTACTTTCGTTTGCCTTGTTACGAAGTCTTTCTTTCTTTTTTTTTTAATGAAGCTTTGTTACGAAGTTTTTTTTTTTTGAGGAGTTGTTACGAAGTTAAATATTTGAATTATAATTATAGACACATTATTTAAAGTTTGTTGGGGTATTGAGGTATTTTATTAATTAAATGTTCTTTAATTAGATTTGACAATTTGACTTAAATTAATTGAATATGTTTACGTTTATTGTTCAATGGTATTTTGAATATGACTGCCTTAAAAAAATATATATAACTGTGGAAAAACAAAGATATGACAATAGATTTAGATCTTTTATTTTGGGACGGTTATTATTTGGTAAAGTTATGTTTTCTTGCCTTTATACAATCCTATCATGTTACTTTACAACATGAAAGATCCTTTAAAAAAATGAAAGAATCCATTCAGTAATCATAAATAATAGGATTAATTGCAAATTTTATTATCAAATTTCCATTATTTATGAGTTTTATCATTTAAGTTTTACTTTCATCAATTTTATCATCCAACTTTTATAGTTTTGTGAATTTTACTATTCAAGTTTTTTTTCACGTAAGATTTCATAAATTTTACTATTCAATTTTTTTTATTTTTTTTGCATTTTATCATCATGTTAATAACAAAATAATATAAATTTTTTTTCAAGATTTTTGTATATCAGTTATAAGTACAACCGATGTCAAAAGTCAAAATTATTCATCCAACGTGATAAAACACACAAAAAATAAAAATTTAGATGATAAAATTTGTAAAAAATAAACTTGAGTGATAAAATTTTTAAAATATTAAAAGTTGAGTGGTAAAATTTATAATTAAACCTAAATTATAAATAAATACAAAGGATGCTTTTCTAACTGGTTTCATAATTCCCTTTGTTATTCTTGTAAAGAGTATATTTAGATGTTTTTTTTATTAAAAAATACATTTTCATGATAGTATAATTTTTTATATCCTTTATACAAGTTTTTTTTTTCACAACTTGTTAAAAATTAAAATGAGTATTTAGTATTTTACTTCTTTAAAAAAAAACTTTACCTATTTATCGTACAATTTAAATATATTTTTAGTTAAAAGTGTTTTAAAATCTACAAATAAGCAGGATGTTAATGCTATAATTATTACAATAATGTCTAATATGATTTTTAATGAATTTGCACATAAATGGTAAATCTCAGTAGACAATAATAAAATCAATCGCGAGCCCCAAACCATCATTTGAACATAATGACTTCTGATTCTTGTAATCGATCCTATGTAATAGAAAAAGATTTAATAATTATATTTATAAGTCAGGCTTTTTACCCAGCGAGCACTTTACTGAAGGAGACGTGGGAGGGTGTCAAGGGCATTATTTGTGGAGTTGGACTGTGACAAGACAACACAGATATGTCCTAGGAAGATGATAATGAGGCGTGTATTGCATTATCGATTTCGAATGGGCAAGGAAGAAAAGAAAAGACTTATTGTAGAGACGGTGAAGAAGCATTAGCGAACAAGGGCAGAAACGAGGTTAATTTTTGAGATAAGCAACTTCTTTCCTCTTCCTTACACATTTTCTTCGCTACCCAGTACCCACCATCAAACAGAAGAAAATATATCTACCCATTTTTTTTTTCTTCTCATTTTCTCTCATCCACTCCTATGCCTAAACCACACAATGCGAACATGTTCCATCAACTCTACTTACATTAGTAAAACTATGCGCATGCGTATTCCTCTAAACTCTGAACCGCATAAAACTAACATTATCATTCAAACAGAAATACTAAAAGCCCAAGTATCACATTGTATAGCCCCCCCGACAAACACTGGCTTATTCTGGCAGCTGCTGGAAATTCTTGTTTGGTACAAAGCATTAGAGAAGCTGCCAGAAGAAACCTCTATATAAATACAGAAGGACCCATCATAGCAACGGCACAAAAATATCATGACTTCGTCCGGGGAGAAATGGTATACATAAAAAAATTTCAACCAGAGCTCTCATGCGCCAAACATGTTCCTCCCACTCATAAGCTGTTCCATAAATCATTGGTTACTCTTTAGTAACCCACCTACGGCCTCTAATCTGGTAGCCACCAAAACCTTGATCACTACTGCTCTCTCCTCCACTCTCTGCACTTGTATATCCAGATTTCCGGCGGTGCTTCTTCACCCTCAACATCCCACTATCGCTGACACTCCCATTCAAGAGGGGGTCATCGATTCCCCGAATTACTCTCCTTGCAGGTGATGATGAGGCAATGCAACTATCATCCTTGGTTCTTCTTCCATTTTTGTCATGCTTCTTCATATTTTCGGAGATTCTGTGTAGTTTTTCGTTGAATCTAGTGATACCCTTTTCCACAGGCTCCACTGCTTGATGGACAGTGAACTTCACATCTTTTACAATCTGAATGTTAAAAAGAAAGGGTGAAGCAGATAAAATATTAAAAAGGCATTTGAGAGTAATAAGCCAATATTTGTATACTACTAATAAAGATAACTATGGAAGTTTTCAATCTATTGTAGTCCTGAAGGTTCCTAATAAGTCATATTTGTTGGAATGTTTAGAAAATAAATTAAATAGGAAGGAATGGGGTTAAAAAAATGTAAGTAAATAAACAAAAAGAAATAATTCCGACAGATGCAGCCCAATTTATGATTCCATTTTCCTTAATCTTATCAAGATCTTATTACTTATCTAGTGTTTCTCTATTTTTTTTTTTACAAAATATCAATGCATACATATTTGGTGTGTGTCTCAATCAAGTTTTCAATTAAGAGGACAACTACATCTATATGGTAACACATTGCATTTGCTGCCTACTATGAATTGTGGACTCCATTTCAGAAACTGAAAATTGGTAGACACATTAGGAAGCGAGCGTACAACTAGGTTCAAATAAATATAATGCTACCAGATCATCTTAGCCCATTTTTTTTTTCTTTTCCCTTGGCAAAATATGCAAAGTACTTGGACATTTTGAAAACATTAAAAGTATATTCTTCTACATAGTGCTAGGACCTGTGCAACTAAAAGGATATGTTTGACCCAATCCACTTGGAATAATTTTAAAGAAGACAGTTTGTTTCATTTTTTAGTAACTACCAATTAATCCCCTTGGATTTAATTTTTACCCAGAGTTTACTAGCACCACATGCCCAGAGAAAAAAACAAGGTTGTAATAATAGCACACTTCAGGAAACTTACATATCCACCACCACCAATAACAACATCACGAACACTCTCTCTAATTGTCATCCCACTCTTGGTATCAACATCCGGCGTAGGAAGACGCAGTTTTGTGGGTCTCTCACTGTCCCTAATCTCATCAGGGTCCAGAGGACAGTCAGCTGAGTAATCTCCGAGAACTGAAACACTTCCAGAAAAGCGGTCTCCCATTCGCTCATAAGGCTTTGCTGGAAACACATACAGGTGAACTATGGAAGCAATGCCCATCTGTGCTTGATGAATACAAATTGCTGTTAAACTTTATTCTTCCCCTTATCTGAAGCAGTCATAAAAATGTAAAACATGAAAATAAGAAGTGCTGAACATGTACTTACGAGTCCAAAAAGGTTCGAGTACAAGTTCAAGAAACAGTGTATAGAAGCCCAAGAACTTGAGTATCGACAAATAAAAGCAAAATATAACATAACACTAAAATTATAAAATATGAACTACCATACTGTATAGCATATTATCATCCCATGACATTGGATTGCCTAATTATTATTAAGATTAATTAAATGATCAATATGCTGATGAACCACATTACATCAGTGCTTACAAGTTGGGTTTACAAAAAAAATGCCTAGTTCCATGAAAAATACTCATATTATATTAAAGCTTGGTGACTATAAAATAACGCAACACAGATAATTGTGGCATGAATCTATAGGCTTTAGACAGATCAATTAGCAACAAATTAGCATAAATCATCTTGAGAAAATTCTCATGCTCAAATTGCACAATTCACTTCCCACAAAGACTATGATCAAATGAGAGAATTCATTTCGCAGGCCATGTTCACCAGGCATTCTGGGCCATGGAGGACCAGGAACTGAGTCAGTCACGGTTAATGGTTGGACAAAATGTTTCCTTACAACAGTCAGCTTTAAGATATAATAGACAAAACATTCAATGAAAATGATGTTACAGTTCCAGATGCAATTGCCAAAAAAAAAGAAGCAAGGCAAACTGAAGTGAAGGACATCTACCTCGATGCAAATGATGAAATCTTGGACACTTGACTTAAACTGCAAGCCTTGAGCAATGGGACTTTTGAACAAACCAAAGGTGGATAGGAGAGCAATTGCCACACCTTGCCACCAAGTGAGGAACACAATTGATTTAAATGTCAAAAATTTGGCCAATGGCTTTATATGAGCCAGTTCTTCCTTTGTAACTGTATAAAATTGAACTAGGCAGTACAAAGCCCATGACTGACTGAAATTCAGAACCACTGCCATATAAGGATACCTACAAATGTACCAGATAGCTCAAGCAGTCAGATATAACTTCAAAACTTTTACCTGTCACTAGAACAGCATAATAACACAAATCTTAAAATGAAGATACCACACATGAAATTTTAGCAACTAAATCCAGAAATAAACATATAATCAATTCAACACCTCTGAATGCAAGTAATTGACAACAGCTTCAGTAAAAATACTTTAGAGTCTCAAAAACTTCCCTTTTAGTCTTCTCTTTCCTCTTTAAATAATTACGATTTAGGAGGATTATCAAGCTAATATTTAAAGAGGATTTAGCATTTCTCAAGTTTAAAATATTCTAGAACAGAAAAAACAATTTTGAACGGCTGTTACTCACTGCAATTTAAGCTGGCATTCTCAGGTACACCAGCTCCATGTTAGAGTCATTTAGGTGTCAAAGGACAAATTTATACGGCTTACCTAAAAGGAAATATAATCTAATAATCTATTCAAAGACCAATATTAAGCCTTCCCATAATTGGACATTTTCTTCCTTTTCCCCCTCTACTTTTCTTGCCTGATACTCTTGTTTCCCTCAATGTTTAAAATTTTCATGTTTCTTTCAAAAATTCTATTTCCCGTCTCATTTATCTGTTCATGTGAAATTGGAGTAGTTTAATAACTGCCATAGCTCCTTAGAAATTGAAGAAAGTGGGTTCTGAATAGTGAAGGAGAAAAGTGATACAAATGCATGGTACTTGGAAGAAGATGAACATAATAGTATACTTGTATAGATAGATAAAGAAGAAAGAGGGAAAAGAAAAGGAACATGTTTATTTATGTAGTATGATTGAACAATAGCAATTAGAGAATTTCTTACCCACATCCTGCTTTAAATTCTCCTTCACAGTAGACTCCAAAAGCTTCAAGGATTACAGCGAGAATAGCAGTGAAAGCCTTGGTTAGCATCTGAGAGGGATGGAAAGAGTTATTAATATGAAGGAAATAATTAGATAGAAAGGATGAAAGAGTGGGGGAGATGCACATCATACATATTGAACAATGCCAAATTTTACAATTTGGTAGAAGGCGCGACCAAGTTTCCAGGGTTTAAGGAAGTAGTTGAGAGGAAATGGATGGTTGACAATGGCCTTGTCAGAAGAAGAAAGTTGTAGAAGAGGAGCTTTAACAGAGAGACGAGCCTGTCTTTCCATAAATTGAACAGTCCTTTCGTCACCACCGAGGCAGGCAACAAGGTATCTTCCAAAGCAATACATGGCAAAGGATTCGTAGCAGTCCCTTAGAATCTCGCAATCAACACTGATTGATGGATTGACCAATGATACAAACTGGTTGGGGTTGGGGGTCAGAATTGAAATAATAATATCATATGATATGAATATAATGTAAAAAGAAAAAAAAACAAGTGTATGATGATGAACTTACAGATTCAAAAGAATAGCAGGGAACCATTAGGATAACCCCAATGAGGAACTTTTGCTCCTCGGGGTTCTTGTAAGCGGAAAGATGCTCGAAGAGAAGATACATGGAGAGGGTTAGAGTTAGGAGGAGAAATGCAGCTGCGATTAGAGTTGCCCATGCAGGAGGCGAGGAAAACAACAATTGGATGAGAATGCTGCTGCTGCTGCTGCTGCTGCTGTTGTTCATTGACCACTCACTCAATCACTCCTTCACAGTAATTCAACTCACCTGTTCTGTAATTGGATCAGCGAACTCGCATAATAATAATAATATTAATATTAATATTAGGGTAAATTAAATTGATGATCCATCATAGCACAGTCACATACAGAAGGGAATTGGTTGATTGATTGAGATCATAAGAGCAATAATAGAATCAAATATAATAGAATAGGTTGGGAAATGAATCTTAACCTTATCTGTCAGTCGTGAACAAGAAGAAGAAGAAGCAAGCAGCAATTCAAGAAAGGAAACCCTTTTTTTCCTTTCCTTTTCGCATCGCAAATCGCAATTCGCAATCTCCGACCTACCTCTCTCTCTTCATAAATTTAGTTCAATAATTTAATAACAAATACAATCAAATTCATGCACGTCTCTTCTCCACTGTAAAACTGGATAGGTTGGTTGGCTGGGCTCTTCCTCGCCTAGACCACCCTCATATTTATATATAATATTAGTTTTTTATTTTTATTTTTTAATAATTAAAAAAAAAAACAAAAAGAATTATTACAGTATTTTTTTTTTAGTTAACATAAAAACGGCGCCGTTTTGATTTGGATGTATTGAAGGGGGTTGGGCAAGGTGAGGCGAAACGAAAGAGAAAGAGAATGGAGAAGAGGGTAGCAATATTACAGGAATGGTTTGACCGCGTTGACTCGGAGAAAAGTGGAAGCATAACAGCGGTGCAGCTAAAGGTGGGTTTGAATGAATTGTTAGTTTTGATGATTTGTGGCGAATCGAACATAAATTTATTGTTTTCTCTTATCTCTTATCAGACAGCTCTTGCTGTGGGCAACCTGGAATTTCCGCTCTCAGTGGTTCAGCAAATGATCAGGTGACCCTCACCCATCCATTTTCTTCTTCTTTTTCTTTTTCTCTATTTTAACTTTCAATTTCTTTTTTTATTTCCCATAGGATGTACGATTTCGACCGGAATGGTACTATGAGCTTTCAAGGTCTCTCTAACCTATTATTCCAATTCAAACTTTTTTTCTTATCACTCTCTCTGTTTCCAACCCTCAAATAATTTCTTTCTCTCAGAATTTGTTTCACTCAACAACTTCCTTCTTAAGGTATGTCTGTAATTTATTATTGCCTTCAAAAATCAAATCCCAACACTACCTCAATTATTATGTTCATTTTTTTTCCACCCTTATCTGCAGGTATGTCACATTACAATCAATAAGGTCAAGTTACCCTTTGATATCCACCACATGTATTCTTATTCTTATACTACTTAAACGGCTTTGCAGGTTCAACATGCATTTTCTGATCTAGAGAGGTGATTTTTTTTCACCTCCATTAAGATTTTCGTGTCATGACTATTTTTATATAAATGTTTTCCGTTATGTTTACATCTACCGAGATTAACTAAATGATGGACAACCTTTTGGAAAGAAACTAATAATATGAAGGTTCGTAAACCATGGGGGTACGGATGGTGTGCTTTCCTTTCCATGAGCGATGGATGAATCATGAGACATAACACTTGTTAGGTTCATTGATGCAGGGGTCGTGGTTTTCTTGTACCTGATGATGTATTTGAGGTATATTTTAAAAATTATACTGTGTACTTGCTGTGACTATTTTAGTCCACCCAGTTGAACTTATAGTTCTTAAAACTGCTCTCTAAGCTGTATAAGCAAAATATTTAGGTCCTTTCTTGGTATAATGTTGGATGTTCTCCTCTTACATTGGTGCCCTTGCATGATCTTTTTTTTTTCCTTTTCCAGGATATGGGAATATTACTGATGAGACTATGCATAAATATATATTTTTTTTACATAACAGTATACATAACTCTGCTTATACCACATAAGATTCTCTCATGCAACTCATCTTGATGAATTCCTAAATATGTTTCCAGGCTTTGGTAAAAATTGGTTTCATGCTGGATTCTCCTGCTTTTTACTCTGTCTGTGAGGTAAAACATCTTCATACTTTAGATATGAACTAAATTTATACTGGAGAAGTTGTGAATCACAATCAATGGTTATAGTCAAAATTATGGCAAGATTCTTGTTTACACTACCATCTATATCCTCATTTCTTTGTTCCTTTCTTGGAATGATAGCTTGAATATGTATTAGTAGTTAGATGGAGAATCCTATAATGCAGTGTGTTTGACATATAATTTATTTGTCATTGTTTTATTGATTTTCCACCTAGAGTAAACTTTAGTTGGCTTTCAAGTATGCATTATTGCAATGTAGAAGACTGTGCTAAATTATTTCTTTTCAATTCTTAGAGCTTCGATCAAAGTGAAAATGGGAGGTTTCAGCTGGACAACTTAATATCAATCTGTATATTCTTACAATCAGCACGGTATATTCTTACAATTCTGGAAAGATAAATGTTTGTAACAGGGCACCGTTTTTTACTTTTTTCCAACCCCATATTGAATTTTTATTTTATATTCACTACAATAAGGATCTTTTATCATTTCTTGCAGGAACCTGTTTAATTCATTTGATACAGCAAAACAAGGCAGAGTTACTCTCGATCTGAATCAATTTGTCTATTGTAGTAAGTACACACTAAGCTACCTTATGTAATTAATTATCCTTCGTTAAATGACCTATCAGAGTTAGCTACCAACTAATTTTGGTTAGTTTGAAAATATTTATCTTAATGGGGTTGCATTTTGCTGTGTTGGCGAAAATAATCAATTTTCTTTATTTTAAAAAAATCTTTGCACAATTCATAAGAGTGTGCTTCTTGGCAATTATGAAGTAATTGCAACGTTCATAATATTTAAATAATTATTATGTTTTAGTATATTAATTACTCTGTCGGGTATAATTCAACTGGACTTTGGTGGTTGAGCAGTCCTGCGTCTGAGACGCACTTAGTTTCTAGTAGCTGGGTTCTAATCACGGCGGATGCATTTTTTATTTCATTAATAAGGAAGGCCCATTCTTGGAATATAAAAGTGTTTGCTCCGCTACTATTCTGCTTAAATCTGGCATGATGAACTCTGGTGATATGGACTAGCTCCAATGCCGACGTGAACTGAAGGACGAATAGTTTTTACAAGAGAACCCCAAAGTGATAATTTACTTGGAAACTAATATCAAGTTGGCCATTTACCCAATTACCCACTTCCATTTTATAACCCGAACATCATGCAGGCTGCTTTAGGATTTTGAGGGGTGGAAGTAGAAAGTAATGCATTTATTTTTGTTCTAGAGATGTACTCCATCTGTCCGTGCTATTGGGCTGCTCCTGCTGTATTTCCTCAACCTCAACCAATTTTGTCTCTGCAGCCATTGGATATAAGCAATTTAGATTTGCATTTGATTTGGCATATTGATACTATATTAACTCAATATATTAATTTCTGTTTCTTTCTCTTTTCTCTTTTTCAACTTGTCCAGCTGCCAATTGCAGAATATGATTCAACTATATGACGGCTTGAGAAGATGATTCACAAATAATGCACTTTGTAAAATACCATAAAGTCATCTTAGAGCAAGTTAAGTTGTGATGGTGTTATATAAAATGAAAACATCTTGGGTTTGGATACTATTTGCCATCTGTCTGCAAAATACCGTGGTTTCTTTTTCTCCTTCCGATGATGTAATCTTATTTATAAAACATCTTGGGTTATGATAACTTGTGAAGATGATTCGTAGAGTTTTAGAGCCAGTTATGTGTTGGAGATAAAATATGATGTATATCCTGATTCTCATTTCTCTGCAAATTTTATACGAAGTGTTTTTATGCCCGAAGTTGGATATAATCATGTACTGTAACTCAGCTAGTTTTGGGAGCAACAAGATGTAAATATACAAGAATCTAGGATCAATTAAGTACTTTAGGACTTTTACATTGTTTCAGAAGAGGAATCGGTTTCTTAGGTGAGGTTCGATTTCTTTGTTGTTGTTCATCCCATCCCCCGGCCATGGTCGGGCTACTTTCATTAAGTAGACTCTTACTGTTTTGATATTGAATCGTACTATCAACAATTCAAAATTAATTGTTTTAAAAATAATTTTATCTAATTTTAAAACAAATGGAACCGTAACTAATTAATGAAAATAAAGTTGTTTGAGGTTTGTAAGTGAAGATTGGATGGAATGTATCTGAACACCTATGTTCACAAGGAAAAAAGTAAATTGACTCAAATTAGGCATGAATTTAGTCTAATGTTCTTCAAAAATCATAGATTCGAGGACTCCAATTTTTTTCCTAATTTTGTTAAGAGAGATAACAAAACTCACCTGAGTGATCTTATTATTGAAAATTAGTCTTGAATTGTCTCATCTAATCAATATTCTTGGTGCAAAAACAAAAAAAAAATCTTTCATATTCTATCCAATTTTTCCCCTATCATAACCATAAATGAACCTCTTTAAGGGATTAATTTGAAGATCTATGATCATATTGAGGAATCATAGGTATAATTTAAAGACTTATGACAATCATCCATGTTGGAGATCTCACATTCACTAATGAAGTCAGTTTTGTAGGATTAAGTTAGATATATAACCTATAATTTTAAGATGACATGAGTTTATCCTAATGATTGGTGTTAGGCTTATCCTGCTACCTATTATCGAACCACCCATAGATGTCTAATCCACCTCATGAGGGTGTGTGTTGGAGAATTAACATTGACTAGTGGTATGACCTAGTTAAATAGGAGACAACCTTCACTTTTTAAGAATCCCTTGATACATAAGCACATGTAATTTTTTTTATTCTACTTTTTTTCCCACAAAGTCCTACTTGTTTTATCTTATGATAGACCCTAACAAAAAAAAATCTCATATTCTATATCCATTTTTTTCCTAACAGGACCCTCTTAAGGGACCATAGTTTGAGTATATTGCTCATCAATGCACCAATTTCCATTCTTCGATGTGTGCACACACAAATATTTCCAATTCAGTTCTATTCTTAACCTATCCATTTTATCTTATCTAACCTTGTAATTTTATGATAGTCATATCCATTTTTTCCTAATAGACCCCTTAAGGGACCTATGACCATAATTTGAATATCTTGCTCATCAATACACCAATTTTCAATCTATGACCAATTTTCATTCTTAAAGTTACCCATTTTATCTTATCTATCCTTGTAAAGACCACAAATATTAAAGAATAACATACATTTTCATCATTCAAGAGTGTGACTAGTGACTATTAATATATCTTTCAATGATAAAATAAAAATAATTATGTGCTAATTCACTTCAGCATGTGCTCATTTTCCCGCTACTAATATCATCTTAACCACAATCATATACCCCCCCTTAAGGGATTAGTCCCTCCTACACTTTTTTAATTTTTATAAACGGAAAGAAAGATAATCAATTTTAAAAAAATTAAAGATATTTTTGGAAGAATAATTTATATTATTGATAAATTTAATGTAATTAATTAAATAATTATTTTTTTTAGAGTCTGAATTAGTTAAAACGGTCTCGTAGATAATAAGTATAAAGGTAATAACCTGAAGACCTATGCTATGACTAAATATTGAAGAATCATAAATGCATAATTTTCATCCCTTGGTGTGGTGTGCGTGCACACACAAATCTTTCCTATCCTTATGTTACCGTAATCATTATTGCCATTAGGGAGTGTAGACATATTGAAGAATATACAATTTCGTTAATTCAAGAACTATGACATGCATCTTTCAGTGATTAGTAAAAGCAATTAATGTGCTAATTCACTTGGTCCATACAATCCTGAAAGGTAAGATTGAGTGCAAAGAAAAAGACACGGTACTTGAAAGAAAAAGACAAACACTACTGAAGCCAACTTCTGTCGATAGGTTGGTCTTGTGAAGCTCTCAAAACAAACTTCTAGTACAAGCAAACTCTCAAAACAACCAAAGCAATGCATTAGAAACTAGAAGTTTACTTGCATTCCCTTAATTATCCAGTAGAAACAGGGCTGGTTCTATTTTCGCGGCACAGCCATACTTCCATGTATTGTACTTTCTATATACACCTGTGAGTTTCCCCGATCCAGCTTTCTGATGGAAAGTAACCATCAGCCTTGAGCATTCACTGACAGCATACAGAAAGAATATTTAACTCACTCGAGAAAATTCAACAAGACATTGCGAAAACAATTCAAAGAAGCTGATTACTACTATATATGTCATCAATTCAACAAGACATTGCAAAAACAACTCACAGAAGTTTCTCTTCTGAGTAATCAGTGTACCACTCGGTAGTCTTAGTCCATTGCTTAAACTGGTACAGACTACATTGAGCTGTGTAAATGGCTGCAGCAGCCAGCAAAGATGGTGAAAACTTCAGCATTTTGCATTCTACCAAGCAAAGCTCGACCAAGAAGAAGGACAAGAGCTCCAGCTGGCACAGTTTCAAAGATCCTGTACTTGTTAGTTACTTAAGTGTTATAATAATCTTTGCAAAACAGTGGTACACTACTGACCTTTTTATCAGAATGAGCTGCCTTAAGAAATCTTCTCATGAACATGTATGGAGTAGGCACAGACAACTTGAATTGCAAGATGTTCATCATTAATTTCTCCTATTGGCACATGTTTGATTAGATGCGCTTCTCAAAATTGAAGGGAAGGAAAAAAACGAACGATAATGCTCAAAACGGACTTACCATATCTAAAACTTCATTTCTTGTATATGCCTTGTCTGTTATGAGAATAAAATCCTCAACGGTAGGAACTGAGACCTCCTCATACTTACAAGCTATTAGCATGGCTGTTACACCAACTAACTGAAGTTTCTTTCTGATCACTGCCTGACGCTCCAAGAACCTGTCTATGAGATTGACAGTAAGGAACAACGTCTCCTCCAAAAGCTCAAATTTGTAGTGAACCTGTTAGTTGCGACTAAGTTTTAGAAGCTCAATTTCAACACTTAAAAGGAATTCCATTACAATCAGACTTGCCATATTCACTTGTACCTCAACAAGCCAGTCAATAAGAATAGCCCTCATCCTTTCATTAATGTCAAATTGACTATTCATGTAATTTGGAGAGACACGGCTCGAATTCTGCAAAAGAACATGTCAACATCATGCAACACCAGATTTTTCAATCAGTTTTAACAGATCGAAACATAGCCCAAAAGGTGATTAGTCCCTTTTTTTTTTTACATTTTCCCGATCTGATCTATGAGCAATCTAAAGACAACTGAGAAAAGCAAACCCCCCAAAAAAGCTCTGTTCTCTCTCTTTTTTTTTTTTTGGGGGGGGGGGGGGGGGGGGAGGGGGTCCTATGACTGTGCAAAATCAACAAGAAAAGCTCTAATTAATTTGTAATTTTAAAGAGTGGTTGTTCATTACACAACATGCCGAGATTTTAAATATTGGGTGGCATCTGATGCAGCGTCTGACCAGAAATTGAATTGTTACCTCAATATCCTTGTAGAAACTGTATATATCATCTATGTACTCAACCACTGCCAGTGTATCTTTCCTATCACAGGCATCGATGTCCAAAACAGGTTCCTCCTCTACATCTTCCATTTCAACTTCCTCCTGACAAACATTAGGCACACCACGTTATGATGTTGTGCCAAAAAACGAAAATTGTGATGAGTTAATATAAATGCTTACTATCTTGTCAATTTCGTCAAGCATGGCTTCAGTGTGCTTGACAAATACCGGAACGGCATCATCACTGCCATCCCCATCGTCGTCATCAATATCTACGATATCACAATCTAACTGGTAACTCGGGGTCGGGGCCAAAAGGTTCTGTTTCTTATTTTCCTAATCAGTGTTTATTTTAAGATAAGAGAAGAGAGTAAACAAAAAATAAATAAATAAAAAATCAAAAATTCACATGTGGTTTATGGAGAGAGTACTTGAGGCTGTGGATGTGGCTGAGGGAAGTGGTGCTGAACTGTGTGTGGCGTAAACTTGCTGAATCATCAAATCAAAGAAACGAAAAAAAAAAAGAAGATGAATAAAAATATTATGAATGGCAAAATATAAGTAGATTGATTTGAAAATTGTTAGTACCGGGCAAGATCTAGTTTGTTGACATGAGAATGAAGCATAACATTCTGACTGATGTTGCCGAGAGGCAGCCGGTGATGGTGATGGAGTAGGCGCTTCATTCTTGGACCACCGCCTTCAAGGAAAGGGGAAATCAAACCTCCGATTAATTAATTATTAAAATGAAAAGAACAACAAATAACAAACCAACCTTGTTGAAGATTCGAAGAGGGTATGAGCGGAAGCGGAGGCACACGGTTTTCCTTTGAGCCCTCCATCTGTACGTGCAGAAATCAGAAAACTTGGGAAAAGAAAAGGCCAAGATCCATAACAAAAATCAACATAGAAGAGAAGAGGAACCTTACGCGAATCTGAAGAAGAAGAAAGAAAAATTGAATTGAATCTGAATATAGGTGGGGGCGACAGCACAGCCAACACTGAACATAAAAAGAAAGGATGAAAAGCGAATTTGAGACGGTGATGTCGCGGTGCAACTTGTGATTCGTACTAGCCGTTACCCAACCTAATAACGGCTACTTACATCGAAATTTCAAACTTACAAAACATTAAGGTTAAGTTTGTCCAATCTTTTTTTCTTCTTAAAAACTACTTTCAAAATACAATAAAATACAAGTTCTTTGCTAACAACTTCTACATTATTAGTATTAGTAATGTATCTATAAAAGAAAAGATATTTTATCTTAATAGAATTCAATAATGTCAATATATATTAAAATTAATTTAATAAATGTATTACTATAATTAAGAACTCAAAAACTTAACAGATTTAAAAAAATTAAAAATCTTAAATGTAAATTAAATTTAAAGAATAAAATCATAAATATTCTAAAATATTAAAATTCTATTTGACTACATATTTACTCATTTTAAAACATTCTTATATTTATTGTCATTAATACATTCAACATTTTTTTAAAAAAAATAAATTATATTAAAGTTAAAGAATAATATATATATATATATATATATATATATATATATATATATATATATATATATATATATATATATATATATATATATATATATGACAATACCAATTTCTTAAATATGTTATTTAATTTTTTCATTAACTTAATTTATTTCATGTAATGAAAATAAATAAAAATGTAACAAAAAATGAAAAATAAAAAATATATTTAATGGGTAGTCGATGAAACACTCAAATTAAAAAATTGGCCAAAATTTAAGAAAATAGTATTTTAAGTCAAGTTGAGATTGCAGTAAAAAAAAAAAAAAGTCTAGTTGAGATTCAAAGAAAATATTGTGTGAATAAATTCTATTTGAGTTATAAAAAGAATCTTATCGTACTAACTTTTTTTTAAAGTTAAATGCTGAATATTATTGAAAAGAGACCTTCTCAATCCACCATTTATCAAACTAACCAAAACCTAAATTAATTAGCAAGGCTGTGAGCTACCCAATTGCCCTGTCTTTTTGTAAGCATAAGCTTATTTTACCATGCGGCATGTACAAGTTTCTTTCAGTCTTCAACATAGGTGAAAATGAGTTTAATGATTATGCATTTTGTAAAATAATTTATATTATTATTTAATTATAAATTATCCTTTAAATTGATTTAAGATAATTATTTTAAAAGTAAATAAATTTATCATACATGATAGGTTGTAGTTGGATGATTGTGTAAAAGTTTTGTTTTTTCAAAAAAGGTAAAATAATAAGTTGTGATAAGAAAGAAAAGTCTAAAATATGTTTTCGGTCCCGGTAAATATATCAAAGTTTGGTTTTAGTCCCTTGAATTTTTTTTTTCATTTTTCGTCCTTACAAAATTAAAATGTATCATCCTTTTGCCTGGAATTAGGTTTGTTATATCCAAAGCTTCACGACATTTTTTATTTATTTTAAAATTTAAATATGATTTACATGGGTTTAGTCACAATAAATTACAAAAAAAATGTAAGAATACAATTCGTGATCATTAAAAATTGTCACAAATTGAATAAAAAAAGTAAACAAAGAAGAAGAAAAAGATTTGGACGAGGTCGATTCCACCACCGAAATCAAATTTGTACTAGAAAAATCTTGGGAAAGGGGGTCGTTGTAGGTCATGGTAGTTGTTGTTGATGGCGGCAACATTGAATCATCCATGAAAGAAAGGATGCGAAGGCGACACAGAGGTGACTCGCCATGTTTGGTGGAGGCTCTGATTTGGCAAATTTGGGTGTTTCCAGTTCAAATCTAGATGAAGTTGATGATTTATTGGGCGGATTTAACCAATGATGGTGGTGTTGGAGGTGAGTGTTTGTTAAGGAGGTTCAATTTGGCTAGTGGTGATGGTGACGACGTAAGAGGTATGGGAGAAAGAGAAAGAGAGTATCAAACTAGACATGCCCAATTTTTAGTGGACAAACATTTCACATGTAGACTCAGATTTATTCAATTCTATCTCTAAGCTTAAAAAATAACACATAATTTTCTGAGAATGAAAAACAAAAAAACAAAATCTATGAACTAAAATCAAACTTTAATATATTTACAAGGACAAAAAATATATTTTAGTAAAAAAATAGTTAAAAAAGGGCCTAATATATTGTAATGTGTTGGTTTAGGAACTATATCCGCATGTAATTCTAATGAAAGAAGACATGCAAAAAGGATTTTTATTTTTATATTTATTTAATTAAATTTATCCTTAATATGTTGTTTATTTATTAATGATGCGTAACTCTATCATAAAATAAATCAATATTTCATTATATTTCTTTTTTAAATATCATATAGGTTAAAACTTTTGATCTTTTATCTCTTTATTAAAATTTGTGTTGGTGGTCTATATGTGAAATTTTGGTCAATATTATCATCTTGAAACAATGATTTTTTCAATTTTTGGAAATAATTTTGAACATATTTTTAATTAATTTAAGCCATGAAATTTATACTATTAGATTCACTTATATGAAAAAAGTGAAATTAAACTAATGTTTGAACCAAAAGAAACTATAGACATGGTGAAATTACTTAAAAAAAATGAGTCTTAAGAGTATTTAGATAAGAATCCAATATTAGATTTTTGGTTATTTGTGAAATTCACTTTTCACACAATTTTTATCATATTTAATATTTTGTAGATATAGCTTATCCCTTATACCTTTTCAAAAAAAGGTTATGTTACTAACATTTTTACTTCCACTGTACCAAATATATTTATGTCATTCTTTTGGTTCAAACATTAATTAAGTTCACATAAGTGAATCTAATAAAAAAATTCACATCTTAAATTAATTAAGAAATCATTCAAAATCACGTCTCATAATTAAAAATGATCATTATATTAGAAGAAGAATATTGATTCAAATTTAATATATACATGATCAAAATAAATATTTTATGAAATAAAAGACCAAAACGAAAATAATTAAAAAATAAATGATTAAAATATATTTTAACCTATTATATATAAATTGATAACAATTAATTAGAAAAAACACACACCCTAAAGTAGGAGAGTTAAACTAACATGGAGGTATTGTCTGTTGAACACTTGAAATATCCGTATCACAAGCCCAATTTAGCAAAATAAAAGTTGGGTTGAAACTCAAAGGGTCGTGAGAGGGTTAAACTATACTAGAGATTTTTATTTATTTTTAAGGAGTAAACTTATGGAATTTCTTTAAGAATCAAAGCATCAATACATGATGAAAATACTGAAGGCAAGAAATGGATGTTGCTACCCTAGCTAAGCTTTGGGCTACAACATTGCTGGCTTGTCTTTTAACAAAAACCAAGTGGTAGATTTGATTGAGTAAAAGTAATTTGCGGGATTCCTGTATCAAGACTCCTGCTTTTGACAGATCTAAATTGTTGCTGTTAACTTTGTCTACTAATGTTTTACAATCTGACTCAAAGTAGACCTCAGTTAAACACATATTCATAGCAAACTTAAGAGCTAACCATAAGGCCCATGCTTCTCCTTCCAACACTGACAGACGAGGCTACCTCCATTCTGACCTTGCCATAAAAAGCTTTCCAAGACTGTCTCGGATACAAGCACTAATACCAGTACAATTCTACATATATATAAAGAAAGAGGCATCTAAATTGCATTTCAGCGCACCCGTTGGGGGAGGTACCCATTGAACACGATAATGGTTGTGCTGCTCATGGCCCCGTGTAACAGAAAGATCTTTTGCAGACATCCAATCCTGATAAAACATGTCACCAGCTTGTTGAATAACCTTAGATTCGGATAGCAACTTATTGTCCCAGACCTTTTTATTTCTTTTCCTCCAAAGGCTCCAAAGGAGCATAGATACGCGTGACTGATCCTCAGAATTCAACTGCTTTTGAAGACTAAAATAGAGATGCAAAGGAATCTACCTGGTCGAAAAGGCGCAACAAAATAAGGTCCAAACCTATAGTTTTCCAACATATGATACTTTGAGAGCATGTGGCAAGAATGTGACTGGTTGTTTCAATGTTTACATCACAGAGAGGGCAAATAGATGGGCACATCACACCTTGAGTACGCTAGTTTGCACGAGTTGGGAGCACGTTCCTGCAAGCTCTCCATAGCATCATCTTGACTCAGGAGGGATTTGTTGCTTCCAAATAATCTGCCATTCGCCAACAGCTTTGAGGTGATCAGTGTTTAGGACTTTTTCCATGATGGCATGATAAGTGGATTTCACTGTGTAAGCACCATCAGCAGTATGAGCCCATACGAGTTTATCTTCGTGAACTTGTGGAACGAGAGGAGTACATTTTATCAGACTTGTTTCTTGAGTAGAAAACGAAAGATCCACAAGGTTTTCATTCCAGCTTTTGGACTCTAGCAATATCAAATCAGCCGCCTTCAGATTCTCCAATGTATGACCACCTGGAAACAAAGAGAAGGGTTTACCTTCACTACGTAACCATGGTTCGCCCTATACGTTAATCTTTTTACCACTACCAATTCTCCACCTTGTGCCCTCTTTCAAGACTATTTTAGATGAAAACAAACTCCGCCATGTGTATGATGGGTTATGCCCTAAGGATGAACCCATAAAATCTCCCAAAGGATAGTATTTAGCTTTGATAATTCTGGACGTCAAAGCATCAGGATTGGAAATAAGTCTTCATCCTTGTTTCCCTAACATAGCCATGTTGAAAGCCAAGAGGTTTCGGAATCCCATACCACCATTCTTTTGACACACACAATTTGTCCCAAGACAACCATTTGATCCCTTTAGAATCTGCCTTGCTCGAACCCCAGCCATATGAATTCATCATTTTTTGAATCTCACCACTTAGAGATTGAGGGATGAAACATATGCTCATGCACTAAATACGGACAGCTTGAGCTATAGATCGATTTAAGCAACATCTCCCTCCCTGCCAAAGACAATGTTTTTCCTTTCCATGAATTTAGTCTTCTTTACACTCTATCCTTGATAAAAGAAAACATTGTTTTTTCTTTCTTCCAATGAGGGAAGGAAATCCCAAATATTTGCCTCCACCCCTTCCTTCTACCACCCCAAGAGTAGAAGTGATAATTGCCTGTGAAGCTTGTGGCTATTTTTGCTGAAAGTGATTTCTGATTTTTGGAGGTTAATACAATGGCCAGAAGCTTTAGCATAATTGTCTTGGATTCCTTTGACTTGAAGAGCTTCATTTTGTTGGGCTTTGAAGAAAAGGAAGCTATCATCTGCAAAAAGTAAGTGAGACATTGTTGGGGCATCTTTGCAAATCTTAATGCCATGGATATTACCACTACTTTCAGCATTTTTAATAAGAGATGTAAGATTTTCGCACAAATAATAAACAGAAGAAGGGATAATGAATAGCCTTGACGAATACCCCTCTTTGGATAAATTGGACCACAACATCATCATTGACAGATACAAAGAATCTAACTAGGGTTATGCATTGCCAAATCCAAGAGACAAAGATAGGATGAAGTCCAAGTTGAAGAAGCATACCACGTAAATATCCGTAGTCAACACGATCATATGCCTTGCTTATATTGATTTTGAGTGTCATATCTCCTTTAGTTCATTTATTTTTGTGGTGAAGGAAGTGCATAATTTCAAAAGCAACCAAAGCATTGTTAGAATATAGACCTCCCAGATATGAATGTTGATTGTTCTTCAGAAATGCAACTATCAATGCCATCTTTTATCCTGTTTGCAAGAACTTTAGAGAGAATTTTTTAAATAGCATTGCACAGTGAAATGGGCCTAAAATCTTTTAAGCTCATTGGGTTGTCAATTTTTAGGATTAGAACAATGTTAGTATCATTGACAGATTGGGGAAGCACACCATCATGAATCCAACTGCAACAAAATTAAAAAATATCTAGACCACAGTCATTCCAGAAGTGTTGATAAAAACGTCGATTGAATCCTTCCAAGCCAGGAGTCGAATCAGCTTCCATTGAGAAAAGAGCATTACAAAATTCTTCTTCGCAGAAAGGTCTAATGATAGGGATGAAAGTATGGGTTAGCTTGTGGAAAGGCCCAAGAGGAAGACCACAACACATAGGCACCTAAAGGATTATGTTCGCTAGTGTATTTTGTTAGGCTCTTTGTGCTGAGGGGAAATTATGTTAGAATCCTAGTGCTAGGGGTAGTTTCTATTTTGGCACGACATCATTAATGCTTTTCCATTATCACTTTTATTTTGGCATGTGGTGCTTGTCTCGCAGCTCCTTGCAATCATGTTATAAATATCCTTGTCTCTGTTAGACAAGTGGCCTCAGATATCTTAAGAAGGGGGGGGTTGAATTAAGATATTCCAAACTGTTTCCCCTAATTAAAAATCTATTTCACTTTTTACTCAAGTTATGAATTCCCTTAATGACAATCTTCTTAAATATTAATTCAAATGAAACAATTTGAATATGAATATAAAGCAATAATAAATAAAGGAGATTAAGGGAAGAGAAAATGCAAACTCAGTTTTATACTGGTTCGGCCACACCCTTGTGCCTACGTCCAGTCCCCAAGCAACCCACTTGAGAGTTCCACTATCTTGTAAATTCCTTTTACAAGTTCTAAACACACAAGGACAATCCTTCCTTTGTGTTTAGAGATCCTTTACAACAAGAGACTCACAGTCTCTTAATCCCTTAGAGAATGAGAAGAAGAAGAAGAACAAATCTCTCTAGAAAGAGATGGATTTTACAGATTGAGCACTCAAATAATTCCTTAATGAATTGCAATTGAATTGGCCAAGGAATTCTTAAGAGGATAAAATGAATTTTCTCTTTGAGAGGATAAACACTTTGTTGTTCTGAAAATCTCTGAGCAATTTCGTGTTTAAGTCACATATATATAGACCATTGGTGGTCATGAATAAAGCCTTTGAAAAGTTGTGACTCTTGAAATTATTTTTCTGAAAATCCTGTCTGGTAATCGATTACAGTAATTGTGTAATTGATTACAGCTTTTAAAATTTGAATTAAAACATTTACTAACTGCTGGTAATCGATTACCAAAATTGTGTAATCGATTACACAGTCTAAAATTTCGAATTCAAATTTTTGTAGCTGTTATAAAACGTATTTGGCCACTGGTAATCGATTACATCCTCTGGTAATTGATTACCAGAGAGTAAAACCTTTGAGAAACACTTTTTAATTTAAATTACTTGGCCAAACCTTTGCTAATTCAATTAGGAATTCCCTTCCTAATATTCTAGTGATCATCTTGATGTTGTGACTTGTAATCTTGAAGTATTGTCTTGAATTTTAATCTTGAAAAGCCCATTTGCATCAATTGCAACACATCATCATGATCATCATCAAAACATCAAAGCCAATTGCATCTACAGTCTCCATGCAAAAAACATAATAAGAAAAAGCAATTTTCTCCTTCCTTTCTCTCTTCTAAGGAGGCATTCTTGGTCCTCGAATTTTAGGGGGTTCACTGTGTGAACCTAACAACTGGTGCTTTCATTGAGTTGTCGTGGTCGGTTCTACTCGCTTTAAGTCTAATATGGGTCGTATTGAGGAGGCTCTAGCCAAGCTCCTGCCCAGCCAGCCCTCTCTCACTTCCAAACTCGATGATGTTTTGCAGAAAATGGCTACCCTCGAAACGAGTTAGTCATCGTCACCGACTTCATCCGCCAACCAGCACTCCGTGAGCTTCTCTCCCACCGCCCACCACATGAAACTAGAGGTGTCAAAATTCAATGGTTCGAATCCCATGGGATGGATCTTTAAGATTACTTAATTCTTCGACTACCAGGCGACGCTGGAACACGAACGCCTCACCATTGCCTCATTCTAGAGGGAAGGACCCGAACTTGCTTAGTTTCAGTGGATGGTTCAAAATGGCCTATTAACTTCTTGGACCAGTCTCTTTCGAGCATTAGAAACTCATTTTTCTCCTTCAATGTATGAGGATCCAACTGGCACATTGTTCAAGTTGAACCAAAAGGGTTCCGTCAACGACTACTTGTCGAAATTTGAAGTTTTAGCAAATCGTATCGTCGGTTTGCCTGTGCCCCTCTTGCGGAGTTGCTTCATTTTTGGGTTGGCCCCGGACATTCACTGGGAGATTTAGGTGCTCCAACCCATCACCTTGATTCAGGCAGGTGCATTAGCTCGTTTGTAGGAGGAAAAGCTCAGTGACTCTCGCTGGTTTTTTCGTCCTCGACTTCACTTACAACCTCCTCTAGTCCTTTATCCACTCGCCAGACCACCATTCCGTCTTCTACATCATTGTTACTAGCACCTCCTAAGCCATCATATGTTCCCAATAAGCGTTTCTCATCGGAAGAAATGACGGTCCGCCGTGAAAAGGGATTGTGATTTAACTTGGACGAGAAGTTCAACAAAGGTCATAAGTGCTCTTTCAAATTCTTCTTGTTGATAGCTGAAGAAGATGACACAATGATGGGAGGAGCTGACCTTGGGCAACTTCATTCTCACCCATCTGAAGACGTGGACCAGCACCAGCCCAAATCAGCTTTCACGCATTATATGGTCATCTAGCACCAGAGACACTACGTTTGGTGGGTCAAATTACCAACCATCAAGTGATGATCTTGATCAATGGGGGTAGTACCCATAACTTTGTCGGAGAGTTCCTGGTGAAAACCTTGGACCTTGTCACTCAACCAGTTTCGTCTCTATAGGACATGGTAGGCAACGATAATGAAATCTACTGCCACCAACTGTGTGTTGGCGTAGCCATTCATGTCCAGGTGGTTGCCTTCACTATGGATTTACACGTGATGCCATTGTGTGGAGTTGACTTGGTATTGAGAGTTTAATGGTTAAAGTCCTTTTGGCCGGTCCTCACTGACTACAATGATCTCTATATGAAGTGCATGCGTTCTGGCAAGGTGATAGAACTCAAGGTGACCGTGATAATGAGAGCAATGCAATAATCACACACCAACTATGCAGAATGGTCAGAACCAATATCACGAGCGGGTTCTTTCATATTCGTGTACTATCGATGGAGCTCCCTTCATCACAAACTTCTTTATCAGCCATTATTCATCTGACAATAGCTCCTCTTATTCAGAAGTTTGACCACCTCTTCTAGGCTCCGACCATCTTGCCCCCACAACGTGACACAAACCATGCGATTCATCTTCTTCCTTACTTTAGCCAGTCAACATTTGGCCATATCGTTACCCATACTTCCAGAAGCAAAAGCTTGAAGCCCAGGTTGAAACAATGCTCTAGAATGGCATAATCAGGCCTAGTACAAGCCCCTTCTCTTCACCAGTCCTGTTGGTAAAGAAACGAGATGCTCCTAAAGATTTTGTGAAGGTTATTGCGCCCTCAGTGTAATAACCGTCAAGGATCGCTTCCCTATTCCAACCATTGACGAGATGCTGGATGAGCTCAGTGGAGTTGGATGGTTTTCAAAGTTGGACCTCTTGTAGGGCTATCACCAGATTTTGCTAAAGAACGAAGATGTCTATAAGACTGCATTCAGAATGCACCGAGGGCATTACGAATTCTATGTGATCCGTTTCAGAATGCAACTATGATGCCTTTCAGGTTGTGTAATGCACCCTTTTTATTCTAGGCAACTATGAACTCAACTTTCAAATCCTATCTGCGCAAATTCGTTATAATTTTCTTTAATGATATTTTGATTTATAGTAGAACACTCGAGGAGCATGTGTCCCACCTTGAGAAAACATTTTAGGTATTGGAGGATGGCCAGTTTTTTTCAAAACTATCCAAATGTGTTTTTGCTCAACACCAGATCGAGTATCTAGGTCACATGGTCTCAAAACAAGGAGTGGAACCTATTCAAGCCAAGGTCCAAGCCATTCAACAATGGCGGATCCCATGTTCCATGAAAACTCTAAGGGGATTTCTGGGCTTAACGGGCTTCTACCAACGCTTCATCAAAAGGTATGCCACTCTAGCGGCACCTTTAACAGGGATTTTGACAAATGAGAAGTTCATGTGGACTATAGAAGTGCAACATGCATTCGAGATATTGAAGGATGCAATTGGCATAGTTCCAGTGTTGATGCTCCTGAACTGGAAACTTCCATTTGTCCTAGAAATTGATGCTTCTGGCATTGGAATAGACACAATACTATCTCAAAAAGGTCATCCCATTGCCTTCTTTAGTAATCACTTTTGCCCAAAACTCTTGTTAGCTTCTACATATGTTTGGGAACTATATGCAATAACCACAATGGTCAAAAAATGGCAGCAGTATCTTCTGGGCCACCATTTCATCATCTTAACAAACCATCACAACCTTAAGGAATTAGTGTCTCAGGTTGTTCAGGCACCTGAGCAGCAACTGTATTTAATGGGCCTGATTGGGTATGATTACTCTATTCAGTATCATTCCAGTAGACTAAACCAGGCCGTCGATGTTTTGCCTTGCATTCCAGCAACACACGAAGGGTCCTGCTTCATGCTATCAATGCCTCACTTCACATTCATGAATGAACTCCGTTGAGATTTGGCCATCAACCCATAATTCACAAACCTCAAGCAGGCAATTCAGACAAACCCTGTTGCTCATAAAGAGTACGTTGTTGTTCATGACTTGATTCTGCACAAGGGCGTGGCTACATAATGGGCTCAATTTCATCAAACTCCTTTTGGAAGAGTTTCATGCATCCCCAATTGGTGGTCACATAGGATTTAAAAAGACATTAGGCCTTCTAAAGGATAATTTCATTTGGTAGAACATATGCATTGACGTTCAAAGGTTTGTAGCTTCTTGTGTTGATTGTCAACATACCAAATACGAATCTAGGAAACCCGTAGGCTTACTTTGCCCTTTATCGGTACCTTTAAGTCCTTAGGAAGACTTGTCGTTGGACTTTATTGTCAGCCTACCAGCCTATCACGACAATACTACTATCTTGGTGGTGGTTGATCATTTTTCAAAAGGTATTCATCTGGGAATGTTTCCCCAACATCACACTGCTTACAAAGTTGCACTTCTATTCGTGGAAATGGTGGGAAAATTACATGGGATGCCCCATAATTTGGTCTCGGATTGTGATCCCTTATTCGTGAGCCATTTCTAGCAAGAACTCTTCAAGCTTAGTGGCACTAAGTTGAGGATGAGCTCAGCCTACCATCTGCAATCTAATTGTTAACTCATTGGCAAGTGCACCAAATTGTTACAAGTAGTAAAGTAAGATGGAAGTCTGAGTGTTGAGTCCAAAATGACTTTGTTTGTACTTAGATTGGTGCCAACCCAATTTACAAGCAAGAGATAAGGAATTTAAAATAGAAGATAAAGAGAGGTAGAAGATAAGATAAAGATTTAAAGTAAAAGATGATAAAGATAGAAGATAAAGATAATGATAATGCATTTGAATGCTTAAAGGTAAATTCAGAATTTAAAATATGTTGGGGCCTAGCATGCCTAACTACCCTTGATGCAATGTTAAGGTGTTTCTCTATTTAATGTTATTCCAATTTTCGCCCACATTTACTAAGATAGTCAATCCTAATCCTTCACAATGAAGAGTCTAATTTATCTATTCTCTCTCTCAAATCCATTTGTAGAGATAAAACAAAAAATTGCATGAAGTTTGGAGATGTATGCATAGGCAAAACAAGATCGCTCTATCCCTAGCAATGATTCATTTAGAAGCCCTTTCCCAGTTCTTTAGAAATTTCCATTTCCTAATGCCTAATCCCTAAACAAATGCATGGATGATCAGACCATACAATACAATAAAGCGCAAGAAAGAAACAATAAAAATTGGCATTGCATTTAATAGATAGTAAAGAAAGATTACATTACAATGGCATTGGCTGCTAGGCTCCCAACAAAGGGGTTTTAGCCTCTCATTGCCATGAGAGACTTTACACTTTAGGGGCTAATGTGGATGAAAGAAGAAGAGGGATGGATAAAGGAAGAGGGGAGAATGGCTAAAGAGAAAGGGTTTCCCCATGAGAGATGCTCAGGCGTTGGATGTATTCATTAGAGAGCTCTAAGTCTTGGTGTGTCTTTCTCCTTTGCTTCCTACTCCTTTTATAGGCCTAAGATAACTTAAAATTCACGCGATCTCGCGCTAAGCGGGCCTTCGAGGCTTAGCGAGTATGGAAGTGATCATGCGCTTAGCGCGAGATTCGCGCTAAGCTTGCCATTGGGCTTCTTCATGGGCCTTCTTCATGCTAAGCTTGAGTTGGCCACTAAGCGATGAGGCGCGTTGAGTTTGTCTTGTGTGCTAAGCAAGTTGTCCCAATCTTTAACTTTTTCTTCAAGGCTTTTTCTTCAGTTTTTGCAACAATTTTCCTCCAAAACACTTGTAATTTTATTCTTTTGAATCCTGCTAGTAAAAAATTAACATGATATTAAATTCTTCATTATTTCATTAAAAACAACAGTAAAGTAAATGAATTCTAATCACTCTTAGTCAAAATTGACAATCAATTAAACCCAAACTTCGCAGTTATCACCAACGGATAGACTGAGGTTCTAAATAGGGTCATAAAGAAATATTTGAGGGCCTTCGTGCGCAACAAACCTTCAACATGAGGCAGGTTCTTGATGTGCATTGAGTGGTCATACAATACCTCTTAACACTCGAGCACATGAGTGTTTCCTTTTGAAATCACATTTGGAAAGAAACCTCCGTCAATTTGACAGTATCTGGTCGGAACTTCAAACATCGAGGCTGGTAATGACATGCTAGTCAACAGAGACATAGTCTTGGCCGAGTTTCGAAGGAGACTCATTAAAGTACATGAAAGAATGAAGCACAATGCTGGCAACCACATGCGAGATGTGAGTTTTAAAGTTGAGGAATGGGTCATGGTCAAACTGCACCCTCATTGTCAAATATCGGTTGCTGGATCATCTTTCTCAAAGCTTGCAAAGTGCTACTATGACCCATTTCAAATTTTTGAACAGGGTGGACATGTAGCTTATAAGTTTCAGCTACTAGAAGGATCACACATTCATCCGTTTTTCCACTGCTCCATGCCGAAACCATTCCATCAGGCCAACCCAACAACAAACCTCCCTCTTGCTTTGCCATCCGAAGCCCTAAAAAACCAACCAATTATATCACCTCTAGTTGTTTTAAACACTCATTGGACTAGCTCATAGACAAACCCACAACTGATGGTCCTGGTGCAATAGATAGGTTTATCTTCAAATGATACCTCTTGGGAGGATTGGGTTGAGCTTCAATCTACTTATGTCATCTTGAGGACAAGGTGCTTCTCAAAGTGGTAGGGAATTATAGGGCTGAGAGTGTGTGTCATCTTGTGGAAAGGCCCAAGAGGAAGACCACACCACCTAAGCACCTAAAGGATTATGTTCGCTAGTGTATTCTGTTAGGATCTTGGTGTTGAGGGGCAGTTCTGTTAGAATCTTAGTGCTAGGGGTAGTTTCTGTTTTGGCACAACAACATTTCCGTTATCGCTTTTGTTTTGGCACGTGGTGGTTGTCTCGTAGCTTATTGCAATCATGTTATAAATATCATTGTCTCCATGCAAGGAACATAATAAGAAAAAGCAATTTTCTCCATCCTTTCTCTCTTCTAAGGAGGCGTTCCTGGTCCTTGAATTCCAAGGGATTTACTGCATGAACCTAACATCTGATCAGTCTGTCATTCTCCTGTTGGGTTATTTTGGGCGCTACTTTCTCAACAACATGTTTGTGATCTCCTACAAAGCCATCATATATACCTGCAAAATAATCAAGGGTTAGTTTAATAATTTCCTAACAACCCTCCACCTTACTCCTTCCATCATCTTCTAGGGCACAAATATGGTTTCTCTTTTTTCTAGCAGTGGTGGAAGCATGAAAATGTTTTGAGTCCATATCCCTTCCCTTTCAACCAATGTGTTTTCACTCGTTGCCTCTAGAAGCTCTCCTCCTTAACTAAGAGAGATGTTAGTTCCTCTATAGTCTTATTAAACTCAACCACCAAATTAGCATCACTTCTGAATTTCAAGGTTTCCATTTTATGTTTGCAACGATCAATCTCATCTCAAAACTTCCTTTTGTGTTGCTTCCCCACACCTCTAAATCCTCTTTACAATTTTGTAATTTTTCAATGACACTCTCGTTTGATGCATGAGGCCAACTATTGGAGACCATTGTTTCGAGACCTTTCTCATGGAACCAGGAACTCTCAAATTGAAATCTCCTATTACAAAAGAAAATTTGATTAAGATCCCTAGACAACAAAATATAAAAGTGGTTTGAGATTGATGCTAACTATACTAGAGGTTTGCAAAACATGGAAAAAGAATTATAAGGCATGAAGCTATATATACTTAAAGGATAAATTGTGATTTTGATTTCCCTTCAATTCTTGATCCTTTTCCATTTTTTTTTCAATTATAATTTTCATATTTTAGAAATTCATAATTTTGGTATAATTTTCAATTTTATATATGTTTTTTTTTCTTTTTTCATCTAATTAAATCCTAAATTTAACATATTTATTTAAGGCATTTCAAGAAATAATTTAGTTAATTAAAATATAAAAACATACAAAATTGAAAATTGAGTTAAAATTGTGAATTTTTTAATGTGCAGATTAAAATTGTTAAAAAAGAAAAAAAGACCAAAATCGAAAATAAAATATTAAAGAGGATCGAACTTATCTTTTTTTATTTGTTAAGAATAAAAGTTTTAAGGGAAAAAATTATGAGATATAAATAAATAAGTCCTTTTTTTTATTGACAGTAAGTTATTCTTACATCCTATCCTATGAGACTAATCCCTTTAAAAATTAAAGTATGAATTACAAAAAAATTTATCTCTCCACATGTGTTGGTCTAGACAGTATTTTTTAAAATTTATTACATTACGTTATTCCGCTTATATGTGGTTTGACAATATAATAGTATTCTTAATAAGTTTTGGTTTTCTTTCTCATGGAATCGATTAATTAAAGGCACTCTATAAGAAAAAAATTATATTTGGGAAAAGAAAGTAGTATTCAAATTAAGAAGAATGGTAATTGATTAATGTGTTTTTTTTTAATGAATTACATTATTAGTGTTAAAAGTTAATGAAACAACAATCAAAATTATGAATTTGATTTCATTTTCTTTTTTTTTAAAATTTATTTTCACTATACTGAACGGTAATTATAATTCTAAAATTTCACTTTTTATTTATCTTAAAGTTTTCCACCGGTTTGTCAAAAAAAGAAAGAAAGGGTTTTCCACCCAAAACTTGTTGATTTGGCTCTAGAATCGGAGATAGGTAAATAATGTTGGTTGGAAATTTAAGTAGAAGTACCGATTGGACGGGAGGAGCAGTGACGGAGGTCAACTCGCTCTAACCTTTTCCTTCCGTTCACTCGCCGCCTTGCTCATCCTCGCCGTCACAGTCACCTCAACCGATCATGTTCTAGACTTCTCTCTCTCAGGTTCTCTTTCTCTCTCTAACATTTTTTACTTCAAAAACTCTTATTGCTTTTGGCTAAATGCGTTTTATGGTGATAATTGAGACGATATTTCTCGCATTGAGAGAAACAGTGCTATTCTATCTATTACTATTTATATGGAGATAGATGGAAGTAACAAAATAATCATTATAATACTCAGGATAGAAACAATAAATTGCATTACATGTCAATGAATGCTTGCTTTATCTGGGAATCGGGCGCGTTTTGATCGGAGAAATTCCTCAAATTGTAAGCATTTTGATTTCGTGATTAAGCTTCGGTTCCTCAGTACATACCTACTGTTGATCGGATGGATCTGCTCTTGTGATGTAGGCCTAGGGTTTCCACAGACAAACCAGGCAACATACAAGTTAAATAAAAATAAATAAGATAAAATCTCATTCTTCCTGTCGCAGCCAAAGAAACCACTATAGCGCAGGAACCCTAACTAAAAACAACTATAGCTGGCATAAATTGTAATCATATATGCAATAAGCCCAAATAGAAACCCAACATTTAACTATAATTGACCCCATTAGTAATCATTTTTTGAGACTTGTATAGTTTAAAGAATACAGAGCTTATCTCCCTATTCCCCATGCCTGGTTTCCTTGTCTGACAGTATGATTGGTCAACTTCTGGATTGCTGTTTTGGATGCTGTTCTAAAACTGACATGCATCTATTCCTTAAAAGTGTGGGAAATTTTCATGATTACTTTTATTTTTAATAAAGCAAATGCATACTTACTCAGAAAAATTATAGGCACACACTCTATTATTGGCTAAAATTTATTACAATTTACCAAATTATGTGGGTCACACCTTTCATTTAAAGAGTCTTATGATTTTGTAGTTTTCAACAAATTTTAATCAATTGTAGAGAGATGTGTTAGAAGAAGTGTATTTGTGAGTGCCTTGCTACACTCCAATAATTCTGACTTTTTTAGTGATATTAACTCTTACATTAACAAACTGTTTGGTTCAAAGATGGGGAAGGGAAGGGAGGTGAGGGATTTTGATTAGACAATATGTTTGGTTGAGAGGAGGGGAGGTAGCCACTTTCTTGTTTGATTCACAAAGGGAGGGGAGGAGTTTTAAAAATAAATTTACTTTTGTATCCTTATAATTTTAAATTTTAAAACATACATAGAGATATTTTAGTCATTTCAGTTGAAATGTTTTAAAACCCATTCCCCTTCCCTCCAAATCCCCCAATATTGAAAGGGAGCAAAAATTAGACGAGGAGGGATTTTGCTCCCCTCCATTCCCCTCCCCTTCCCTCCATTTCCCTCCAATCAAACACTATGTAAAACAGTTTGATAATAATATGCACAAAAGGAAGAAACATGGTGATCAACTATACCAAAATTTGTTAGTTTGAAAGGAAAAAAAAATCTGTACAGTAATTTGTGAGTGTAAACAATATCAATTTCAGACAACACATATAAGAAACTATATATATATATATTAAGAAAACAAATTAGTTCTTAATTTTCCAATTACAGTAGGTCCGTCCTCCTATTTATTTTATCCCAACAATTCTTAGCTTTTGTTTGCTAGAGCTAACTGATAAGCGCCCAAGCACTTGGAGAACCCTCCCTTAAAAGTTAGTGGACAAGAGAGAAGAACCAAGCCACTTAAGTACTCCACCAAGCATCCCATCATACTACTCGATGTGGGGCTTAGGCACCCCATAATACCCAAGTCCTTATCATAGTACTGCCCTTGAGAGTTGGCATCCTAGCAGCTGCAGTGTACAATGCTTCACTCATCCTTTTTACTCAGTTCCTTCATAGGTTGCCCTTTCTAAGACGTAAACAACCAGTTTTGGTAGCACTTGATAAGCACCCCAAGCACTTGCAGAACCCTCTCTTAAAAGCTAGCTGTAAAAGGGGAGAACAAAGTCACTTAGGTATTCCATTGATCATCCCATACTATTCGATGTAAGACTTAGGCACCCTATAACCCATGTCCCTATCACTAACGTACATCATATATGCTCAATTTTTTTCTTTTAAAAGATAAAGAGTACATGTATCCCTGAATTAAGTGAGTAAATGAAACACACATGGAACATCAGTTTTAATAATCACAGAAGCAAAAGAAAAACCCCATTTGCGAGGCTTCAAACTAGAGAGATATAGTTGAAGCACAAGGCTCCTCTAAAGTAACAAGTTAAGGTTGTACTAACCCTTCTTTTACATTAAATTGAAGTGCATCCTACTTTTAACACATTAAATGTCAAGGGTGGATACACCCTTACTTGCTCAATTCAGAGACAATTCACTTTAGAGGAACTTTTTCCACAGTAGATTTAGGCCTTCTTTGCCTATCTGAAATAATTGTCCCCTGTAAAAATCAGAAGGAAACTAGGATATTAAAGGGAATTGTATGAAAAAAATAAATTTATCCTCATTAGAAATGACTTATATGCAGACTTGAAGATAGCTTTATATAAAAACAGAAGCTGCCAACCTATATCTGGAGAATAACACTATTACCCATTTGGTATGTGCACTTTTGAAAATGGGAAATCAGCGGGTTGGGGGCAGATATTATATTGATAATTATGAGCAACAATCTTGCATGTGTCATGTGCAACCAAATGTTCCAACTTCCAAGGGAGATTGGGAAGATATGTCTAGTTAGAAACAAAACAGAAATACAGTGTATGTAGTGACAACATCCTCCCAAAAATATTTAAGAGCTTTCATATGAATTATGAAATGATAAGAGTTTGGGCCCATGAAGTGCTCATCGCTTTATTTCATCTACTCCATTAGGTTGAAGTGTGACAACAGGTTTGTATTACACTTGTACATGACCTATATTAGAATAAATAGGAGCATGAGGTTAATTTTATATAACAACGATTCAAAGGCCTACTAGTGAGGTATTTTTGCTTTTCTCTTTTCCATCCAATCTCCAAATTTCAAACTGTTATAAGAGCTGTACCATTTATCATTAGCAATGTCCATAGTGGCATCCGCTGTAGAGTTTTCGAAATGTAGATCTGATCTCTGTTGTGTCCCCTCTTTCTTCATAATTTAACACCAGATAAATTTTTCCTTTGTGATTGCAGTAGTCAGAAGTTTCATCCTTTTGTCTCTCTCTTCATCATCAAACTATTTCCCTGTCAACACTGCTTCTGTTGTTCATCAACTTTAGGCATTTAGTGACTTAAAAAACCTTAAGCCTTTCTTTATTCAGACTTGATGCCTGAACATCGATATCTAAAGTACAAGGCATGTGACTCCTTGTTTGACAATTACAGAGCATGTGGTTTATCTTGAAAATTGACAAATGGGGACTTGTTTCCAGAAACATCATATTTCCTTTGCAACCTAATATCGTGTTTTTCAGGACAGCTGGAGATGATTCAACAAAGTATAGCTTCTAAATTTTGTGAGTATAGTCTGGGCAATTGTAAAATGGACTTGCCTAATCGTGATAAACAACTGACTGTTGCTGTGAAGAAGACAGCATTGAGAGATCTGCAAAATGATAATAAAATCATGGTGCCAACCTCTGTTGGAAGCTCTTCATTTTTCAAGGATAAGGATCTTGGTACTGATTCTAGTAGAGTTTCTGGCACCAAGAGACCCTTGTCTGACTACCCATTGAATCACCATCTCCAACAATCTCCAAGCAATAATGCTGCAAATGGACATCTTGTGTATGTCCGTAGAAAATCTGAAGCAGAATTGAGCAAGGGCACTGCTTTTGAAAATCCAAGTATTGATGCTTATTGTCCACATTCTAGGCAGCTTTGTTGTGGAGAGGAGACTGCTCAACCAAAATCTCAGACAAAGGAGCCACCTCAGTTAAAGGAACCAAAGGTTTCTTGTTTCCCAGCATTTGCACCTTTTCCTATGGCTTCTTCAATGAACTCATCTGGAAAGCCTTCAGTTCCTATTTCTCTTGGGAAATCTGCCATGAAGTTAGCACCAGTTGAGTCCAATTATGTGACAGCTTCTTCTGGCCCTACTACCATTGGTAATCCAAAGGGATTAAAAAATTTGCACTGGGAAGAGCGATACCAACAATTGCAGATGTTTTTGAGGAAATTGGACCAATCAGATCAAGAAGAATATATCCAAAGTATGTCCAGGAACCTTAAAATAATCCCTCAAATGCTTTCTTATGAAGTTCTTGATATTTTATATAGCTGATATCTCATCCTTTGGCAGTGCTTCGCTCCCTGTCCTCAGTTGAACTTAGCAAGCATGCTGTTGAGTTAGAGAAGAGATCAATTCAGCTTTCATTAGAGGAAGGTAATGAAATTGTTGTTGTGCATGTTTCCTTTCTTATCATCATGAGTTAGAGTTGATCTACTGGATGTCAGGTGTGCAATTAGGCATTAAATCAAATCTTATGATTTTTCACTGTCAATCGTGCTTGTGGTAGTTAATGTGAGTAAATCTTTGAATTACTTTGATGCTTTTTATTGCTGTTAAGCTTCTAGATGGGGGAATATGGAAATGATATATTTACATTTTGTTAGAGTTGTAGCTGTCAGCATCCCCAACCTGCGTACATGCATCTATATCCATGAAAATATTTTCAGCAACTATTTGTGTTTTAGTTTTATCAAACACGTATATTTTGAGAAAACAGGAAGCTGATAATTTTTCTCACGTTTTTTTCTCACGTATTTACCATGACGACAGCTAAAGAATTACAGCGTGTTGCTGTTTTAAATGTCTTGGGTAAATCAGTGAAGAACTTCAAAGCACCAGCAGATCATGACGAATGTTCAGACAAGTTGAAGGCATTATCATGATCTTCCCCATTTGGGCTGCTGTAAATTTCCTCAGACAGTGAAAACATTCTGATTGTTTATTGTGCTTAGTGTTTATGCTGATTGTTTTATAATCTCTTGTCAAGTTGACTAAGAAAGTATCTAGCATCTCCTTGTTCACAAAAATAAAAAAACGGCTATTTATTCCCAACTGTGCTTCTTGTACAGTTTGGATACCCACCCTTGCATTGCAGGTCATCAGGAGTTAACATTCACTGTTTATTTGGTAATATCCTGAGGCCTTACCGCAGGAATCGATACAGTACATCCTTGCCTACGAAAAATGATGTTAGGTTTAGCGCTTGAATGGCAGCGATATCCACGTTCAGATCTTGCTTAAGTAAACAATTAGCGAAAGGGATTTTCTGTCTTACACCCAATAATTTTTTCCAATACACCCAGCAATATAAGGGAAAAATTAAAAATATCCACATATAATATATACGGATTGACAATTCATGAGGCTAACAGATTGACTTATGGATTGTGCGCATGTGTGGGGGGGTGGGGGTGGGGGTGTGAGGGAGAGATTTTAAAATTGAGATAATATAAGGACTATAAAGTTATATTTTATTTTATTCTTTAATTTTTTCAAACAATGTGTGTGTGGGGGTGGGGGGGAGATTTTAAAATAGAGATAATATAAGGACTATAAAGTTATATTTTATTTTATTCTTTAATTTTTTTCAAACAATGTGTGTGTGTGTGTGGTGGGGGGGGGGGGGGGGAGATTTTAAAATAGAGATAATATAAGGATTATAAAGTTATATTTTATTTTATTCTTTAATTTTTTCAAACAACAAAATGCAATCTTTATTTCATTTCTTATAACATATCCAAACTATAAAATGATATCTCAATTCATTCATTCTTATTATGTTTCAATCTATTTTAATTCATTCGATATAATCAATCCAAACATATCCTAAGGAGACAATAGTTTTAAGTCATAAATTTTATTTTTGGAAATCGCATTTTCAAAAATATTATGCCTAAGAATGTTACTCTCATAAATATGTTTGTTTGACAATAATTATTTTTTTAAAAACTCCTTAAGTAAAAATGTTAAAATAAAAAAGGAAATGTGGAATAATGAAGTGGGAATAAATAGTTATGGTAGAAAATAACTTTCATTTCCATGGGAATCCATATACCTAGGGGTGGATGCACATATAACCTTTTGGGGATAATTACTCCCACAACATAAATTTTTATACTTCAATATTTTAATAATTTTTATTTTTGCTCCCACAAAAAAAAATAATGTTGCCCCTATAAAATATTTTTTAAAATAAATTGATGTAAAAAGTTATAAGAGAGATAAAAGACAAAATAAATTATTTCTAATTTTATCACTTTTGTTCTTAAATTTTTATAACATTGATAATAAGAAAATCATACACCATTTTTAAAATAGATAAATACATAGAGATCAAATACGTGCAAGCCTAAATATTTTTTTGTCATAACATTATGTCTTTTATAAAAAAAATTATAATACTTTTTTATAAATATATTATAATTTTTTTTGTCCAACTAATAAAATTTTCTAGATCTGTTGGTGCATATATCCACTCTTCCACGTGGGAATAAAAAAGCAAGACAATTATGAATATTTTACCATCTTAAAAATCAACCATTTATGAGAATGTTTTTGCAAAACTTGTATCAAGCACGTGTGCCCAAGTTTGCATTCTGAAAAATCTTATTCAATACCTTAAAATAACACCTGCTCAGTAAATATTTTAAGCTTAAGTTTTCTATTTTAATTTAACGGATGAAACTAAACATTCTATTCTTGTTTAAGAAAAGTATTATCTTATGATACGCTCCATGTGTGCGCTTGAAATAAGAGATAAAATAAATAAATCTTAATCATGGGATCATTAGAATTAGATTTGACTAAAATAATCAGGACCATTGCAAAAATTAACTATTTTTATCTCTCAAATTCTCACTGAATACACTCGTCAGTAAACTAACCAAATCAAATTTGAGGGAGAAAGGAGAAAACTGCAACATATTTATTGATCTTACTGAAAATCCAAATAGCATAACGCATGCAAAGAAGAAACTGAATGATGATAGACAACAGTACCGATAGGCGATAATAACTAATAAGTCGAGTCATTAGATTTTGGGGCCTCGTATAACTTTCCGTTGTAAATCCACTACATCTGACTTGGTTCTAACGTCACTGAACACAAATCATTGGTTGAGTATCAAATCTTTGAAAGTTGCAAGTTGAGGGGTCAAAATCAGGAAGGATATACATCATTAAAAGTATACAGTAGCAGACTATGATTAGTGTTTTATTACAAAAACTTTGTGGGAAAACACGTGGATATAAATCCTTAGGATCATGGTTTTTTTAAGGAGGTGCACCTTCTGTCACCTCTTAATTCTCAAACTACACTTGTTTGAGATATAATTTTCAAAGTACATCTTTTTTCCTTCATTCACGGATGTTTTTTTGGCCATCCCAACTTTCCTTGTTGATGTTTTTTTTTTAAAATTAAAATATTATTAAAATTAAATATTATATTATATTATATAAAATTATTTTTAATTAATTTTAAAATTATTTATTTATTAAATTATTTCTTGAATGATTATTTTATATTTTTTTTAAAGAGAAATATACATATTAAAAAAATATAAAAATTGAATAAAATTATAGTACAATTTTTTATTTACGTTATATGTAATTTTGTAGTTAAATTTATGTTTTATTGATTTTTTTGTTATGTTCTTATAATTAAAAAATAATAAAATTAGTTAATAATATTAACATAAATTAAAAAAATACCGTAAAATAAATAATTGATACATCTGTCTTATAAAGTAAAAAAAATTTCAAATTGTAGTAATTGAGATGATAGTCAATAATAATACAACATATTAAAAATTACAATTACAACACAAATATGATAGAATTAATGATGATATGGAATATATTACATGTCTTCTTCTATTTGGATGACTGGTTTGCTAAAAATAGCCAAAATTTCTATTGTGCAGAATCGTTTCCAATAGTTGGATTGTGTTAACACCTTTAGCAAGTCTTCGTCATTTTTTAATTCTGTTATCTCATATTCAATTAAAATTTTTGAATACTTAGCATGCATGACCTGGTTGTTGAAGGAACAATCGTCTAATCAATTGTGATCCGTGAATTCCATTAGGGGAACCCCTATAGGTGCAACTTGCTTGATTAAATCCTTGAGTTTGTTACATTCTGAAGGAATGCCAAATCTTACTGGATTAGTTCCAGTAAAGGAGTAACCCAAAAACTCACCTTGATGTGGTATGTTCCACTTCCCGTTGTAATACATAAGTGCATCATGAGTAGGAGTGATAGTTGATTGAAGTAGGTTGAGTATAGCATCCGGTGTTCTAATAATGGTACATAATAATTCTATAGGGCCAACACACGAGTATTGCTCATTACACATTAACATTGTGTAAACATCATCATCATTTTTCAATTGTAGAGATTGAAAAGAATATTGCTGACCTACATCTATGAATGGTTGTCGGTAGTAGATTTCATCCACTAATTGATCGCTGGTTAGTTAAAGGGTGTTGTGCATTCTATGCTTGAATGTATCAAAAGAACAGTCGTTAGGAACTCGCATTGGTGTTGGAGTGGGACTTTGAAAATAAACACCAGTTTGGTTGTGAGTATTGATCCATTTGAAAAAATGAAAGCTAATCTGGAGTTAGCAATGGTCTGAATGCTTGTTTCTCCCAAAAATGACATAGTAATAAGATTGAATTTGGTTTATGAGACTATGTTGTGTGAGATTGTACGTTTGTATTGTGTGTGTTGTGTTATTTATAGTTGTATGAGTATCTTGTCACGTTGATGTGTATTGGAATCCAATGTTTCTTTTTCCCTAATAACTGATGTACCAGACGTCCATTATAATTTCAAAGTAAAAAAAGAGATTATGAGTTGTCCCTCTCATGTCAGTTTTGCACACGTATCTGAAAATTAAATGTCTCACCTGCAAAACTAACATGAAATGAACAACTCATAATGCAGAGTGTTGTCGATTTAGATTGTGATTTATCTGATGTAATTAAAGCAACAAACTTCCATGATGATTTTCAGAGTGAACAAAGAGACTATGAGTTGTCAATTTCATGTCAATTTTGCAGGTGAGACATTTAATTTTTAGAGATGTGTGCAAATTGCAAAGTGTTGTCAATTTGGACTATGATTTTTCCCTTATAATTAAAGCAGCAGACATTCATGATTATTTTCAGAGTGAACAAAGAGATTATGAGTTGTTCATTTCATGTTCGTTTTGTCGATGAGATATTTAATTTTTAGAAACAGTGTAGTGTAAATTGCAAAGTATTGTGAATTTTGACGGTTATGTTACCATGTCGACTACTGCAGTAAAAATGGATAAACTGAAAATTGCTAATTTAAATTTAAAGGAAAAATTATTTCAATACGTAAAGTGATAATTGAAGACAAACATAAGACATTACATAAAAATCTCAAAGAAGAAATAACTTAGACATGAATGATCCGTAGATTACTAATCCCGTTTGAATATTAGTTCGTGGGATGGAGACATGTTACTTCCTTTGGGTCCGGAAGAGGAGTCAATATCACTATCATGGTTTTTGACCCAACAAGTCTCGTATTCATCTTATAAGTCCTCAAGATTAGAGGTTGAGTCATGTTGGTTGCCTGGTGGGTTATTATTGTGACAAATTATGGCAAATAACTCCACAAATGGTAGTGATGGATTGTTGTCAATGATGTTGAAGATTTGTCGAACATCAGCATCATCTCGCAGAATAAAAGATGTGTACATATAACGTTGTCCTGACTCAAATATAGGGCACCAAAAGTGGAGATGTTGGATATGTTGTTGTGGGTCAATGTATAGTTTTTGGTGAACAAGTTCAAGCAATTGTGTAAAGGTTATGACCTTGTTGACCACGAAAGTTTTTGTGTTGTTACTAACAAAGGTGGTGCCCTCATTAGTATTGCAAATTTGGCCGTCGTAGTAAACACAAACATATGCAATTAGGTAACCCATTGTGGTAGGGATTGAGATGAAAATTTGAAATTGTTACGAATGTCTTTAGTTGTAGTGGTATTTATAGAATTTGGTTATAGTTGGGTGAGTCACATGGTTAATTGTGCATTTAGATGAACATGTAAATGAACACTTAAGCATATTTACAAGGGTCCATAATGTGCAAATTGCAGAGTGAACAAAACAACTGAGTGAAAAAAATTGAGTTGTCCATGTCATGTCAGTTTTACTGGTGCGACATTAATTTTTTTAGAGATGTGTGCAAATTGTCGAATGTTGTCAATTTCAACTGTGATTTATCCCTGATAATTGATGGAGCAGAAGTCCATTATAATTATTAGAGTGAAAAAAAAAATTGAGTTGTCCATGTCATGTGAGTTTTACTGGTGCAACATTTATTTTTTTAGAGATGTGTGCAAATCACCGAATGTTGTCAATTTTGACTGTGATTTATATATCTCTGGTAATTGATGGAGTAGAAGTTCATTATAATTATCAGAGTGAAAAAAATTGAGTTGTCCATGTCATGTCAGTTTTACTGGTGCGACATATATTTTTTTAGAGACATGTGCAAATTGCTGAGTGTTGTCAATTTCAACTATGATTTATCCCTGGTAATTGATGAAGCATAAGTCCTTTATAATTTTAGAGTAAAAAAACACTAATTTGTGCAAATTGCAAAGTGTGTTACAAATATTTTTTTTGGATTTTTTGACGTTATTACCATGTAAAAAGTGTCCAAATCATAGTTTTTTTATTATTTTGTGCTTGTATTTTGAGGTGATATCCCATGGAACTAGTGCACAATATTTTTTTTTTGGATTCTTTGACGTTAAAAACATGAAAAAATGTGTCATGAATATCATTAATGTGTTTGACATCATTTGAAAAAAATGCAGAACATGAGTACTTACACATAGTTGCAAAGGTTCAAATCATAATTTTTTTTATTTTATGCTTCTATTTTGAGTTGTCTTTCAAAGGAACTGGTGCACGATATAATTTTTTTTTTATTCTTTGACGTTCAAACCATGAAAAAAGTGTGTCACGAATATCATTAAAGTGTTAGACATAATTTGAAAAAAATTCAGAACATGGGTACTTAAGCATAGTTACAAGGGTCAAAATTATAGTTTTTTTGATTGTGTTTCTATTTTGAGGTGTTATTCCATGAAACTTGTGCACAATATTTTTTTTTTGGATTCTTTGACGTTCAAATCATAGAAAAAGTGAGTCACAAATATCATTAATGTATTAATGTGTTCGACATAATTTTTAAAAAAATGCAGAACATGGGTACTTAGCATAGTTGCAAGGGTCCAAATCATCATATTTTTGATCTTGTGCTTCTATTTGAGGTGTTATTTCATGAAACAGATGCACGATATAATTTTTTTTGAATTCTTTGACGTTCAAACCATGAAAAAAGTCTGTCACGAATATCATTAAAGTGTTGGACATAATTTGAAAAAAATACAGAACATGGGTACTTAAGCATAGTTGCAAGGGTCTAAATCATAATTTTTTTTATTTTGTACTTCTATTTTGAGGTGTTATTCCATGGAACTGGGCACAATATATTTTTTTGGATTCTTTGACATTCAAATCAAAGAAAAAGTGAGTCACAAATATCATTAATGTGTTCGGCATAATTTTAAAAAAATGCAGAACATGGATACTTAACCATAGTTGCAAGGGTTCAAATCATAGTTTTCTTTTATTTTGTGCTTGTATTTTGAGGTGTTATTCTATGGAACTAGTGCGCGATATAAATTTTTTTTGGATTCTTTGACGTTATTACCATGGAAAAAGTGTGTCACGAATATCATTAACGTGTTCGACATCATTTGAAAAAAAATGTAGAACATGGATACTTAAGCATAGTTGTAAGGGTGCAAATCATAGTTTTTTGATTTTATGCTTCTATTTTGAGGTGTTATTACATGGAACTGGTGGACAATATATATTTTTTTGAATTCTTTGACGTTCAAATCATAGAAAAAGTGAGTCACAAATATCATTAATGTATTAAGGTGTTTGACATAATTTTAAAAAAATACACAACGTGGGTACTTACCCATAGTTGCAAGGGTTCAAATCATAGTTTTTTTAATTTTATTTTGTTCTTGTATTTTGGGTGTTATATCATGGAACTGGTGCACGATATATTTTTTTTTGGATTCTTTGACGTTGTAACCATGGAAAAAGTGTGTCACGAATATCATTAATGTGTTCGACATTATTTGAAAAAAATGAAGAACATGCGTACTTAGCATAGTTGCAAGGGTCCAAACCATAATTTTTTTGATTTTGTGCTTCTATTTTGAGGTGTTATTTCATGAAACTAGTGCACGATATAATTTTTTTGAATTCTTTGACGTTCAAACCATGAAAAATGTGTCACAAATATCATTAAAGTGTTGGACATAATTTGAAAAAAATGCAAAATATGGGTACTTAAGCATAGTTGTAAGGGTCTAAATCATAGTTTTTTTTTTATTTTGTACTTCTATTTTGAGGTGTTATTCCATGAAACTAGTGCACAATATATATTTTTTGGATTCTTTCACGTTCAAATCATAGAAAAAGTGAGTCACAAATATCATTAATGTATTAATGTGTTCAACATAATTTTTAAAAAATGCAAAATATGGGTACTTAACCATAGTTGCAAGGGTTCAAATCATAATTTTTTTTATTTTATGCTTGTATTTTGAGGTGTTATTCTATGGAACTGGTGCCTGATATAATTTTTTTGGATTCTTTGATGTTATTACCATGGAAAAAGTGTGTCACGAATATCATAAACCTTTTCGACATCATTTGAAAAAAATACAGAACATGGGTACTTACGCATAGTTGCAAGGGTTCAAATTATAGTTTTTTTGATTTTGTGTTTGTATTTTGAGGTGTTGTTGCATGGAACTGGTGCACGATAATTTTTTTTTTGGATTCTTGGACGTTATTACCATGGAAAAAGTGTCACGAGTATCATTAATGTGTTTGACATCATTTGAAAAAAATGCAGAACATGGATACTTAACATAGTTGCAAGGGTCCAAATCATAGTTTTTTTGATTTTGTGCTTTTATTTTGAGGTTTTATGTCATGGAACTGGTGCACGATATAATTTTTTTTTTAATTCTTTGATGTTCAAACCATGAAAAAAGTTTGTCACGAATATCATTAAAGTGTTGGACATAATTTGAAAAAAATGCAGAACATGGGTACTTAAACATTGTTGCCAGGGTCCAAATCATAGTTTTTTTTTATTTTGTACTTCTATTTTGAGGTGTTATTCCATGGAACTAGTGCACGATATATTATTTTTTTTGGATTCTTTGACATTCAAATCATAGAAAAAGTGAGTCACAAATATCAATAATGTATTAATGCGTTCGACATAATTTTAAAAAAATGCAGAACATGAGTATTTAACCATAATTGCAAGGGTTCAAAGCATAGTTTTTTATTTATTTTGTGCTTGTATTTTGAGGTGTTATACCATGGAACTGGTGCACGATATAATTTTTTTTGGATTCTTTGACGTTATTACCATGAAAAAAGTGTGTCACGAATATCATTAATTTGTTCGACATCATTTGAAAAAAATGCAGAACATGGGTACTTAGCATAGTTGCAAGGGTCCAAATCATAGTTTTTTTTATTTTGTGTTTTTATTTTGAGGTTTTATGTCATGGAACTGGTGCACGATATAATTTTTTTTGAATTCTTTGACTTTCAAACCATGAAAAAAGTTTGTCACGAATATCATTAAAGTGTTGGACATAATTTGAAAAAAATGCAGAACATGGGTACTTAAACATGTTAGACAAGTGGCCTCAGATATCTTAAGAAGGGGGGGGTTGAATTAAGATATTCGAAACTTTTTCCCCTAATTAAAAATCTATCTTACTTTTTACTTAAGTTATGAATTCCCTTAATGACAATCTTCTTAAATATTAATTCAAATGAAGCAACTTGAATATGAATATAAAGCAATAATAAATAAAGGAGATTAAGGGAAGAGAAAATGCAAACTCAGTTTTATACTGGTTCGGCCACACCCTTGTGCCTACGTCCAGTCCCCAAGCAACCCGCTTGAGAGTTCCACTAACTTGTAAATTCCTTTTACAAGTTCTAAACACACAAGGACAACCCTTCCTTTGTGTTTAGAGATTCTTTACAACAAGAGACTCACAGTCTCTTAATCCCTTAGAGAATGAGAAGAAGAAGAGGAACAAATCTCTCTTGAAAGAGATGGATTTTACAGATTGAGCACTCAATTAATTCCTTAATGAATTGCACTTGAATTGGCCAAGGAATTCTTTAAGAGGATAAAATGAAATTGCTTTTTGAGAGGATAAACACTTTGTTGTTCTGAAAATCTCTGAGCAATTTCGTGTTTAAGTCACATATATATAGACCATTGGTGGTCATGAGTAAAGCCTTTGAAAAGTTGTGACTCTTGAAATTATTTTTCTGAAATTCCTGTCTGGTAATCGATTACAGCAATTGTGTAATCGATTACAGCTTTTAAAATTTGAATTAAAACGTTTACTAACTGCTGGTAATCGATTACCACAATTGTGTAATCGATTACAGCTTTTAAAATTTCGAATTCAAATTTTTATAGCTGTTATAAAACGTATTTGGCCACTGGTAATCGATTACATCCTCTGGTAATCGATTACCAGAGAGTAAAAGCTTTGAAAAACACTTTTTATTTTAAATCACTTGGCCAAACCTTTGCTAATTCAATTAGGAATTCCCTTCCTAATATTCTAGTGATCATCTTGATGTTGTGACTTGTAATCTTGAAGTATTGTCTTGAATTTTAATCTTGAAAAGCCCATTTGCATCAATTGCAACACATCATCATGATCATCATCAAAACATCAAAGCCAATTGCATCTACAATCTCCCCCTTTTTGATGATGACAATACAATACCTGAAATCAAGATTCAAGCAAGCAACAAACAATTGTATATAGATAAAATGTGCATCCGTTTTCTCCCCCTATATTTCGGAATACATGATCACTTGATTTCTAAGTTTGTTAAGCTTTTTCTTAAGCTTTTGCTACAACCTTTTTCTCCCCCTTTGGCAACATCAAAAAGCCAAAGAACTCGGAAATCAACACAGTTATAACAATGGAGTAGCAAGATATAAGTATCAGAGTATTAAATCCAATAAGCCAAACTCATAATCAAGAAAATAATCAAACCAGAATTCAAATAACATAAAATGTCAACAACCACAAAATATCCAAGACTGAAACACAAGAAAAATAAGCAAAGTACTTAGCATAATAATGTAAATTCTAAGAAACTAAAAGCCAAAATACACGGCTTATAAAAGATAAATAAGCAGAATCTAAAATCTAAGAAGACGGAGGAGGTGGTGGAAGATCAAAACTCTGACGAATGTATCCGACATCCTCTTCAAGCTGTGTAAGACGAATGTCCATACCGGCAAAGCGTGAATCTAACGAGTCAAAGCGGTCACCAACATACGAACGAAGACCCCGTAATTCGGAGAGGACTTCATTCATGAGTGCGGAATCTTCACGTTGAGGGGGAGGTGAAGGAGTACGTTCATCTTGAGGAGGGAGTGCATCCTTCTTCAGCCATTGTCCATTCCGATCTTTACGATACCCAAAGGAGGTCACTGCTCCAGCACCAATTGCAAAGGAACGCTTGACTTGAACAAAGGGTTCATCATCAAGCGGAATTTGAAAATGACGCAAAAACAGAGTAATCAAATGTGGATAAGGAAGAGGTGCATTGGCCCGTAATGCCTTATGCATTCGGTACCGAACCAAATGGGCCCAGTCGATCTGACGACCGGTTAGAAAAGCCCACATAAGAATCAAATCCTCCTCAGAGGCTTGTGCTAAATTTGAAGACCGAGGAAGCAAAATCCTAACGATGATATAATGCATGATGCGATTATCAAAAGTTAATGACCCGGCCAACAATCTACCGGTCATGTCAGCTTGATCATTGCAGACCATGCGACGAGCATCATGACTCGAATAATCGAATTTCCAGTCATCAACAATGGTGCCCTCAAAAGGTGCACCTTGACTGGGTAAATGAGTCAAAGAAAAGAAAAGTGACTGATCAATGACCATAGAAGTACCATGCACCTCAGACATAATAATACCATCCTGAATTTTTAAATTGCAGTAGAAGACCTTTACAAGTTCAGGATAATATGGCAATTTAAATGACATGAAATCAACAAGACCAGAATTTTGAAACACTTGATAGCAATCAAACGTTTCATCATTAAAGAACTCTACGTCTAGATACTTAGGGTCTAAGATTATTCTAGAAGAAAACTGAGAAAGGTACCGTAGACGTTGATCATCGGATGAAAACAATGTTGATGATCTTGGAGATGACAAAGAAGGAGGAATAGGTGCTGTGGGTGCTCCGGATGGGCCGTGACGGCGATGGGCAGCAGCGGTAGCGGTGGAGGATGATCCCTTTCTCTTCTTTGATGGCTCTGCCATTTGATGAAGTTTTTCTGGATTTTGATCGGTGGAAGTGAAAGAGGAGTGAAAAAGAGGAAGATTGGGCTTTACGGGACGTGATTTGGTGAAGAATTGAGTGAGAATCGAAGGTTTGAAGTTCTAGGTATGGAGGAAAACGTGGAGGAAGCTTTGGCTGCGCACGAGCTCAGATTTCGTGAGTATTTATAGAAGATGACGCATTGTAATCGATTACAGGTATTGGTAATCGATTACAGGCCCAATAAGCCTTCTGGTAATCGATTACAGGATGTTGTAATCGATTACAGGCTGCCTGTTCATGTGTAATCGATTACACTGGATGGTAATCGATTACCAGAGCCTATCCTAGGCTAGTTTCTAAGAGAATATCTATATTTATGCTCAAATACATCCTATATGTCTAATTTTCACTACTAATACACTAAATTCAATCATTCAATTACTATATACACAAGAAATCATAAATTCTATCATAAAAACAAGAATTCAAACAAGATCAACCAAAATAATCTACAATCAAAAGGTAAAAAAAAATAAATCAACCAATCAATCAACCAATCAATCAACCAATCAATCAACCAATCAATTCCTATTTTTCTAAATCTCTTACATCTAAGAGACCTAATTCTCTTCTAATAGAGAAAAACACTTCCTTGGGGAGAGGTTTAGTGAAAATATCAGCAAGTTGATTCTTAGTATCAACAAATTCTAATACACAATCTCCCTTTAAGACATGATCTCTAAGAAAGTGGTGTCTAATCTCTATGTGTTTAGTTCTTGAATGTTGAACTGGGTTTTTGGATAGATTTATGGCACTAGTATTATCACACTTAATAGGTATGCGATCAAGAATGATGCCATAGTCAGATAATTGTTGCTTCATCCATAAAATTTGTGCACAACAACTACCGGCAGAGATATACTCCGCTTCAGCAGTAGATAAAGCAACACTGTTTTGTTTCTTACTATGCCATGAGACAAGAGCCGATCCAATAAATTGACAAGTTCCACTTGTACTTTTTCTATCAGTTTTAGATCCGGCAAAATCAGAATCAGAATATCCTATTAAGTTACATGTTGAATTCTTAGGATACCATAATCCTAAATTGATTGTTCCTAATAGATATCTCATGATTCTCTTTACTGCACTTAGATGTGATTGTTTGGGGTTGGATTGAAACCTAGCACACATGCATACACTAAACATAATATCAGGTCTACTAGCAGATAAATAAAGAAGAGATCCGATCATACCTCGATATTGTTTTATGTCTATAGACTGACCAGATTCATCTTTATCTAAGTAACAATTAGTGCTCATCGGTGTAGACATGTGTTTTGCACTATCCATCCCAAATCTTTTGATCAATTCCTTGCAGTATTTGGATTGATTGATGAATATACCTTCTTGAGTTTGCTTGATTTGTAATCCCAGAAAGTACTTTAGTTCTCCCATCATTGACATTTCAAATTCACTTTGCATATCAAGGGAAAACTCCTTGCATAATGAATCATTAGTGGATCCAAAAATTATATCATCAACATATATTTGAACCAACAAAATATCATTATGCCTTCTCTTTATGAATAATGTGGTATCCACTTTACCTCTGGAGAATTCTTTTTCAAGAAGAAAATTACTTAATCGTTCATACCATGCCCTAGGGGCTTGTTTCAAACCATAAAGAGCCTTTTGTAATTTATAAACATGGTTTGGTTTATCAGAAATTTCAAAACCAGGGGGTTGTTCAACATATACCTCTTCTTGAATTAAGCCATTTAAAAAGGCACTCTTAACATCCATTTGATAAAGTTTAAAGTTCATTATGGATGCATATGCCAAAAGCATTCTAATGGCTTCTAATCTTGCAACAGGAGCATATGTTTCTTCATAGTCTATCCCCTCTTCTTGATTATACCCTTTTGCTACTAATCTAGCTTTATTTCTAATAATTATCCCATGTTCATCTAATTTATTTCTAAAAACCCATTTTGTTCCAATGACAGGATAATTTTCAGGTTTTTCTACTAATTTCCATACATTGTTTCTTTCAAATTGGTTTAGTTCTTCTTGCATGACAATGATCCAATTATCATCTACTATGGCTTCTTTTATATTTTTAGGTTCAATCATAGATACAAAAGCCATATTATTGCATAAATCTTTAAGAGAATGTCTAGTTGTTACCCCTTTAGAGATATCACCAATAATATTGTCGAGGGGATGATCTCTTGAAGTTTTCCATTCTCTTGGGAGTGCATCATTGGATTTGCCTTCTTCTGGAGGATCTTCATTGTTTCCTTTGTCATTTCCTTTAGAATCTTGTTCATGAATGTTCATATGTTCTAAAGAATCTGCAATGTCATCTAGCATATTCTTTGTTGACAATATAGCATTAGATTCATCAAAGGTAACATGAATGGATTCCTCTATATTCATAGTTCTCTTATTATATATTCTATATGCTTTGCTTTGTAAAGAATATCCAAGAAAAATGCCTTCATCAGATTTTGCATCGAATTTTCCTAGATTATCTTTACCATTATTAAGTACAAAGCACTTGCACCCAAAAACATGTAGATGAGAAATATTAGGTTTTCTACCGTTAAATAACTCATATGGGGTTTTCTTTAAAATAGGTCTTATCAAGGCTCTATTCATGATGTAACATGTAGTATTGACAGCTTCAGCCCAAAAATACTTTGGAAGAGAAGTATCATTTAATAAAGTTCTTGCAATTTCTTCCAATGACCTATTTTTCCTCTCAACAACTCCATTTTGTTGAGGAGTTCTTGGTGCAGAAAAATTATGTTCAATACCATGTTCATCACAAAATAATTCAAAATCTTTATTTTCAAATTCACCCCCATGATCACTTCTAATGGATGCAATCTTGAGATTTTTCTTGTTTTGTATGACTTTAGCAAGTTTCCTAAATGCATGGAATGAATCACTTTTATGTGTAATAAATAATGTCCAAGTATATCTAGAGAAATCATCAACTATAACTAAAGCATAGTAATTTCCTCCAAAACTCATGGTTCTAGATGGACCAAATAGATCCATATGCAATAACTGTAATGGTCGAGTGGTTGAAACAACATTTTTAGATTTGAATGAGACTCTTGTTTGTTTGCCCTTTTGACATGCATCGCATAATTTATCTTTTTCAAATTTCAATTTAGGCAAACCAACTACTAAATCCTTTGAAATTAATTTATTTAAGTGATTCATGTTTATGTGAGCAATTCTTTTATGCCATAACCATGGATCATCATCTTTACTTAGAAAGCAATGATTGTTTTCTTGTTTTATGCTTAAGTCTATCATGTAAACATTATTGACTCTATGTCCTACATGCTTTATATCAATGTCATGCTTATGTTCTATAAGACATTTCTGAGAATCAAATGATACTAGATAGCCTTTGTCACATAGTTGACTAACGCTAAGCAGGCTATGCTTAAGACCTTCAACAAGTAGAACATTTTCAATGGAGTTTGAAGAATTTGTACCTATTTTACCCACTCCAAGAATTCTACCTTTGTTGTTGTCACCATATGTTACATGCCCGCTTTTCTTTGGAGATATGTGTGTAAAATTTGATGCATCTCCAGTCATATGTTTTGAGCATCCGCTATCTATGTACCACTTCTTTCTCAAAGATACCTGCATAATCAAGTTTTTGACTTAGGTACCCAAATTTTATTGGGTCCTTGCATGTTAGTATTAACTGAGGATCCTTTTGGGACCCATATCATTTTAATATTACTGTAATTTTTCTTGAAGTAGCAAGTTGATATGCCATGTCCTCTTCTTCCACAGTAAAAACAAGTGATAGAATTAGAATTACATTTTTGTGTGGAAGTGGAAAAGTTTTTATGAACCTTTTGTAGTTTTTCAGATTTATACCCTAGTCCATTTTTATTAGACACATATCTTTGTTTACTTAATATAACATCTAAATTATTTCTACTATATGAAAATTTTGCAAGTGAATTTTTTAACTCTTTAATTTCTTTTACATATTTATCACAACAACTACAAGAATCTGTTATTTTCTTGTCATTTATAGTGGAGATATTAACTTTTTCATTTGTTTTAGAGATTGAAACTTCATTTCTAAGAAGATCTAATTCTTTGTTTAATTTTGAAATTTCATTTTCTAAATTTGAAATTGTTTTCTTTGATGATGAAACTAATTTTGCAAGTTTAATTGATTCTTTATGCAAATCAGCAAATGCATCTTGCAATTCATCAAAAGAAATAGATAAGTTGTTTGAAGATGTTACCTCTTCATCACTTTCGTAACTTTTTGCCATAAGGCAAAGATTTATCTCTTCATTTTCAGAATCATCAGAGGATTCCAAATCATTTTCATCCCATGTGATGTATGCTTTCTTTAGTTTCTTCTCACTATGATTTTTCTTTTCAGATTTTTCCATCTTTTTCTTGAAGATGGGACAATCAACCCTCAGATGTCCAGGTTGATTGCATTCAAAGCATTTTAGAGTAGAGGATGAATTTTCTGTCCTTCTCTTTGATTTAAAATTTGGTCGCCTCTGATTTCCTCTTACTTTAAGAAATTTGTTGAACCTTTTTACAAAGAAACTTAGATCATCATCATCATCAGCATCATTATCCTGATCACTTTCTTCTTGAATTGAAGATGATGCTTTAAGAGCAATTCCTTTCTTTTTCTTGTCATTTTCTTCATTTTGGTGCAATCTCAATAGTTCCATCTCGTGTTCCTGCAACTTACCAAATAAAGTGGCAAGAGACATGTTAGACAAATCTCTTGATTCAGAAATAGCCGTTACTTTGGGTTGCCATTCTCTACTTAAACATCTTAGCACCTTGTTTATAAGATCTTCATTTTGAAATTCTTTGCCTAAGGCTGCTAGATGATTTACTATATGTGTAAATCTCTTTTGCATACTCTGAATATTTTCATTTGTATTCATTCTAAATAATTCATACTCATGAGTTAGTGCATTTATCCTAGATCTTTTAACATCTGTAGTTCCTTCATGTGTTAATCGAAGAGTGTCCCACATTTCCTTAGCACTCTTGCAATTTGAAACTCTGAAATATTCATCCATTCCTAGGGCAGATGTTATTATGTTTTTGGCTTTTAGGTTGTATTGTACTCGTTTTCTATCCTCTTCAGACCATCTATCTCTAGGTTTTTCTATGGTTATGCTTTCACTTGATGAACTACCATCTATTGAAACTCTTTCTACTGTGGTGGGTATATAAGGCCCTATTTCAATGGCTTCCCAGATATTTAGATCTATTGCCTCGATAAAAATTTGCATTCGGGTTTTCCAGTAGTGGTAACCCTCTCCATTAAAGATTGGAGGTCTATTGATAGAATTCCCTTCTGGAAATAAGGAATTTGCTGAGGCCATCTTTTTCTTGAAGCTTCTAAACTTTGTACAAGAATGAAGCTCTGATACCACTTGTTAGACAAGTGGCCTCAGATATCTTAAGAAGGGGGGGTTGAATTAAGATATTCGAAACTTTTTCCCCTAATTAAAAATCTATCTTACTTTTTACTTAAGTTATGAATTCCCTTAATGACAATCTTCTTAAATATTAATTCAAATGAAGCAACTTGAATATGAATATAAAGCAATAATAAATAAAGGAGATTAAGGGAAGAGAAAATGCAAACTCAGTTTTATACTGGTTCGGCCACACCCTTGTGCCTACGTCCAGTCCCCAAGCAACCCGCTTGAGAGTTCCACTAACTTGTAAATTCCTTTTACAAGTTCTAAACACACAAGGACAACCCTTCCTTTGTGTTTAGAGATTCTTTACAACAAGAGACTCACAGTCTCTTAATCCCTTAGAGAATGAGAAGAAGAAGAGGAACAAATCTCTCTTGAAAGAGATGGATTTTACAGATTGAGCACTCAATTAATTCCTTAATGAATTGCACTTGAATTGGCCAAGGAATTCTTTAAGAGGATAAAATGAAATTGCTTTTTGAGAGGATAAACACTTTGTTGTTCTGAAAATCTCTGAGCAATTTCGTGTTTAAGTCACATATATATAGACCATTGGTGGTCATGAGTAAAGCCTTTGAAAAGTTGTGACTCTTGAAATTATTTTTCTGAAATTCCTGTCTGGTAATCGATTACAGCAATTGTGTAATCGATTACAGCTTTTAAAATTTGAATTAAAACGTTTACTAACTGCTGGTAATCGATTACCACAATTGTGTAATCGATTACAGCTTTTAAAATTTCGAATTCAAATTTTTATAGCTGTTATAAAACGTATTTGGCCACTGGTAATCGATTACATCCTCTGGTAATCGATTACCAGAGAGTAAAAGCTTTGAAAAACACTTTTTATTTTAAATCACTTGGCCAAACCTTTGCTAATTCAATTAGGAATTCCCTTCCTAATATTCTAGTGATCATCTTGATGTTGTGACTTGTAATCTTGAAGTATTGTCTTGAATTTTAATCTTGAAAAGCCCATTTGCATCAATTGCAACACATCATCATGATCATCATCAAAACATCAAAGCCAATTGCATCTACAAAACATTGTTGCAAGGGTCCAAATCATAGTTTTTTTTTTATTTTGTACTTCTATTTTGAGGTGTTATTCCATGGAACTAGTGCACGATATATTTTTTTTGGATTCTTTGACGTTCAAATCATAGAAAAAGTAAGTCACAAATATCATTAATGTTTTAATGTGTTCGACATAATTTAAAAAAATGCATAACATGGGTACTTAACCATAGTTGCAAGGGTTCAAATCAAAGTTTTTTTATTTTATTTTGTGCTTTTATTTTGAGGTGTTATTCCATGGAACTGGTGCACAATATAATTTCTTTTTGGATTCTTTGACATTATTATCATGGAAAAAGTGTGTCATGAATATCATTAATGTATTCGACATCATTTGAAAAAAATGCATGACATGAGTACTTACGCATAGTTGCAAGGGTTCAAATCATATTTTTTTTTTATTTTGTGTTTGTATTTTGAGGTGTTGTTGCATGGAACTAGTGCACGATATAATTTTTTTTGGATTCTTTGACGTTATTACCATGGAAAAAGTGTGTCACGAATATCATTAAAGTGTTTGACATAATTTGAAAAAATGCAGAATATGGGTACTTAACCATAATTGCAAGGGTCCAAATCATAGTTTTTTTATTTTGTGCTTCTATTTTGAGGTGTTATTTCATGGAACTGGTGCACAATATATTTTTTTTTGGATTCTTTGACGTTGAAATCCTAGAAAAAGTGAGTCACAAATATCATTAATGTATTAATGTGTTCGACATAATTTCAAAAAAATGCAGAACATGGGTACTTAACCATAGTTGCAAGGGTTCAAATCATAGTTTTTTTTTTATTTTGTGCTTGTATTTTGAGGTGTTATACCATTGAACTGGTGCACGATATAATTTTTTTTGGATTCTTTGACGTTATTACCATGAAAAAAGTGTGTCACGAATATCATTAATGTATTCGACATCATTTGAAAAAAAAATGCAGAACATGGGTACTTAGCATAATTGCAAGGGTCCAAATCATAGTTTTTTTTTTTATTTTGTGCTTCTATTTTGAGGTGTTATTTCATGGAACTGGTGCACGATATAATTTTTTTGAATTCTTTGACGTTCAAACTATGAAAAAGTGCGTCATGAATATCATTAAAGCGTTGGACATAATATTAAATGATGGTTGAAAATAATTTTTTATATATATATAAAATAATTTTCAACTATACCCCTCAATCACAAGGTATATTAAAGCTATGATTTTATATATATATATAAAAGAGGGGTGCTATTGTCCATAACCGAAGTGTACACCTCTCTCTCTACTCTTGTGTATGTATGAGTGCGTGGGTGCATGTGAAAAAAAAAACACATAGAAGACATTTGAAAAGAGAGAAATTTTTCACATTCGAGAATCATAAATTATGGAAATCAAGATTCTTATTAATGAATATATTTCATTTGATTGGTCATAATTTTTTTAAAAAAAATATTTAGATAAATTTTCTGAAAATAAAAAATTAAATGATATTTTTACTAATTACTTTCATTATTTACCATAATAATTAATCTAATAAGAATAACATGATATTTCTAATGTAATAAAAAAAAATTAACTCATGATAGTAAAAATTTCACCTCCCTTATGTGAAAGATTTTGTGAAAAACTAATTTAAAAAAACATTTTCAAAAAATCTTCGATCTCAAGAATGTTATTTTTTATAATTGATAAAAAAAAAATTCCCCTACCAAAACTTCATATGTAAAAAGAATCATATAAAGATTTTAAGATTATTTCCATAAGAAATATAGATATTCTTAATTCAGGCTTAAAACCTCCAGTCCGTTTTAAGATATATTGAAACCTATCTTTGTCTTCACATAAAAGATTTAGTTTTTTTTAAGCAAAAAGAAGAATTTAATTCAAGTTATAGGAAATGTTTTTTATTTTTTTAAGAGAGGAAATGTTTTGATTATATAAGAAAAATTGGATAATAATATTATTCACTAGCGTATAATTTTTTTTTTTTGAAGTGTAGTTTTACGTGTATAGTTTTATTCACTCGCGTATAGTTACCTGTTATCTTACATTTACACTTTTGTTACTATATATTACAATTGTTTTTACTAAAATATTTACATCATATATTCTCCAATTCTATTTATTTCTTTTATTTTTCTAGTTATGAAATATGAGGAGTAAATTATATGTATTAGAACATTTTGACTGCACTTACGTTTAATAGAAGAAACAATTTGTCTTTGAGAATGTGAAACTAAGATTCAAACTCTCATAAAATCAACTCCAACAGGAAGTGCTCTACACATATCTATAATAAGAAAAACCCAAATGAGAAAATTGCACCGTGTGAGATATGTCATTGTGGGTCCCACTTATGGAATGGGCTTCAACTTTAGCATCCAATTTTTAGTGGTCATGTGAGATCAATTGGGTTGTTGTATGAATATAATATTTAATTTATTTCACTTATTTATTAAACTTGTATTTTATTTAGTCGTTGGAGTTCGTTTTATTTTTCTTTTATTGGCATTCAACATTGATTTTTATTACCATTGAGATGAATGTAATCCAAATTAACACTACTATAAAAAATCATTTTAATATTGAATCAATTGTTATACAATATTTTGTAACAGTCAATTTTTTTTAATGTTATATAGTATAATTTTGTAGTGTATAAATAATGTATTTTGATATATTTTTTTACAACAATTCTCTCAATTTCTTTAATTTTATTTCATCTATTTACTCTCTTAAATTTTATTATTCGTATTTTCTTTTCTTTACACACAAATGAATTCCAATAATCTTAACTTTTACTTCAATTGGATGCCTAATTGTCAAACCCCAAATGCTCAAAATGTTCAAAATCTTTTCCAATCTTCAAATTCTTCAAATAATCCAAATATGAGAAATTTTTCCCAATTTCCATTCTTTAATGATGAGTAGTGGTGGAGATTGTTATGATCAACAAGTATAAACACCGGTGAGATCTATAACATAGTCTCAAGTTCCTCTGTTTTCCTCCAAAATTAACTTGAATTTTTTTGCAATCGATGAAGATATAAGCTTGAGTGGTCATGCGAATTCTAAACAAAGGTTTAGCATGGATGAAGATAAACTATTCATTAATGCATGGTTGAATGTTTCAAATGACCCAATTGTTGGGGTTGATCAAAAGGGAGATGACTTTTGGTTAAGAATAAAAAAATATTATGATGAAAATCTTGTTAACGAAGGAGAAGGGAGAGTAGGTGCACTAAATTCTCGTTGGACAAAGATGCAATAAAATCTTGTTGGACAAAGATGAATGGTGATGTTCAAAAGTTTTATAGGTGTTATGCACAAGCCTTCTAGATGAAGAAAAGTGGGAGCTTTGAGGATGAAGAAAAGTTTCGGAGGCGTACACATCATCATCTCAATCAGACACAACAAAAATTTAGAATTTGACCCAACACCATCTTTACAACGTCTGATGGGAACAAAAATGGCAAAAAGGAAAGCTAAAGTGAAATCCAAAGAAACAAATTCTGACCTCACGAAATTAAGGCAATGCAAGAGTCGTTAAGTCAGGTATAGGTAAAATTAGAATATCATATACGTATTGAGGAGACTGAAGTATGGAACCGAGACTTTAAAGGATTTTGTTACCCTCACGAAGGATACAACTGGGATGGCAGAGACACAACTTCAATATCACAATCATTTGTGTGAAATAATTAAGAAAAACATAGGTTGAACTAAGCATTGGGGGTCAAAGTAGCCGTTACACAACATTAGTTGTTGATCCTTATATATTCTTTTAATGCTATCATTTTGTATCACACCACTTTGTTTCCCTAGTGTCTCTTTTCTTTAATTGTATTTGTGTACTATTTCTTGTCTTTTTCTGTCAAATGGATCCTTATGATTCGTATTCTAACAGTGAGCTGAATTTGAAATTTATCGAATATAAATTGAGTGTCATTCATACCAACATAAGTGTATTAAAAAAATATGTGATAAATGTGTGGAAAAAGAAGGTAGCAACTGCAAGCAACGTGCTCGTAAAAGAACTTATATACCAAGAAATCGTGAAGAAGGTTATATTCACTTATTTAATGATTACTTCTCCGCAAGTCCAATATACAACAATAATCAATCCTGACGAAGGTTCCAAATGCGAAGACATGTATGTATTCCTACACATTGTCAAAGGAGTTCAACAATGATGAGTATTTCCAATTGTAGAATGATGCAATTGGAAGAACGAGTTTTTCACCGTTGCAGAAATGCACCGCTGAAATTTGCATGCTGGCTTATGGATTACCAATAGATAGCATGGATGAGTATGTGCACATTGGTGAAATGCTTACAGAAGTTTATCCAAGGAGTGAATGAGGTATTTGGGATTGAGTATCTGAGAAGGCCTAACAAAAATGACATTGATCGTTTTTTGAAAATTGGAGATGCATGTGGCTTTCCCAATATGTTAGGTAGCATTAATTGTAAGCACTAGAATGGAAAATTTGTCCTACAACATGGAAATTTCAATATCAAATAGGAGATCGCACCAAAACAACTATTATGCTAGAAGTAATGGCGTTGCATGACTTGTGGACTTGGCATGCATACTTTGGTGTTGTTGGTTCAAATAACGACATCAATATTTTTAATCAATCTAAATGTCTTTAATGAGTTTTTGCAAGGACAAGCTCCTGAGGTGCTCTTTACAATAAATGGTACCACATACAACATGGGATACTATTTAACATATGGTATTTATCCAAGATGTGCTACAACCATAAAAACCATCCCAAAGACACTAGGAGAAAAAAGAAAATTGTTTGTCCAACGTCAAGAAGCATCAAGGAAAGATGTTGAAAGAGCTTTGGGAGTGCTTCAATCACGTTTTCCAATTATATGTGGCCCCACACCATTTTGGAGCACAAATACATTGAAGCAAATAATGGATGCATGCGTAATATTGTATAATATGATTATCGAAGATGAATGAGAAGGATATGATATCAATTTTGATTATTCATACGATGGTTCAAGTAATAATGTCTCAACACCTAAAGTTTTTAATCATGAAGCTTTCAGTAGATATTTAGAAAAAAGAGTGCATATGTGTAAAAAAGAAATACATTATCATCTTCAAGCAAACTTAGTGGAACATATATAAGAGCGTTTTGGAGCGAGAATACCAAGAATTAAACTCTATTTTAATGATAGGTTATTTATATTTCTTTATGTATTTTAAAAGTTACTATTATTAATTTTACTTTGCATTATATTTTATGTATTTTAATTTTGAAAGTTAAATTTTATTTAATTAAAATGTATTATATATTTATTTATTATTTAATGACTGTTATTTAAATATATTAACTTAAAAATATGAATAATAAAATATAAAAAATAGATTTATTGTGAGGTCCATTTGAGAAACTCTTGTGAGTTAGTTGGTTAAAGTAAAAATTTGATATAATTATTTAAAGTAAGAAAAGTGATGTGACATTATAAGAAAATATAAAATATTATTAAAAAATAAGAGAGAAACTTTGGTGGATTTGTGGGTTAGAGATACTCTAAAAAGTATATTTACATATTTATTGTTCGACAATTGCTATAGTACTTCTATGTCTTAGTGGATTTTTGACATAATCCTCTCTACATCTGCTAAAGCAATTCAAAATAATCAAGTAATTAGATATATATGATTAATATATTAAAATTAAGGTTGAATCGTATAGTTAAAGTTAAAAATCATTCAAATACTATTCTAATCGATTCTTGATAGAAATAATTATTAATCAAATTTTACTTATCTTCTTATTGAACTTCGGATTAATCAAAATTTATTTTCCCGACTAAATTGAATGATTAAAACAAAAAAAAATTAAATTCAAGTTTGGCTATTAGGTAATTATAATCTATATTCATGCTAAATTTAAGTTATAAATAACTAAGTAGATATCTTAATTATTTTTTTAGGAAATCTTAAAATTTGTTATTTCTTTATACTTTATACATATCTATTGTATAATCTACAGTTAAGTTGAATAAAAACCTTAATTACTATATTCTCTATAGATTTATCATTCTCTATATGAAAAGGTGCAGTAGTCGAATTTAATTTCTACAAAAAAAAAAGTGTGGTACTGTGGCCGAAATATTCTTCTATAGGGATCTAAAGTCGCCAACTCATGATTCACAAGGATTCCAAATGTGAACCGCAGTAGAATTGATAAATAAGGATGCACTTTACCCTTAGAAACTAATAAAAATAACAGAAAGATAGAAAAAAAAGTGCATGGTCATTTGGGAATTAGAATAATAGTTATTCTGTAGGCTAAGCTTTCCAAAACGTGGCTTCCCAGAGCACTGAAAGGCACATATTTAACTTAAAAGACGACATTAATTCTTCACCGCAATCAGGAAAGTGACCCATAAAAAATTACAATTTCAGGACGTGTCATGAAGATATTTGCCATTAGAAGCAAAAGGAATTTATATTTGAAAATTACCCAGTCCACTTCTGAACTTAACTATCAAACTTTTCTCCGTCACTTATTGTTATTATTTTTTGTTCCATGATCTTTATAACTATAATATCTTAAATTTCCTTTCATATCTCGACTAATATACATTATATATTAGATACACATTATTAGTTAATTATTAAGACGCAACTGAAGTAGCAAGAGTGCCTTTAACATTAATTTCTTAAATTTAAATATACTTTTGAACTTTTCAAATATTACGTTTATATTTAAAACAAATATAACTAGATTTTAAAAAACACCAAGTATTTGTTTGCATTATCTATTGTTATTTTTGCTTAAGTTTTGATTTCTCTAAATATAACAATTTTTAATTGCTCTCATTAAAAAAAATATTTAAAAAGACAGAACCAATAATATTTAGAGGAATGAAAAATAAATAAAAATATCATTTAAAGGTTAAAATAAATATAATATTATGAAAAAATACAATATGGTAAAAAAATTAGGAAGATTAAATTATAAGTTGTTAAAAAATAAATAATAATTATTAAATCTCTGATATTTGTAGAAACAAGATTGCAAGAACACAAAGAAAATCAGATAAATCAAATGAGAAAAACATTGGAATTAGCTTTTATTCAATCTCATCTAAATATTCTAATATAGATATTAATTCAATTTTATTTCCACTTTGTATATGGGATTTGTTAATTTATTTAATTTCTAATTCCTTATTAATTAAACATTTACTTTTAATTCCAAAAATATAAAATTTACTTCTAATTAAAAATCCTAATTACTAAGGTGAAATTAAAGAGAAATAAGGTTAAAAAAATAGAAATCCATGAAGATAGAGAGCATCTAATATATAACCATCCCTGCTTTAATTAAAGGATTATTAGGTTTATGCCTCAAAACATATTTTTAAATATAATTTCCATTTACAAAACAGGTCAACCATCATGTTAAGGTATAGAAAACACAAACAAAGAGAGATAAAAATCAAAATTTTTGTTAATAACCCAAACCAAAGATCTATGGATTATATTGAAATTTATTTAACCCTAACAAAAGGAGTTTTTTTTGGTGAAGTAGGATTTTCCATAGCCGAAAGTCAATGACTAATTCCTGGAGGTATTGAGATCAATTTAAGAGATCGATCTCTTGCAACAAATGTTTTTTCATATGCATGATTCAGGGATCGAATCTATGATCACATGTTTAGAGGACAAAATTATTTATCAATCATGTCATACCTTGTTGGTTTAACAAAAAAAGTTTACTTAAACAGAAGAAATAAATAAAATCATAAAAGAGAAGAGATAAAGGAGAACTTCATATATCTTTGAAGATGCCTAAACTTTTACCATTTTCATCCTTCTTGTTCATGTAGAACTCTTAGAGAAAGAGAAAGAAGAAAAAAAAATGATGACTCCCCTACAGGTGGGAAGAAGAATGATGAAAAAATTCTTAATTATCTTTCTCTAAACTTATTTTTTTGAGAGCTAGATATTAAAAGTGACCCATGCTTAAGGCTTTATTCTTATGTGTTTTTTTAGGCATAAAGTCGAATATGGGTTTGACTCTCCCCATTTGCATCCTCACACCTTGACTTTCTAAATTGATTGACACAACCATTATAAAAAATGTCACTTTCTATGATATCAGTTATAGAACCAATCTTAAAAATACTGAAATAAAATACAATTTTTTAAGAACCAAGTTCAAATTTACTGTATTTTCGGAGGGCCAAAAATATACTTAAGCATTTTAATTATTTTCATCTAAACAAAGCGTTACAGGAGTAATTTCATTAAACATGATGCTTCCTTTTTCAGAATAGACAATTTACAAAATGATCCAATACTAAAATAAACTAAAATCTAAAATAAAATATTATAAAAAAAAACTAGTATTTATGAAATTATGGAGATCAAATACAAAGATTTTTTTTTCAAAGGACTAAAATCAAATATAGTATATTTACAAATGATAAAAAAACATATTTAACTCTAAATATAAAATTTTGATTATCTTTTATTATTATTTAATCAAATAAAACAAAAAAAGCGAGTAAGAAAAAAAATCTAAAAACACAATGTTAGAAAGATTATTTTTAAAAAAAATCTCTTTATTAATTTTAATTACTCTTTTTTTCTTCTTTAAGCAAACATAGATTAATGAATAATGAGTTTGTTAGAAGAATTTATTTACATATTATTTGGACTTTTCTTATGGCACAAACACAATGTAAGTGTTGTTCAACGGAAAATAACATAAAAAAGCACAATGTAAATGTTTGTAAGAAGTTGTAAAAATAATTTATGATATGTTCAAAAAATATGATGAATGCTACTATTGATCACCTTTATAGGTAGTCTATAGTGCACCATCTTTATTTATCATAAGATTCATCTAGTCCTCATTGAACACTTCTCCACCCTCAACCATGGTGGGTCCATTGTCACACTTTCACAATGTTATGACGATGATTGTCACTCTGATAACAACTTCAACGTGATTGCCATTGCATAGTCTGACAAGTCCATCATTCAACAGAAAACAAAACTGATTCCAACTAAAAAAATAAACAACTAAAAATTTAACATTTTTCAAAGACCTTCACAACGGTATTGTTCGTGTTTGGATGAAGCATAATGGAGATTGTGATGATTCAATGACCAAGACTCGATGTTTCAATCTTAGTGTCAGAAAGTAAGTTTATGAAGATAGTTGGCAAAGAGACAGGGAACGATGTGTTTGTAGAGGAGATTGGGAACAAAGCAAGAGAAGAAGTGGAGGTTCAAAGAAAGGGATCAAAGGGAGCAAAGATTGTGGAATGATTAGTCTAGGTTGAGAAGAGCGACAACACCATTGTGGTGTTGTCATCTTGTGAAAGTTGAGGTGCAAGGAAGGAGTCCATCTCAAGACAATCATCAATGGGATAAATGGACATGAAAGAGCACTCTAATGATTGTTGAGACTTGCTCGATGACTCGTTTTGAGATATACTTATGGAAAATCATGTTGGAAAAGTTTAGAGAAGAATATTTAGGGTGAAAGTTGTATGGTTTTACTATATAGATTAGATGAATTAAACAATAAATAAAAATGGTATACCGTAGTCCACTTATAAAAATAATCTATAGTAACATTCGTCAATAAAATATAATATGATTTTCTTCCAGCTTATTTTAATTTCCTTTTTCAAAATATGTATGAAAATAACTTATAACTTTTATAAAAGTAGTTTAACTTAATTACCTTTTTAATTTAATTGAAATGTTTTTCAAATTTATATTTTTTTTGTCTTGACCACCAATATCCTTCATTGAAGGTAATATTTTTTGAGCTTAACAGGATCAATATAGACCACAAAATTTTTCCTTCAAGTATTTTAATATAGATGCTATGATGTTCAAGACTCAAACTATAAATTTTTTATTAAGTTGAAACAACCATACATCCGTTGATTCATGTACTTGGTGGTTTTCAAACTACATGATTTTCCAAATAGTCTCTAATTAAGTTAACATTATTTTTTTTATTATGTACATAATCAATAATAATTTTAAAGTTTAAGAGGTATGAATTTTGCTTCATAAAAGAAAAGTGTACACCTACTTATTTCTTAAAAATGTGTTAGAAAATTGTAATTATGATTGATTTTAAAATCCATTCAGATGTATGTTGTTAACATATTTTTTCTAAAATATAAGTTGGTGTACCTTAGGAGACCCCCTCCCTCTCTCTCTCCCTCCTTAGTAAACCATTCTTCGGGGAGTTCATCATCCAACGTCTAAAATAGATTTTTAATTAGCTTTTTAACTGTGTACCGAATAAAAGGCTTTTTATATCCCACGCAATCTCAAAATCTTTTAATTTACCAGTCTAATAATGAACTTAGTTATTTTATTTAAATAAATAGATATTCAACACTTCTATCTTCTTAAAATATTATATTATTGCTTCTTATTTATTCTCGCTCTATTAAAATATTAGATATAAAATTCTTAATTGTTTTTTTTAATTTTATCTCAACAAATTTATTTAACGTATTTTACCTTCAAATTTTTAAGAAACTTATGAATTTTATTTTTTATTATTTTACTCTTATCATAATTATACTTTTTATTTCTAATTTTTTATTTTTTGGAAAATTTTTATTCCTAACTTTTGTGTTTATCAATAGATAAATGATGAAGGATAAAATAAGTTTCTTAAAATGTTGGAAGTAAAATATAACAAATTAATTTATTGGGATAAATTTGTCAAAAAATTAAAAGCTAAGAGTAATATATATATATATATATATATATATATATATATATATATATATATATATATATATATATATATATAAGGTTAAAATATATTTTTGTCTATTATTATCTTATTTTGAAGATTAGTTTTGGTCTTTTATCATTTAAAATATTTATTTTGTTCCTTTAACTCTCAAACTTGAGGTAATGTTGTCATTTCAAATCTACCATCTCAATTTGAACTCTTTTTTTGGGTTAAATTAGGTTTTTACTCTTTTATTTTATTTTTTAGATTCGTTTGATAACTGCAAAATTTGAGTTTAATTGATAGTCAATTTTGATTAAGAATGATTAGAATTTCTTTACTTTAATGTTGTTTTTCAATGAAATAATAAGAAATTTAATATCATATTAATTTTTAACCAGAAGAATTCAAAAGAAGAATATTACAAGTGCTTTGGAAAAAAATTGAAGCAAAAACGTGAAGAGAATGCCTTAGAAGGAAAAGTTGAAGATTGAGACAGCTAGCTTAAACTTAGCGCAAAAAAGGGCCAAGAAGGAGCCCAAAGGCACACTTAGCGCGAAGAAAACTCGCACTAATCCCCTAAATGCCTCGCTAAGCCTAGAAGTGCATGCTCAGCGGCGCGAGGTCCGATGAAAATTAAGCTACCTTAGACCTATAGAAGGAGTAGAAAGCAAAAGGAAAAGATACACCGAGACTCAGAGCTCTCTAATGAATACATTCAAAGCCTGAACATCTCTAATAGTAAAGCTCCGAGCTGAATCGATTTTAAGAATTAAAAGATCAAATTGAATAAAAAAGTTAGAAGACTAAATTAAAGCTAAATAATAAATTAGAGGACCAAAAACCAAATTTAACCTTTTTTTGCATTGATTCATGACCTGAAATTTGTCAAATTAAATTCAATTACATTAAAACTATGGAATATAATTAATGTTTAAAAAAACCATAAGCATAATGAAACTTATGCGAGAAGTGAATCTATTGAGTAATCGAAAAAGAACTTAATATTAAATTTTTGACTTAATTATCAATTTGGTTATTTTATTCATTTAGATTGTTTATTTAGGTCCTTTAATTTCTGAAAATTCCAATCAATTTTTTTTTTATAAAAAATGCTTCAATGCATTCCTTTTTTTTGTTTGAAAATGCCTCAATGTGATCCTATAAATTCTGGCAGAAAATATCACAATGAGACATTTTTTTTAAATGATCACATTGAGACATTAAAGGATCATATTGAGATATTAAAAAAAAAAGAATCTGATTGAAATTTTCAGAAATGAAAGAATCTAATCGAACATTCTAAATAAATAAAGGGATCAATTTGATAATTAAACACAATTTTTATAGTTTTTCAATTGTTTGTGACACTAATTTTTTTGGGCCATTTTCATCTTGTTTATTTCTCATTATTTGTTCAAATATTAGTAGGGTTACATAATTTTTATCCAGAAGAATCTAATGACACAAATTTTATGTTTTGAATAAGTTAAAAAATATTTAAAATTATATCCCAAAACCAAAATCAATCATTGTTTGAGAAGAATAAAGAATAATATTAACTTAAATTTAAGAATTAAAGATTAAAATAAATATTTTTAACGAATAAATTAAGTATCAAAATGACTTTTCACAATAATATAAATTACAAAAAAATATATTTTAGGTTATATAAAACTACTTCATTTATGTAATTCTTACTAGAACAATTGATTCTAAGAGACATGAAATTAATTAAGAGTGTGTGTATTTTTAAATCTTGTTATACATATCTTTTGTTTATTTTGAGAGTGTATTCAATTAAGATTTTAAAAGATTTTTTTGTGATAAAAAGTCTTGGGATATTCAATTAAAATTTTTAAACAATAGAAATAAGTTTTATAATATTCAATAAAGACTATTTAGATTTTTTTAAGAAAATCAATAAAATTCATAGGTATCTATTAAATTTCTTTACAACTTAATAAAAGTCTTATGATATTCAAAAGTATATAAATTTTGATAAATTCTTTCTTAGGATCAATTTTAATAGATTTCATAAAACTTTTTAGTAGAAATTACACATTAAATAATCTCACCAAAATCCTTAAAATTTCATGAGACTTTCTTTCTTTTCTTTTTAATTGATATGTTTTTATTTTTCCATCACACATAATCATTTATCTTTTTATTAAAAGTGATTCACATTCATATATATATATATATATATATATATATATATATATATATATATATATATATATATATATATATATAAAAGAGAGAGATGGATTAGCTTGAGTGAAAGCGATCTCTATGAGTTATCACAGAATCTTATTTCAACAAATATCGGCAATAAGAATTATTCCCTTTCATTTTCAAATAAACCAAAAACCACCCATCTAGCTAGCTTGCATAAGTAACCATGCCCAAGGTTTAACCACAGTACTTATTGTTTAAGTTTCGGGGTGCCTTGTGTCAATGAATTCACCAATGAAATGAGATGAATATTCTTTTCATGGTATCAACTTGGGATTAGGATGACGGAGTGCAACATAAAGCTATTTAAAAAAAAAATCTCAAAATTCTAAATAGTAGCTAGTTTAATTTGTTCTACTTTTTTTTCCCCACAAAATCTGTAGAATTGCCACGTGGAACATGGAGAGGAAGCCTGCAAGAGGCCAAGAGCTACGCCCTTTCTCCCAACTTCCCGTATATTCAACTGTAGCTTCTTCATAAGGATTTTATGAACTTAATTATGATACCGAACCATTTATACTCTCTGAATTTTATATTTTTTTATACATCTTTTGTCTCTTATTTTTATTATTACGTTATTTCTCACGTAATCACGTTTATATATTTTTCCCTTTATTATTCTTTTCTTAATGTTTTCTTTCTCATTACACTATTTCGTCCCTCACTTTTTAAAAAATTATAATTTTAATCTCATTGATCAATTTTAGATTGGTTGACCGGGTAATTTTTTATTTTTTTGATAAATTAAGTTTGTTAACAAGTAAATAATTTTTTACAAAATATTTATCATCTGTATAATAAATAAACATATGTTAGTCAAGATTTAATACATAGATTAATGTTTAAAATTTACCACAAGAATTAAAATTACAAATTTTTTAAGAGTAAGAGATAAAATATCTCAATTAAAAAATAAAAGAATAAAATCACAAAATTTTTAAAAATAAGAAATAGAATGTCTCAATTAATAAACTTGGGATTGGAAACACAAATTTAATAAAATAGAAAAAAAAATTACATTTTAACTTTAAAAATTAAGAAAAAAAATACATTATGTGTACCTCAATAATGTATTTTCCTTTTACTTCCCGGTAAATTAAGATACATTATTAACATTTTTCATAAAATTGTTATAAATCTACCTCCTGATAAAAATTTAATATTTTTTATATTATTAGGCAAAAATTATATTAATATGTGATTTATATAATATAATATAATGTAAAAATGATATTATATATATATATATATATATATATATATATATATATATATATATATATATATATATGGACTTAAATAAGTCGACCTATTATATCTAATACTTCTTTTAACACCTAAAAACCTTTTATTGAAACTTTTTAAAAAGTTTAAACCGGACATTTTTAATAATAAAAAAAAAGGTTTCGAATAGGCGATGCCTTATGCAGGTCAAGCTGCATATCCCAATAATCTACCTAAGCTATTTGCGAACCTATTTTCTGTCCTAAAACCCCCCATAATAAATTATTGATGTTTCTTATAAAAAATAAAAAAATATTGATGTAATAAATATTTTCAACTAACGATCTTAAAGTACAAAAAAAAAAAAATACACCAGTAATTCATTATGGGATTCTTTAATCCCATTTTTATTTAGAGTGAGATAAATAACCCGCCCTATCTCATAGGTATAAATATATATTCACACATTAAGTGATTATTGTTACTCCTCCTCAATGCTATTTACAGTACTGGAAGACTGAAAATTGGTATATATATTTATTCTGACACGTCCTAGGTTTTTCTAACTTGTGGGCCCTACTGACATTCTAGAAAATTTTGCAGTTCCGGGTCAATAAATAGAAGACTTTCATTCCCTGGTAACTGTATAATAAGCAAAGAAGCGCCCAGTTACTTGGAGTAGAGATCGATCAGATATACGATAACATTCCTCTCTCGGTCTTTCCTACAAAGTTACAGTTCAGACCTTTCGGTTGTTCATGATCTCACTGCCAAACTAGAATTTTTTCTTAATCTTAATCAATTGCATAGCTAGCTCCAGGAGGTCAAAGCTTCAAATTTAGTAAGGTGAAGGCCTTGTACTTGATCCCCATTCCCCCTTGTTTGTGTGTCGTCTGCATGTTTATTTCTCACAAATAGGAGGTTGGCTTTCAATTTCACATTCTTAACAGATTTCAAGCTGGAAGTGCTGTATAAATTCCACAAATAAATTAAACTTCATTTTCCTCTCATAGACACAAGTACTCTTTATGTAAAGCTTATTCCAACAATCCTTTTTCAAACAAAGTAGTCTGACATAAGTAATTAATTAATGATAGGTACGTACGTATATAGAGATCGAGGAAGGATGGAATATGGTGGGTTGGTGCAGAATGCATATGGTTCATATGGGAGCTTCTCAGATATTCTTGGCCCAGAAACGGATTTCATCGATGAGCTGTTTGTAGAAGGATGCTGGCTGGAAACAAGGGTTGGATCGTACCTGAATTGTGGCACGGAGGCTAATTCTTCAAAGTCAAACACGATGAGGAGCATGGAGTCGACGCAAATAATATTCCAACAAGAAGAATCATTACCAGACCCGGAAATTAGTTTGATGGTGGGGAAGAGATGGTGGATTGGGCCAAGGGAAAATCCGGGTCCATCTTCCTCTGTGAAAGAGAGATTAGTGATTGCTGTTGGGTACTTGAAAGAATACGCCAAGAATTCCAATTTGCCGATTCAGGTGTGGGTGCCCGAACGTAGATCTGCACGTGCTCAGCCTCAGGATAATATTTACCCATACGCCGCCGCGCTTCTTAATGGGGATGCAGCAGCTTTTCAGATTCAAGAGGATTGGGTTCATGTTAATGATCAGTACTGGACTCCCAACGTCCGCTTCTTCAGAAGTCACGAGTACCCGCGCCATCTCCGTACTCCTGGATCTCTCGCACTTCCTGTCTTTGAGAGAGGCACTGCTATGTGTCTCGGTGTTGTCGAGATTCTCATGCCCAACAACCCTCCCGACCTTCAGTGTACTGTTGATTTTACGAGCAGTACTTCTTCTCATCATCACAACTTCATTCCACCAGCCGTGACCGTCAAGGTACATAATGTAGGATGCATGAATAACTAACTATATTTATTAATTAATTAATTTCAGACAGAATAATTGATTCTACATCTGATAAATCAATGAATCAGGGCTTTGACGAGCTGTACCAAAGTGCATTAAATGGGATAGTACAAGTTTTGACGTGTGTATGCAAAGCGCATAACTTGCCTTTAGCTCTGACATGGGCTCCCTGCATCCAACAAGCAGGAAAGAGTGGATGTGGGCATTCAAACGATGAGATGAATTATGTGTCGACTGTGTATGCTGCTAGTTTTGTGGCGGATGTAGAGCTATTGGGTTTCCTGGAAGCCTGCTCTGAGTGCCACCTTTTGGGGGGGCAAGGAGTAGTTGGGACAGCTTTCACAACCACCAAACCTTGTTTTGCAAATGACATTACTTCCTTCAGCAAGGCGGAGTATCCTCTGGCACATCATGCTAACATGTTTGGCTTGCATGCTGCTCTGGGCATTCCACTCCGGAGTGCCTCCGCTGATTTTGTTTTAGAATTTTTCCTGCCAAAGGATTGCCATGACACCCAAGACCAGAAGCAGTTGCTCAACTCCTTGTTTATGCTAGTGCAACAAGCTTGCCGGAGTTTGCATCTTGTCATGGAGGAGGAGGAGGAACTAATCGCGTTGCCGTCCGTCGTTGGCAAAGAAATGGAATCATCATCCTGGATTGCACATATGATGGAGGCCCAACAGAAGGGGAAAGGTGTCTCGGTGTCCTTGGAATACCTCCAAGAGCCAAAACAAGAGTTCAAAGTGACAACCAACTGCAGCAATACTAATGAGCAGGTCAGTGTTGGTGTTGAGAGTACTGCAGCTTTTTGTGGCCGCCGGGTTGGCCGGAAATCAGCTGGCGACAAGAGACGAACCAAGGCAGAGAAGACTATCAGCTTGCCAGTTCTTCGACAATACTTTGCAGGAAGCCTGAAAGACGCTGCCAAGAGCATTGGCGGTACGTAAATTATTAATTTGCTTCTTCTTCTTCTTCTTTAATTTAATTTCTTTGTTTTTGATAACTCGATCATTTCTGATTGCGCGCAGTATGTCCTACCACTCTAAAAAGGATATGCAGACAACATGGGATCACAAGGTGGCCTTCAAGGAAAATTAAGAAGGTAGGCCACTCTTTAAGAAAACTTCAACTTGTGATTGATTCCGTCCAGGGTGCCGAAGGTGCCATTCAAATTGGCTCCTTCTATACCAGTTTCCCAGAGTTGAGCTCTGCAGCCAATGGCGTTTCTGAATCATCCAACATCAATAATAATAATAATGATAATTCTAAGTTTTTTTCTGAATATAACCAAGGTCAAGGAGCTACTACATTCAAATCCCCAACAACTTCGCCTTGCAGTCAGACCACTATTGTGATGTCAGAGAGCCAACCACTTGGACTTGGTGCATCAGTCCAGGTGGTCCAAGAGGAAGCAAAACATTTCGCCCACCAACATCTTGAGTCTCTACCTCCCTTGCCCCAATCTAGTACTAGTGTCTGGAACATGGGTACTTTTAGAGTCAAAGCTACTTTTGGGGATGAAAAAATTCGCTTCAGCTTGCAACCAAATTGGGGATTCAGAGATTTGCAGAAGGAGATTTCAAGACGTTTCAATCTAAACGAGATTAGCAACATTCAGCTCAAGTATTTGGATGATGCTCGAGAGTGGGTTCTTTTAACATGCGATGCTGATCTTGAGGAGTGTAAAGGCATAAATACATCATCTCAGTCTCAGAGCCGCACAATTAGACTCTTCCTCTTTCATGCTTCGCCTCTCAATCACGCAAATGCATTTCCAGGCACCAGCCCCAGCTCCTAGACAGATAACACCATTTACTTGTTAGTAATGTCAACAATCCCAAGTGAACACCATTTTTCTATTACTTCTCTTCATTCAAATGATACAAGGATATTAGTTCCAAATAATTAACTTAATTTGAAATGCTAAAAATATACACATGCAAGGTCTCCGTCTCTCTATTACTCCATCGCATTTGTTCGCAACATATATCCCCTGCTCCCCCACAATATTAAGGAGCGTAAATACTTTCTTGACAAGCATTCCAGTCTTCATTTATGTTGTTAGATATTTAGAGCCGCGAGAAAACCATTCATTACAATTGAGACTCGTAATTAAATAGATAACTAGTACTAATTAAAGAAGGTTAAATTTGACAATTTTTAAATAGATGCATATTATTTTTTTAAATAAAATAGATGTGTAGTATACTTTAAAAATTTGTAATTATATTTCTAAATATAAATCATTTTCAATTGATCGTCTCTAACTAGATTTGTATTATAATTCTTTCGAACTATAGAGACTTACTTTAAATGATTTAGATATCCACTAAATATTTAAATTAACAACTTAATTTATACTTCAACTATTTAACCTGATTTTTATTCTTTATTGACATGTCATCTAGTTTCATTCGAAATCAAATAATTTTTTGTTCTAGTATTTGAATATCACTGAGCGGGTAGATTAATCAATGTGAAATTATTCTAATTCAACTAATTAATTTCAAGTTCGAGTAGCTAAAACATTATTAGTTAAAAGCACTTATAAACTAATTTATTTAAGTAAAAGTTTTTGGCAAAGTTAATTGTTAAAGTATTTGAAAAAGTAAATTAACATATAAAATTAAATATTTGTATGACTTTGTTATAGAAATTATATTTTGTTTTTCAAAAAATCATTTTTAGATAATTATAATTTGGAAAATATTTGATGGATATCCAATGTGTTATCAAACAGCTAGAGAGAGTAAAAAGAGAAAAAAAATATTAATATTATAAGATTTATGATGTAAAAAAAAGTCTTTAAACACCCAAAATGAAATGACACATTGAGAGAGATAATGAGAGAAAAAGAAAAATATATGATACGATAGATGATGAAATTAATAATAAGAGAAAAATAGAGATGAGTTAAGATTGTTGAAATATAAAGTCTTTTTTATATAAATGTAATAGAAAAATAAATATAAAAAGAAATGAGAAGTATTTGTGTGATATATACAATTATGAATGTTTTTAGTTTTTGTTGTTAACTTGGACGGTTAAGTCATCATGTGATATTTACTGATATGATAATCACTTTTTTTTTTTTTTTTTTATAAAACTACCAATTTTATTTATCTAATTTTCTATTTTTAGTCCTTCAAAAAAAAGTTTGACCAATCTTAGTCTAAAAAAATTGTGTTATTAGTATCTCCCGTTTACTTGGACCGTTAACCCAAAATTCATGTAACCTTCCTTCTTATGGCTATATTATGCAGAGCATCTGAAGCAAATGGAATGCAAACCTTCATAAACAATGTTTAGACGCAAACCTTCATAACACAAGGTTTAGATGCAAATCTCAAACAATATTTTAAGGAACTAGTCGTCTCGATAAATCAAGCTGCACACAAATTTTAGCAAGTTGACCCATGAATGAATGAATGTCATCAATTTGTCAGTCTTCAACACCACTTTGAGTTTACACTTCATTCACCACAAGAAACGACAGTTGTATAACTCCAAAGGCAACTCTAGAACACGAACCCACACCACGACTTTCATCACCTCCTTAACACTTGCCAAAAAGAATGGTCTTCACCTTTGTTCTAACAAACAATGGCCATCAATCATCCACAGTTCCTCAAAAAAGACATGCTTGTAATTCTCTTCTCTAATAAATAAATGAAATAATGGTCAAGAATAAAGGCATGTTTGTAATCCTCATATGACGAGAAAACTACAATATAGTAGTTCCTAGGCATGTCGATGATCTGAATATTACTTGATTTTGCTCACTCTTTCTTGAATTTGGTCTCCATAACCTTAAAACTCACCTTTTTACCCAAAAGGTGAACCACCAAGGTATTTTCCCCAAAATGCCAAAGTGAGTCACCTCATTCCTCAAACTTCTTATCAAACACCATACCTTATCTCAGGATATAGTGAACACTCCTTCACCGTTTCTTTGCAAAATTTATTCTTTGGAAAATGCTCTTTCGGTCCCTCACAATGATATTCTCATACTTGTTAACACATGTAAGCATATTGTATTTGTTGCAACCTCCTTGTAAACCAGAACGTCCTTCCATCTTTATCAGATGATCAGAGCCAGCATCCTCTCTCACTTTGGCATTTTCAGTACTATGATGGAGTAGGTCTTCTTTCTCATTAGAAGCCTTACGTTGAGAACCAAAAACCCTCGCAGAACTCTCCATTTTTTCTCTCTCCTATGGCTGAACTCATAATAGGCTTAAATTAAGTACATGTTTTTTTTTCCACTTTTTTTTCTATTCACTCTCGTTTCCCCCCAGAATACTCCTAATATTACACACATTCAAACAATAAGCTCTCTTTGTCTTCCTTTCTCTATTAGTTTATCTTCCAAAATTTAGTTTTCAAAACTTTGTAAAAGTTTGTCTTCCAAAATTAATTTTAAGGTATTTGTATATTTCAAGATTAAACTTTGAAAATTTGTTACACATAAAAAAATATATTTATTAAACATTTCAGAATTAAACTACAAGCTCTTTTTGTTACACATTTCAAAGGTCTAAAGAATGGGTAAAATATAAGAAACTCACTTTAAATTTGTTTACCTTATGTTAATTGGTCTACAATGTCACATCATAGTTAAACAACTCAAATTTTCTCAAATGGTAATTTTAAGTAATTCTTAAATTATTCCCTTAAATGAAAAAAAATATTTTTACTCATAAGAAACCAAGACTTAATTTTAAGCAACTTAATATGACATATAAATCATCTTCAATGGTAAAAAAAAAAAGTTAAGCAACCGTGTTTAAAAATAAGCAACCAGCATGGAGATGCTCTAATAAGATATAATCATGTTTCTTGATTATGTTTCCAAAACTATAAAAATAATTTGGAATATTGATAAATAAACCTTTAGAAGTTTAATCCCAAAGTATGCAAATAGATTTCCAAAAGTTTGATCACAGTAAGTGTAATAAATATCTTCTAAAAATATAATTGTAGAGTATACGAATTTATACTTGGAATATAAACTTCAAAACAATAAAACCACACTTGCTAAAAAGCATTATTGAAAGAAGAAAATTTAGAAGTGTGAGTGGCAAAAAAGTTTTTTTTTGAGAGTGCAAATCTACAATGCCATTAAAAGTAGAGCTTTCTGTCACATGAATGAAGAATAGGGATACATGAGATTCCCATGGCCACGCTAAGGACCTCACGGCATCATTAGACAAAATTTCCACTCAAAAAATACTCGGGATGGTGGCCATAATTTTGTTCCAGCGCATTCTGGTGTGCATTTTTTAGCGCTTAAAGCGCAGATCATAGCCTCTTTTAGGCAGTGGATTTGACAATGAGAAGTATCCCTATCGTATGTTACTTTAAGCTCAATATCAATAACTCCGCAACACTTCGTTGATATCTGAAAACAACTACTCTTACATTGTGGATATTTCTCTTCCTCATCCAACATTAAGACTCTTCGATCTGAAGTAGCTTCAAATATTCTGGACCAACAAGGAATATACGTCGTGAGGTTTGATATCTGAAAACGACTACTCCTTTATAGGCTGTCCTGGGCACACCATCCTGGGAATTGCCAAATGCAGGGAAAAAATGTAGCATAAAATTAGATCTATCCACAAGAAGAAAAAGGCATAAAAAAACAGATGGGAAACATAGACAAGGGTCATTACGCACAGCTACACCACATACAACCTACATGCATGATCCGATGAAACCAATAATATATTCACCTACAGGCCACACATCTTAAATGTATTCTCAAATATATTCAAGCTTTGATTCAAATTACTGCATTTACTATTCACCATCCTACCCAACCAAACAAATGGAAAACTTCTAAGGAATCTTTAACCTTTGATTGATCAACTTGGGAAAACTAACTACCATAGCATGCCTGACTATTGATGCAGAACTCACGGCCTTCTAATATGTATAGACACAGAAGTTTCTAACCTAGCTTTTCGTTTCAAATTTCATCCAGGACTCAGACTAGGGTAGTTGGATTGTAAAACTAATCCAGTGTATAATCAGGCATTGAAATTCAGGACTCTCCATTGCATAATATGATGCATTAGCCTTTTAAAGTAAAGAATAAAAATCGTTGAATTACCTTCCACTCTTGAAATATACCAAATTGGCGAGCAATGTTTTCAAAGTCTGACTGATCTTCATATTTGATACGCACATCGCCATCTATATTATATGCCTTTAGAACCATGTCAGCTCCATAGACAGGTGTAGCTTTCTTAACAACGTTCGCAAAGTGCATAGAATATTTATCCTGGAAAAGGCAAAACAAAATTCACATACCATTACTTAATTCATTTACAAATGCTCGGACACCAAACAGAATGCAGCATCTCACCTCCAGTAAATAGCTCAAATCCATTGATTTCCAATCAACCTTCCAAAAATCCAAAAAGTGAAATAGCATCATTCTAATAATAAGAAACATATTTAAGACTGTATTGTTTCATAAAGCAGGTGTACCTTGACATCATTCAGCTTGATTGGCTCAAGAAATTGCTTAAAAAACTGTCCCAAACTAGAACCCTGTAAATATTGCAGGACTTGTAAAAATTGCATGAACAAAACTCATGAACAAGGATTTTAGAGTAAATGGAAAGTTCAAACAGTAAAATAGAGAACCCATGATATCTGTTTTAACTTTTTATAGCTCTCTATATCATTTTAATGAATGGAAGGATAAGCTACACTAAAAGGACAATGGAATATTCTCCTAGAAAAACATAACAAAAACAGAAAATACAAGAAATAATGCTTACAAGAATGAACAGACAAAGCCACCCTATTGAAGAAACCAGTAATTGAATACAATAAAGAAGCTAAAAGGACAGATAGATGTCTGATTTTTGCTGTTAAAAGTTCTAGAAACACGACATATAGAGAGTATCCAACACAACAAAAAATTTATTCTGTAAGAAACATCATGAACTTCAGCCAATGAATATGCAAAAAATAAACATTTAGCATAAAAAAATGTATCCTTTTTTTTTTTGCACAGCAAAAATCTATATATAATTTTATATATAATGTAGTACTAGGAGTACTGCATACAGGAAAAAGAGTACAAGGCAAAATTGCCTAACCCATCTGAAAAATACAAGATAACGTTATCTGAAACAAAAAATCAATCCCTAAGACAGCTCCTCCCTCAAACTAGTGGACCATTGATTAAAATGGATATGGAAATCTTTGTCCATACATTTTAACCAGGCCCATGAATGGAATAAAGCTTCATCCATGACTTTTTCGGAGTTGAAATTCTGGTTATTAAAAACCATTGAATTTCTATGTTTCCAAATAGTCATGGATAGAGCTATCCAAAGCACTGCCCATCTATTGTCTATACATCTTTTGCTACTCCATCTTGAGAATTGGGTGAAGTGATCTTTAGGATCAATGGTGAAGGGACCCACTCTGTCAGCCCATCTCAAAATCTCCCACCAAAGGCATCTAGTTCTTGTGCAATCAAACATGACATGACCAATAGTTTCCTCCTCTCCATCACATAAAGGACAGGAATATGATGGAAGGCACACCTGCCTCCTTCTTAAATTAGCCTTAGTAGGCAATCTATCTTTAAAGATTCTCCAAGAGAAAGCGGCTGCTCTTGGAGGAATTTTCAAATTCCACATAAACCTGGAAGCATTATCTTCATAATCTGATCCGCCGTCTTCCATGAGGAAATTGTATGCTGACTTTGTGGAATAGGATCCACTAGGTTCAGCCCTCCAAGTGAGATAATCCATTCTAGAAGAGTGAATCTGAGCCCCATCAATCTCATCCATGAAAGCTGCCACCGTATCAATTTCATGATCGAAGAAATTTCTCCTCCATTGAAACTTCCAATCCCACCCATTGTCAATATTCTGACCCATTAAATTGATAGTGAGGTCCTGTTGCTGACTCACCTGATATAAAACAGGGTATTTGTCTTTAAGGGTTATATCATCTTCCCTCCATTTGTCTTTCCAAAACTGGATTCTGGTCCCATTACCCACCTTCCACCTCAAGTTATTGGCCAAACTATTCTGATGTTGCTGCTGGAAGATCGATTTTAAATCCTTCCACCAAGGAGAATTGTCAACACTACCTCTACCATGTAATAAGGCCTGCCATCCCCCATATATAGACACTAAAGTTCTTGCCCAAAGCTGATGGGGATTATTTGCCAGCTGCCATCCCCATTTGCCTAGTAAGGCTTCATTGAACTTGTTCAAATCTTTAATACCCAATCCGCCTCTGGCTTTTGATAAACAGACTGTATCCCATTTAACCCAAGGGATCTTAGAAGTGTCATTGTCGCCGCCCCAAAGGAAGTTTCTTTGGATAGCTACTATTTTTTGAGCAACTTTTTTGGGAATTCTGTAGAAAGACAACAAATAAATAGGCATTGCTGTCAAAACAGAGTTGATAATGGTAATTCTGCCCCCCATAGAAAGGCATCTGTGCTTCCAAGATGCCAGCTTGGTCTGAAATTTGTTGATGATAGGCTGCCAAACACTCCCACTTTTTGGACTAGACCCCACTGGAATTCCTAGATATAAGAAAGGAATATCCATCTGCCTGCAGTTGAGAAAAAGAGCCGCATCTCTACACCACTCCTCAGATTTTCCAAAGCATCCAAACTGACTTTTTGAATAATTAATCTTGAGTCCAGAAGCCAACTCAAAACATGATAGGATAGACTTTAGAACTCTGACATTGGCTGAAAGAGCATTACCAAAGAATAGAGTGTCATCTGCATATTGCAGAATATTTATATCTTCCTTCAAACTTCCAACTTGATAACTGCTGTACAGATTTTTGGATATAGCTGTCCTCATTAAACCTGTGAGCCCTTCTGCCACCAAATTAAAAAGGAGGGGGGCAAGGGGGTCACCCTGCCTTAAACCTCTCTTGGGTGCAAACTCCGAGGTGGGACTTCCATTAATTAAAATGGAAACTGATGCAGTAGCAAGGCAACCATGGATCCACTTTCTCCACCTTTCACAAAAACCCATCCTTAACATCATGTAATTAAGAAAGCCCCAAGAGACCGAGTCGTAAGCTTTTTCAAAATCAACCTTGAAGAACATGCAAGGTTTATTTTTTGATTTAGCTTCAGCTATAACCTCATTAGCTATCAACACTCCATGCAAAATATGCCTTCCTTTCATAAAGGCTGTTTGCCTTTCATCAATCAGCTGAGGTAGAATAAGGGCTAATCTATTAGCCAAGACCTTGGATACAACTTTGTAGACACAGCCTATAAGAGAAATTGGCCTATAATCGTTAAAAGCTTGGGGATCCTTGATCTTGGGAATAAGAGCTATGAATGAGGCATTGCTTCCTTTTGGGAAAGAAGCATTATAATAAAACTCATCCATGAAACGCATAAAGTCAGGCTTCAAAGTCTTCCAAAACTTCTTGATAAAATTGAAATTAAGCCCGTCCGGGCCCGGACTTTTATCACCATCACAGTCCCACACAGCTGAGGTTATTTCAGCATCAGAAAATCTAGACACAAGGGCTTCATTCTCACTTTGACCAATGGAAGGTAGCTGCACACCATCCATGGTTGGTCTATTGAAATTCTGCTCAGAAAATCTTTCTTTAAAATGATTGAAAGCCTCAAATTTAACCCTACTAGGGTCTTGAACCCATTCCCCATCAATGATCAATCCTTGAATAGCATTATGTCTTCTTCTATGATTTATCAGCTTGTGGAAGTAAGCTGAATTTCTGTCCCCTTCCTTTAACCATTTCACTCTAGCCTTTTGCCTCAACATAGATTCATAGGCATTAGCAGCTTGCCATAATTGCTCCTGAAGAGACTTCTTGAGCTCCCTTTCAGATTGATTCATAATTCTGTTAGATATACCAGCCTCCAAAGCATTCAACTCCTTCTTTAAAACCTGAATTTTCTTAGCATTAATAACTCCATTGGATGAACTCCACTGTCGAATGCAGGCTTTAATGAACTTCAATTTTTGCTTGAGGGCGTATCCTCCCCATCCATTAGGGTGATAATTGCTCCATTTAAGGGTCACCATTTCCTGAAATCCCTTGTCCTGCAGCCACCAATCCATGACCTTGAAAGGCTTAGGACCCCAATCAACACTTTTGGATCTTAGAAGGATAGGGCAATGATCTGAAAAATCTCTGTCTAGTACAAACTGTGTTGTATCAGGCCAAAGAGTCAACCAATTATCAGAAATGAAGAACCTATCCAACTTGCTCATAACACTTCCATTAGGTCTGATCCAGGTATATTTTCTACCTATAGATCTAACCTCTTCTACAGCCATAAGAGAAATCCAGGAATTGAATTCCTCAATACTGGATGCATTAGCCAGATTCTGAGATGAACTCAATCTCTCATTATGATTTCTTATCGAATTGAAATCTCCTAAGATACACCACAATTCATTTTGATAGGAGGACTTCAAAAGCAGAATCTCTTCCCATTGATTTCTCTTCCCTTGTATATCACAAGGCGCATAAACATTAATAATGATGACTTTCTTGTTTTCCTTTACCCACAATCCTTCCAGCAAAATAAAACCACTCCCCACTGACTTCCTATTCACCACAAAGGAATCATTGTTCCAAATGCATAACAGGCCACCAGCAGAATTAGTAGAAGGAAGACATTCCCAAGTAGCATTACTATCCCCCCACAGGTATTGACATAGCTTCTTATCAATGGAGTCTTTCTTAGTTTCTTGAATGCATAGAACATCAATCTTGTTGGCCAGAGATAATTTTCGAATAGCTGACCTCTTGACTCCACTACCCAAACCTCTAGAGTTGAGAGAGAGAATATTCATGGAGCAATTGTGTTGTTTCCCATCTCTGTTGTTGCTGCAGCTGAATGACTTGTACTAGCCTCATCCAAAAACTCCTTACCCCTGTTTTTAAAATTTTCATCAAAAGATATACCCAATTGACGAGCTATCTCCCAATGCTGATCACCTTCCACTCCATTGAAATCATTATTAAAGCTACTTGGGGGAATAGGACTATGGGGTTGGTGATCCTGCTTAGGGGTCAAAGGACCAGATTGAGAGTCACAAAGGTCAACCCCTTCCTTATTATATTCGAAGGAATTACCTGCTACCATCACCCTTGTATCCCCTTTTGTTCCAATTTCATTTAAAATTGGGCCAAGATTTAAACGGGCCATGGATTTTGCTATATGACATGTTTTTCTTCTGCTATAAACTTTTAAGGCAGAAGTGGAGTTGCTCTCTTTTTTAACTGGGCTTGTCTTCACCAGGCCCATCTTCCGAATATCTACATCCTTCTTCTCACATTGGGAATGCGATACAACGTCCCTATCATCCATGCCCAGCAAGTTTGAAACCTTATTGACCATTGGAAATTCATCAGGTTTGTTGACTAAAGGTTCTTCTTCCAAGGCCCCTTGGTCTCTCATTATATCACCAACATCTATTGTCCGATGGGTCTTCAACGAGATCCCTGCCGCTGCAGTTTCCTCAAGTGGTATCTGAAGTTGGGTTGGACATGGAGACCTAGGCTCATACCTTCCATAACCATGCAAACTCGTAGGGAAAGAGCCGTTACACTTGTTCAAATCCAGCGTGGCGTGGCTGAGGTCCTTAGAGACCTGGGTAAGCGTGCGCCAACAAGATGGCGACACGTCAGCATTGCTGCCGGAAGTTACGTTCCTTCTCCGCGAACGGGACCCTGAGTCCCGACGGCCCCTCCGATAGTCTCCCTTAGCCAACGACGGCGTTTGGCTGGGAAAAGCGCCGATATTATTGACCGGGAGTCCATCAGGGGATTTACGGCGTTGGTTAAGGGAGTTTGGCTCGTCGTCTTCGTCATCCAAGTCTGTGTAGAACGGTGACGAGAAGAATCCTTCCTCTGGTTTCAGCCAGCTGTTTCTTCCCCACCCAGAAGTTATATCCTCTCTCACCTCCACCGAATGTCGACACCCATCAACTACAACGTTCATCGTTTTAGCCAAGAAAGGTCTCTCCTTCGTGCGGACCAAAACTCGAGCAATATCCATCCTCCTCTTGTCCTCCGTTGCCTGGTCTAGTTCCATCAATTCGCCACATGACGCCACAATGTCTGCTAAGTGTGGTGCGTCCCACGCTTGCAGCGGAACTCCCCAAATGAGAAGCCATGTTAAGCGATATGACGGCTTCATCGCCGGCGACCATTTCTGGATGGAAGAGAAAGGAGTCACACCTGTAAGAAGTTCCTTTTGATTTATGGTGTTAACAGTTTCTTCGTCTATGTCATGAAGAATAACCATATCTTCTCCCCAATATGCCGATTTCAGTTCTATTCCACCCAATCCCTGCATCTCCTGTAGCTCCTCACCCACCCTCTCGAACATACCTTCATTTTTTAGATGACCCACCCAAACCTTATCAAGCCACTTTGTCCTTGATTCCTCTGTTTGAATAATTATTGTCGCTACTTTGGCGTCTGCTAGTGCTTTCCCCATCGTGAGCCCCTGTATCCCCTTTTCTCCCTGCAGAAAATCTTGCTTCACCACGTCCGCATATGTCTTTGTCTTGGACGGCAAAGTGTGTTGCTGTTTTAGAAAGTCAAGTTGTTCGTCCTGCATGACTTTACCTCCTATACTGCTTTTAATCCCTGTTTGCTTCTTATCAACCTTATAGCCTCCTCGCTGGAATTTTGGTTTATTGACGAACAATTTCATATCGTTTATGAATATGTTTTTATCAAGTCTTCGTTCCAACCTATCCTCATCCTCCACCCCTTTGAAACGTACAAAACCATATCTATGGCCTTGTTTGTTCCTCTTCTTAGAAATGAAAACCTCCCATACTTTTCCCCACTCTTGGAAGATCTTCCAGAGTTCCTGTTCTCGGACAGAATCAGGGAAATGAGAAAAGTAAAAGGAGGTTATGTCTGGTCTGTCCCTCCAAGAACTAAATGTTCCCCTTCCGCGATTGATATGCCGATCGGAAGCATGTGGTCCATCTACACCCCTTGCATTCTCTGACAAGGGCTTCTTCGAATCCCTTCTCCTGCTCTTCACTTTTATCCATGCACCCTGTTGTTGGTTAGACCGAGTGTTACGTTGCTCTCCATCATCGTCAAAGATTGTATATGCTTCATATGTGAATCCCCCTCTTCTAGACACCTTCCTTCTGTTGGAGTGCTCTCTGCCAAACTTTACACTCCGAGTATCTCTAAACTTGGTGCGACCTCTCTCTCTCCAAGTCTCCGTTCGACTCTCTCTCACTCTATCTCTCCTGTTCACCTTTCCTTCCTCTCTCGCCCTCTCTTGCGTTCTTTCCTTCTCCCTGTCTCTCTCACTATCTCTCTCTCTGTTTCTCTCTCTATCTCTCTCTCTGTTTCTCTCTCTATCTATCTCTCTCATTCTCTCTCTCTGTTTCTCTCTCTAACTTCCAAATCTAAAAAAAAAAAAAAAAAAAAAAAAAAAACTCCAGATTACCCATGAATGCATGCCATCTGCAAATAAAAAGTCTATCACGCAGCACAAATTTATTTGTTTTTACTAGACCAATAAATATTCTTTAAATTATGAGGTTCATAGCCTGCAAAGGTTCTACAGAATATAACTTATTGGTATAAAAGGTCGATCTTCTGAGTACAATTAGCAAACTTACATGCTCACCAAAATTATATGTTCTGCATACTTCGGGCCGGATAAACTGTCGTCCTTTGTGATTCTCTTTAAGTCTCAACCAGTCATCCCAGTAAGTGAAATTTTGTCAAAGAAAAATTTATGTACAAATATAATTCTACAGAAATTAAACATGGGTAAATCCTAAATAAGGAAATCTTATAAGAAGCTTGGGAGAGTCACACTACAAAAGCTAGCTATTGTAGTTGGAGAGCCCACATGAGCTGGCTGTGCACTAGTCCTTTGACTAGTCCCGAGCAAACACTACAATGCTGATGTCATCACGTGCATTGCTTGTTTACATCTGAGAGACATGATGGAAGGCTCTAATACCAATTGATAAGCATCCAATCCCGTGGGAACCCTCCCTTAAAAGCTAGCTATTAAGGAGAGAGAACCAACTACTTAAGGTCTCCACCGAGCATTCCATATTTACTCAATGTGAGACTTAGGCACCCCATATTACCTAAGTCCCTATCAATATCCCTTTAAAAAAATCAATGTGAATGAAAAATTAGCACTTGATATGACTATGTACAATTTATTAGCTTGACTAACTGCTCCAAATGGTTATTAGTGTTGAATTCCTCACCTTTCAAGTCATTTTGTGGGATTGAGTCGAGCTTTAAGAGAAAATTCTAAGAAAGTATCAAAGCTTATCTTAGATCTATTATTGGGCCACCCTTATTAGTCCATGCCCTAGATGTCTATTCCTGGGTGTAATCACGTTGTTAAAAAGCGGCCATGACAGTGCCATGGTGGAAGGAAGTAGCGGAAATCCTACCAGCCGCCATACAAAATCGGTGGCCTTGTGGATTTTTCATGGCGCGCAATGGCAGCTGCTATCCGTGTTGCAGTTATGGTGTTCAGAACAGCTATGGCGGAAGATGGGTGCAACTGTCGAAAGGAAGATGACCTAGTTGGGTCATTGGACCTGATCTAGGCCCAAACAAAAAAAGGGGAAACCCTAAAATTTTAATAATAAATCAGTTGGGACAGTTGACCCGGTCCATAAGCAGCCCACTGCTCTGAAGAAAACATTTTAAAGAATTAAAGAGAAATGGGTTGGGTTGCATGACCTGACCCAAACCCAGCCCAAGTCTAAAATTTAGGCAAGAAACCTCTTCATTGCCAAATACCTCTCAACGCACAACCCTATTCACAGTTTACACCCAACCTACCTCTTTGCAACCTCCACACCACAAAAATGCCATCGCGAACCCAAACCCGACATGCACCACATCTGGACGCCCCACCCAAACGTTAACGGCTCAACGCACATCACCTCTCAACGGGACTGCACCATCCTCACATTATAAACTGGTTTTGTGGGATTGAATTGGGCCTTAAGTACAAATTCTAAGAATTAGTATTCTTATATGATAAATATTTTTACCAAGAGTTCCTTATTCGGAATACTCCCAATAAACAAAAATGACAGACACAAACATGAATGAATGAAATATTAAGGATATGCTTTTGGCCATTTTGGTGATAGCTCATCCCATGTAGATCTGGCCAGCATCCATCCTAATCCAGGAAAGAAGTCTGAGCGATAAAGTTCATCTGCAGATTAGATCAAACAAAATTCATCAGAATAGTAGCAGAGATCTTCCAAGACAACATAATATTTTCAAGAACATGAATTTATTTTTGGACACATCATACCTGTAAAAGTTAACAGAGGAAGTATATGATCTCATGTTTAGAAACTCATTACTATGCAGGTAACATAATTTAACATGTGTTCATAAAACAAAATAAATATGCATTGAAATCCTGTATTTTTTTAAGTGTTTGAGTGAATTTAAAAAGAAAATTTTGACCATGGAAGGCAAAGGCTGAATAAGTCCATTCTGCAGGGTGGAATCATCACTCAAGCAAATTCAAAAATTATTTGTGTCTCTCTTCTCACATGAATAATATCTACATTATTAATAAATTTCAAATGATATTCAAAGAATATTTCATACAAAATTAGGAAACATTAAATATTTACATCACCCCCATCAAGCTGGAGAATGGATACCAATCATTCCTATCTTGGAAGTAAGCTATAGAAAACACTACATTGATAATCCTTTGGTTAATACATTTGCTAACTGATGCCCAGAAGGAACATATGTAGTTGTCATCAACCCACTATCTAACTTCTCTTTAATGAAATGTCGGTGTATCAAAATATGCTTAGTCTTGTCATGTTGGACCAGATTATGGGCAATATTGATAGTCAATTTGTTGTCACGGAACAATTTCATGGAGCCTTCATACCTTATGTTCAAATCATCTAGAACAATATTTATCTGTAATACTTCACACATTCCTTGGGCCATAGCTCGAAACTCTCCTTCAGCACTTGACCGAGCAACATTTTGCTTCTTACTCCTCCATGTTACAAGATTCCCACCAAAAAAATATGTAATACCCTGATGTGGATCTCCTACCAGTTACTGATCCTGCATAGTTTGCATCAAAGTCAGATTGCCTCCCCATTTAAACAAGAGCTCACTCCCTATAATACCTTTGAGAAATTGGAGTATCCAGTTTACAGTCAATGTGTGTTCTTCTCTTGGATCATGCATGAATTGGCTTACAACACTAACTGCATATGCTAGATCAGGCTTGGTGTGAGCAAAGTATATAAGCTTCCCTCTAAGTCTCTGATACTAGGCCTCATCAACCTTGGGGCTTTCTTCCTCATTACACATTCTATGATTTTAATCAATGGGAACACCAATGGATCTACACCCAAGTTTGTATGTCTCCTTAGGAAGTCAAGCACATATTTTCAATGAGATGAAAACACCTTCCTTTGAGTATTCCTCCTTAATCCCTAGGAAATACCTAAGCTTTCCTAGGTCCTTAATTTCAAATTTTGCAGCCAACTTCTTTTTTAGTAGTCACATCTCAATTGGGTCATTTCTTGTTATGATTATATCATCAACATACACAAGTAGAACAGTGAATTACCTCCTGGGGAATGTTTTAGAAAAAGTGTATGATCTCCTTGGCTTTGCTTATAACCCATGGGCATCATTGCTTTTGTGAATCTTCTGCACCAAGCTCGTGGTGACTATTTTAACCCATATAAAGCCTTCTTTAGCCTGCATACCTTATTTGTTCCACTGAAGGAGCTAAAACCTAGGGGAATCTCCATGGACATCTCTAAGTCTCCATGCAAAAAAGCATTCCTGACATCAAATTGCTCGATTTCCCACCCAAAGTGGGCAACAACAGAGAGTAGAATTCATCTTTGCTATCGAGGCAAACATCTCCTAATAATCAGTGCCATATGTCTAAGTATATCCCTTTACCACTAGTCTTGCTTTGCATCAATCAAGAGTACCATTTGATTAATGCTTGATCGTGTAAATCCATCTGCATCCCACTAGTCTCTGATCATATGGTTTGTCAACAATCTCCCATGTTCCATTTCTTTTAAGCGCTTTCATCCCCTCCTTCATGGAATGAAACCAATTCACATCTTTCGACGCTATTTTTGATGAGGTTAGAATTATAGTTTTGTTACGTTGCACTAGATTTTGTGCAATGTTTATTCCAGCCTTGATATCACAATACAACTTTATGGGTCAACTGATACTCTCAAGTTTCAATTCCTCTAGAACTCTTTTTAGCCACATCATCTCACAAATTCCTTGGGTCCTTGATCTATATTTAGATTCAATACTACTTTTAGAAACTATATTTTGTTCTATACTGTGTGACAAGGTTGCCATACACAAAGGTACAATACCCTAAAGTAGACCCTCTATCTGTGAGATTATGTTTTGATATTATTCTTGATATTGTATTTATTAATTTAATAGAATATTCTATTTCCTATTAATTGGTATTGATTACAAGATCAATCAATTACTAATTAATAGGAAATAGAATGGCCGAACCTACCCAGTCGACATCATTGACTTTTTTTAAGAAAAGAAAAAAAAAAGACCTTTTCTCTGGAGCAATCTTGAAGTACCATAAGATTCTATAGGTTGCCTCAAGATGTTATTCATAGGGAAATTGCATGATTTGACTTAGAAGACATGCTGCAAAAGCAATAAGGTCTTGTATGAGATAAGTAAATCAGCTTCCCTACAAGTCTTTGATGGTGGCCAGTATCCAAATCATCTCCAAGTTTCTTATAAAGATCAATGCTGTGTCAACTGGTCCACATCCACTCATGCTAATCAAGGTTGTACTTCCTTTGGGATAGTACAATTCCCTTTTTCAACCTAGCCACTTCCATTCCAAGAAAATATCTTAATGACCCCAATCCTTTATCTCAAATTTTGTTGAAAGTGATTTTTTTTTAATTTATTTATCTCCAACAATAAGTCATCTCTTGTAAGGACAATATCATCAAACATAGATAATTAGAATAACAACCTTCCCTTTAGATGAGTGCTTGACATAGTGTGATCTGTTTGACCTTGGGAATATCCCAATTTTTGTAATAAACTAAGCAAACATCTTGAGCCTTCTTCAACTTACAAACCTTTGGACTATACTCTTGTTCAAACCCAGGTGGAGCATCAACAAAAACTTATTTTTTTAAGTCTCCACTAAGGAATGTGTTGTTGAGAATCAGAAATATTTAATTTATAGATTTATTAGGATCTGATTTATAGGAAACATATCTGATTCAGAGGAAACTGAATATCCTCTCATTATCAGTATTTATTGTAATGACCACTATAAAATAGAGTATCTGCTGTGTACTTTGACACACGGTTTCAGTCTATTATCCCTCTATATTTTCTCTCATTTTACAGGGTATCTAGAGCTAGGTTGAGGGAATAAGGACTTACCCAATGAACACTCCTCTCAGCTTAAGGACTTAGTTTATTTTGGTTTGGTTCATGGTGGTGAACAAAAACAGTGCACTGCACTCAAGTACTTTTAGGGATAGAGTTGATGACAACTTATTTTGGGAAAAATAATTTAGAAATACCTATATAGGAGTTTTGAAATTCAAGAACTGTATTAATTAAATAGGTTGTTGTTAATATGGCTTCTCCCCAAAGGTATTTAAGAGATGGAAATTTTTTTTCAAAAAATTCAGAAAACAAATGTTTCATAAAGTTAATAGTGAAGCTTGGTAGCCTAGCCAATAGTTCCATAACATTATTTCTTTATCCCTAGAAACAATAGCAGAGTTTAAGCCATGTACTTTGATTTAGTCCACTCAGGTCACTTTCATCTTCAAGTAAATAGAGTTCATTGATTTCTCTAGCATTGCCAATCATCCTCCCTAAGTTCAATTCATGAAACTTAAAACAAGAGAAATCAAATAGGCTAAATTATCGTTTTGGTCCTTTATGTTTTTGTGTTTTATGTTGTCCTTTATGTTTCAAAAGACTCATTTTAGTCCTTCACGTTTTCGAAAAGTTCTATTTCAGAGGTCATTTGGAAAGCATTTCTTTCTTATTAGAATTTTTCTGGGTCTTCATCAGTGTGGCAGAACCTCTGGTTTGAGGCTCCACATGATCATTCACTAGAGGTGGTGTTGCAGTTTCACTTGTGGTTGGTGAATGAAGAGAATGAATAGGCAATGGTCATTGCCATTTTCACCATTGGAGATAGCAAGGTTCAGAGCCAAAGCTTCGATACCATATCAGAAAAGAGAAGGAAATCTTTTATTTCTCTAGATCTTTTTAAATAGTACAGCCATTGATTTATAGACAGAATTAGTCACAAAGAGGAAACCAAATCAACCACAATCATGGAGAAAAATCAGGAAGCAATAGCCTATCACATTATCAACCATGATCTGATCATAATTCAAATTTTATTAGAAAATAAATTAGAGACAAACTTGTGAGTTGTGACAGTGTTATAAACAAAACCTACAGATGAATAAACTTACATGGATCATGTACAAACTGCTTTTGTCCATTGTCATTCCATGAGGAAACAGCCATAATGGATCTAGAATAGAAAAATTATCAACAGAGATTCCAAAGTCTTAAAAAACTAGTGTAGCGAATCAAAAGAAAATAAATTCAGCATTCTGCAATTCTAGAAAACATACTTATCCTTGTCAAGGAGAGTCGCTGCAGCTTCAAAATAATCAAAGAAATCAGGTGCTATTTCCATGTCATCTGAGATTGGATAAAATTGTAGTATTAGCTTCCATGTTTTTACCAATGATAAAAAGATTAAAAAGAAAGCTTAATTATTAATTTGGTCCCTTAATAATTTTAAAAGCTCAATTAGGTACCTCTATTTCCTAACGCTGCAATCATGACCTTTAATTTTAAAAAGTGGCTCAATCAGGTCATTTCCATCCAATTGAAGTTGACACCATTAGATTTGCGAATTCCGACGGTTTTTGTTATGAATAGTGGCACCACTATATTTATTATTAATTTAAAATTAATATATATATATATATATATATATATATATATATATATATATAATTAAAAAAAAGTGAAACAAAAAATTTAAAATTCAAATTGGATGCGTTGTCAAAGGCCCTTGCCAGGCTGAAACCCTCAAACTCCATCATCACCACCAAACAAAGTCCCGTCCTGCAATTCCTCCAAGTCACTCTCAGGCACTGCAATGCCAGCAACCAGCGAATCCTCTTCACCATCAAATCGGCAAAACCCCTCCAGCCTTGGTCACATCCCTTTGTTACACATCCCTATTACGTGTTTAGGGGTTTTGATTTGTGTTTCAAAACACAACACCACCACCATTGCACTGTCGGTCCTCACTGCAATGTTGTGGGCGCCAATGAGGTCCACCATGTCCACCTTGGCACTGGCAAGATTCAGCAACGCACACAAGGGAGAGAAAGGGAGGAAAACGACCTCTGGTAATGGTAACAACGTGCACCGCCACCATCATGGCTGTGGCGGTCCTTAGGGTGGTTAGGGTTCTGATTATGATTGATTTGGGGGTGGTTTGGGTTCTGCTTACACTTTTTAGGATTCTGATTGCAGTTTTAGTTCTGAAAACTGGAGTGTGGTTCTTATCGTTGTACATGATGGGGGTGAAGGTGAGAAAAAATACAAGCGGAAGCTTTTTAATTTTTAAAATAATATTAATAAATGTAGTGGCGATTAAAAATCGCCACTATTCATAAGGAAAACTGTCACAATTCACATCTTAACAGCGTCAGTTTAACTAGACAAAAAAGATACAATAGGGGCATTTTTTAAAATTAGAGGACCTAATTGGAGCGTTCTAAAATAGAGGGGCCTAATTGATATTTTTTAAAATAATTGAGGGACCAAATTAATAATTAAGCCTTAAAAAAATACATAGTGTTGAAAAGATATAGCCCATTTCACCTTCAAGAATGATCACACGGCTGAAGTTATGCTTGTAGAACAGTTGATCTAGAGCCCACTTGTAATGACCTGATAATGGAATCAATTGAATATTCTTTTTAAATAGAGAACACATGGAAATCAAGAAGAAAACTCTTACGTGCAATTTTGTAGTAAGCAGTTAACTCTCCAGGCCGTTCAGTTTGAACTGGTTCAAAATCCAAGTGCTGCATCAAACTATTATTATTAGTGCAGACTATAGAGAACCTGGTTTTTTATTATCAAATTATTAGGTCCCTCAATAACCACAAATCAGAGATTATAGAGATCAAAATAATTTGTGAAAACACAATATTAGTTTTATATTTCTAGCACATCACTATGCCAAGAAATTTGAAAATGAATAATCTTTAATTCTTTATGTAAGACTAAGGAACTCCCCAACTCATACTTTTACATAAGCAATTCTGAATTCAAGATCTTTGATTCTTCATTTGATAAGCAATCTAGACAAATTCAATAGCCCACTTTTTCAAAGATAACAAGCACCATGACGGATTTTTTTTTTTACTTATTGGAGTATAGTTTTACTACTGTGTATCTTTTATTTTCTCAACATCTTTACAGCAGTAGTTCAGTTAGGTATTTTGTTCTGGTTTTGTACAGGTTGAATTCATTCTCTCAATAATACAATTTCTCTCTTCGAATTCTATTACGGTATCAAGAGCATAGTGCGATCTGCAAACCCTAAACCATGGCTTCCAATCACAATTCTAATCCTCCTTCTCTACCCTTCAATGCTGAACCTCTTCATTCTGTTCTGCCACCAACACAGGCCTCATCTTTGACACCCTTCTGTTACTTTCTTGCACTGCATTTCTGAGAAATAGGACCATGGACTATCTCTTATGGTGTGGAATTAGTGATAAAAGGTCATCAATTACACCATTATCTGGTAAATCTCTAAATTCCACCAAAATACCTAACAATTTCAGATTGTGATGCTGGTCACATCTCCAATTCCTACCTCACTTTGGAACACCAAGACCAGCTTCTACTTTTGTGGCTTCAATCATCGATCTCACGCAATATGCTTACGTGCGCCATTAGTTGCAGATCTTCATGGCAACTATGGGAGAAACATCCATTCCTATTTTCAATCGTGCGCCAATGCAAAAGCTCATCAGCTTCACATAGTACTACTTTGGAGATTCAAACAATTTCTGAGTTCCTTCTCCGTACTCAGGCCTTAGTTGATGCTCTAACAGAGATTGGTGTTGTCTCTTCAAAGGAGCAGCTTCATATCATTCTTCAGGGATTACCTCAAGAATACAAATCTACAGTTTCCCTAATTAGTAGCAGGTTTGATCCTCTTTCAATTGACGAAGTTGAAACCCTACTATTCACACATGAAGTGCAATTGGAGAAATTCAAGAAGGCAATAAATACAATTTTCACATTCTCGCTGTCAATGTAATTTTTTCACGTTCTATCATTTTCTCTTGTTTTCTCTCTGATTCTTGTCTCCTAATAAAAAAACTATAAATCTGTGAAACGGAACCCCATCTGTATTTACATTATCCAATTCAGGCTGAAGAAACAGAGTGCTTGCAAATTTCTGTATCTTGGCTTGCACACTTATCTTATTAGTATAATTATAAATAATTAAGGAGCTAGTCTTTGATCATTAACAAATTTAAAGTAACCATCACAATTATAGCTGACTATCAGTTTACACGCACTAATATGCAATTGGCCTTTGAAAATACTAGGATACAGATACACTGAACTGATTTTCAAAGTACAGCTCGTTTACGTAAATGTATATACCTGCATATAAGATAACTGATCATAGCTCAAAGCCTTACTTTTAACATTTGGATTTGATCCATCCTGAATAGATAATAAAGGACCACAATCAGCTGTTTATGTTCAATTTGCATTTACAAAATATTGACAATGTCTCAATCATTTCAGGGAGACAAAATAAGGCTAAACATACAAAATACCTGAGATACAAATAAAGGATATCTTGAAGAAATGGGCCTTTGGTATCTGTAAAACTAAGTAGATCATGACTCAGATGGACAAAATAAATGCTTACATTATCAAGTATAAAAGATTAAAAAATCAAATGTTATAATATGATGCATACTTCAATACAGAATTAATAGTCCTCTCCAGGTAATCAGCACGATTACATGCCATGATCACAACAGCAGCCACCGGAACCTAAAACGTTCGGCACAGAGAATCACACAATAAACTCTAGAAAGAGGAATAGAAGACAGAGCAGACTGTCAAACATTCAGCTCAACCTGCACTTTATCAATCAGCCTCTGCAGGTCTTTTCCTGAAATGTTTATTTATAGAATAGAATGGTTAGTATCTTGGATAACTAATATACAAAAAAATCATTAGATTGTTTATAAAATTTAGGACATTATTGAAATATGTTTGTATTTATATGAAACTAACAATGTAGAGTGCATATAATGTAAGATGCATAACTTCAAAAATAATATATTTGATTGACAGCTTGGATTCATGAAGAGTTTCCTGATCATAAACTGACAATGGAAGAGTTTGATTATGACAATTTACAGCTTCAAATGGTCAAATATGTTGTGTCAATAATGAAGAATCGCATTGTTGTGCAGTTGTTTATTACAGTTGCACAGTAGGTCACACACACACACGCACACATCAAGGTACTCTAACCACACACAGATCAAGGTACTCTAAGATTAACTCTTTTTAGAGTTACTCTCCATTCTCACACATACACACACACACACGGAAGGATCAAGGTACTCTAAGATTAACTCTTTTAGAGTTACTCTCCATCCTCACCATTCATTTACTTGAAATCCAATGGTTAAGATTAGTTACTTATTAGAACCATTAGGTTTCAAGAAAATGAGTGGGGAGTAACTCCAAAATGGAGTAACTTGATGCTCCCTCTCTCTCTCTCTCTCTCTCTCTCTCTATATATATATATATATATATATATATATATATATGTATGTATATATATATATATATATGTATGTATGTATATAGTGAGAGAAAGCATATCTTGCATGAAAAAACATTATGAGAGTGAGAGGATTAAATCTAAGTCATATAATCATACATGGAGGGTTAAGATTTAATGTCAAAAAGTCACATGACTGTTTAAGTGCTCACATAACATTAAATCTTGACTGTCCATGTTTAGTTATATGGTCTGGAATTAATCATCTCACTCTCATATAAGATACTTTCCTCTCATATGATATGTCCTCTATAAATATACATACATACATATATATAGGGATGAGAATCAACAAAAGAATTTAATAAGGACCAAAAGCAAAAAGACCCTTATATTATAGGAACTAAAAAGTTAATTAAAACATTAATTAATTAAACAAAATCTTACTCATAAGCTTATTGAAATAATCTAAAAAGAGTTTATAGGAAAATAATAAGTCAAATTCATAAGCACAACCATATAAGTTCCAAATGCCCCCTTAATCACATGTTATGTAGAAAAGATAGAAAAAGGCATACACCACCACCACCACTACCATCCCAAAAAAAGAGAGACCTTTTTACTAAATTATAGCATACTTTCAAGATCTTGTACAAGAGACTTTGTTTGTCCACATTCTTGGTCTCGACGTTTCTGCTCTTCTGAAAGAATTCAAGACAACGACCAATTTAATCTGACAAAAATATCATATGCAGAGGAGGCCAAAGATTAAATAAACAAGTAAACCAAAATACCCATTTCTAAATGCTAATAATAGGGCTCATATATTCGACTATTAACAATTTTTTTGTTTCAGAAAGGGGAACCAGAGGCCCAAAACAAGAAACAGAAATAACAATGAAAAACCACAAGAGTAGTAACTCCCATGTTAGAATAGTTGTTTTATTATTTGTTGTACAGCTTTATAAAGCTAACTTTTGTTGTATCTATCTCTGAGTTAGGTGTCATGGGCTGTAGCCTTTTTCTCTTGATTTGTACTTCTGTTTCAGACTCCACTTATATATATATATATATATATATATATATATATATATATATATATATAAGATCAGCTGAGTGAATCTCACTCAAGCACTTCAATAATGTAATTTGAAACTCAGACCATTCAACAATGTAGTCCTTAAATTTAACACAAATCATGGAATATGTTTGTTTGACTATAAAAGAAGTTAGGAAATCTAAGTCCCTACTCCCTACCATACATCCCTTTCAGCACTTCCACCCATAATCCTCCATCACATCTTCATTGCACAAAACTGGTTGATGAGGGATAGGTTTTTAATCCCAAGTCCCCTTTCTTACTTGCCTTTACATAGTCACAGGGTACTCTTTCAATTATGAATGAGACTTTCCAGGATTGCTCATCATGCCCCCAGATGAAGTTCCTCTGCAGCCTTTCTATCCCCAAAATGATACTTCTAGGTACAAAACATAATCACCATGGGGTAAATGGGTATTGCTCCAGCAAAAAACAGCTAGCATTACCCTTCCAGCTAGGGACAGGTGCCTTGTCTTCCATCAAGAAAGCCAATTTTTATCTTATAAAAAATGTTCTAAAAATAATCCATTCAAAGTGCCCCTTCAATAATGATATTCCAATATAACACCCCAAACAGTCAGTTTCGACATATTCTGACATCTGAGTTATAAACTGCTTGAGCTCCTTTGTCACATTGAAGGAGAAATAAATATTAGTCTCACTGGTATTTACCCTTTGGCTGGATAATTAGTAAAAAGCATCTAGATGTCTTTGTACATTCAATCTGCTCCATAGCAGCCCATCCAAATTAAGACAAATCATCCCAAACATGAGATGTGATAATAAAAGGAACCTTATCCCCTTCACTATAAGATATCCAATCACCCTTCCCACATCTATTATGTTAGATAACTCGTCCATGTAGAGGACAGAAATTATTTTTTTTGATCGGCAAACATATAATATATATTGATAAATTGAGTACCAGAAGTACTAAAGTACAGCTATATAAATGTCCTTACTCTGGTTCCAATACAGACTAAATGGAGTCTGGTGAGGAACCACAGCCAGGCCATACTATGGTATTAAATGCTACTATTAATCTATGATTATATCCTCTATTGATACACAAACCCTTCTCTAAGGTTACTAGACCACTGGTTGAAATGAGTTACAAAATCCTTCTCCAAATTTCTGAGCCATGTCCACATGAGGAAAGCTGCCTCATCCATCATTTTGTTGTTGTCGAAAGAGTCATTGGAGAATATTATGTCATTCCTTTTCATCCAAATAGTCCAGGTCACAGCCAGCCACCAACATTTCCACCGATTAATCCTTAATCCATCAGCCACTATTGATCCATGATGGAGGAAATGTTGTCTTGGATCTTGTGGGAAAACTCCCACAGTGTTCACCCAAGACAAGGATTCCCACCAAATAGGGATGATTTTGCTGCAGTGAAAAAATAAGTGTCCCACTTCCTCCTCCGCGCTTCTGCAAAATGGGCAGGTCCTATCAACGATCTCTACTTGTCTCCTGAGTAGATTTACTTTAGTTGGCAACCTATCTCTAAGCAACCGCCAAGCAAACACTGCATATTTGATTGGAACCTTCAGCTTCCACAGCTCCTCAAAAGCCCTGTCCTGTGTCCCATCTATGTCTCCCCCCCCCCCCCTCATCATCTTGTAAGCACTTTTCGCCGTGTATTGCTCACTTGGATCTGCTGTCCACACCCACTCATCTCTTTTGTGTATCTGGATAGGCTTGCTTTCAATATGTTGTAAAAAATTAACAGTCATTGGTATCTCATTGTCAAACAATGGCCTCCTCCATAAAAAGTTCCACTCCCAATCTGCTTCCTTATAGCCTCCCATGTGCTGGATAATTTGGTTTTGTTGGCATGAGATTAGGTACAATCTGGGGTATTTTGCTGCAAGTGATTCTTCTCCATCCATCCACTTATCCTCCCAAAATTTGATTCTATCTCCACATCCAGGCCTCCACTCAATGCTGTTGTGCATCCCCACACCCTGTAAGTTTTGAAAGACCAGCTTTAGATCCCTCCACCAAATGGACTCATGGTTGTCTCGATGTGCTTCATCCAATCCCCTCCAGCCTCTATATTTAGATTCGAGGACCCTAGCCCACAGTTGACCTTCATGCTGAAATAAATTCCACCTCCATTTGCCTAACAATGCGATGTTGAATGTGTTTATGTCCTTGATTCCTAGTCCCCCTTTGTCTTTTGGGAGACATACTGTCTCCCATTTGATCCAAGCAATCTTGTTTTGATCTGTGCCACCTCCCCATAGGAATCTTCGTTGTATAGACACTAACTTCTCCACCACTTTCTTAAGAATCCTGAAAAAAGAAAAAAAATAAATAGGCAAAGATGTTAAGATGGACTGAATAAGAGTCACTCTCCCCCCAAATGAAAGGTGTCTTTGCGTCCACTTATTTAGAACTCTCTCACACTTTTCAAGGATAGGATTCCACATGTGACACCTTCTAGGGTTTGCCCCTATGGGTATGCCTAGGTAAACAAACGGGATGGGCAGCAAACTACAATTCAAACAACTGACTGCTTCAATCTTCCACCTATCTGTCATTCCAAATGCACCGAAACAGCTTTTCGCAAAGTTAATTTTGAGTCCAGAAACCATCTCAAAAGTCCTCAGAAATTATGGGGACAATAGATAACCTTGATGGACTATTCTACTAGGCATGAAACTTTTAGTTATAGAGTCGTTCCAAAAAACAAGTGTTGATAAAGTTGTTATACAGCCTGCCACCTAGTCATTGTAACCTCTACCAAATGGTTAGGGAACCCAACTTCCACAGTAACATTTTTTATGAAGCCATGGTTCAGCCTATCATAGGCTTTTATGAACTCTACCTTTCATTCTTCTCATAGAAAGGAGCATTTCCAGAGCTATTACTATTTTATCATGAATGCACCTAGATGGTACAAAGTTGGGGGTACCACCCTAGAGAGATCTGGTTTTATCTTGTTAACAACTATCTTTGTGATCACTTTATAACTTCATTACACAATTATATGGGTCTAAACTGCAATATATTACACTTGTATTATATCTAATAAGTAATAATGCATATGTGCTCAAGGAAAATATTATTGGTTCCAGTCAAAATTCTACTCCTACGTCCTACATATTATGGTCAGCAATATTGCTTCATGTTTCTTTATCTCAATCCTATATTCATTGACTTCAAGACTTCTGGAACCATAAGAATTCCTCTTGCTTTAAAACTTGTTCAAGCTACCCATGCAAGGATCACCATGCATGGGATGCTCCTTTTTGGCAAAAGCTTCCACCAAGTTTGCATCCTGACCTGCAATACTTGTTAGTTACACCTCCCTCTCTTGGCAGTGGCCTGTCTAGTCACCCTTTGAGATAGTGTCCAAATTTTCTGCAAAGACACAAGAGATGGAGTCATGGATTCCCTTGGACACCATCCTAAACCTCCTCCTTCTGACTTAGACCAAGACTAGCAGAAGTTTAATTGGATCAACATCAACTCAGAGCCCAGCAAATCGACCTATGCGTTGCTCCACTGTGTTCTTGACTCTTGTCATTCCTCATTGTCCTCCCCACCCTATTCCCAATACAGGGAAGTAATTCTGGGTAATCCTACTCCACCAGCAAGTACAGGAATCGCAACTACACAGATAATGTTCATAGATCATCCACAGGCCACCCATCAACTCATGAGCTTGAATATTCTGGATTGTAAACGTCACCAGAGAAAATTCATTCCCCAGATCAATAACAGAGTTTCTATAGCTTAAACACTTTTCTTTTGTTGAATTATTGTAACCCCCAGCATTAACGGTTAGAGTGAAGGAGAACGTTTTAGTATGACCAAGATATTCATGCAAACAGAGATAAATGTAAGACAACATTCCGCAATTAGTATTAATTAATAAAAAGCAAACCTTCCAGGGCCACAATTCGTCCTTGTTGCAAGCTAATCTGATCAATCAGCGATCGCGTTTGACTTGTACAATGGTTTTCAGCTTCGATCTGTGAAACAAGAATTAGCAACGATATTGATGACCCACCAAATACTAGCTATGGAAATATAGAATATAAATTAATATGAGCAGAGGAGTTGAGTTACAGCTGCAGCGAGGCGATCAGCATATTCTGATTGTGTTGCGAAAAGCCTCATCTGAACAAGTATAAATGACAGGTTAAATTAACAGTGCCGTGGGAAACAAACACATAGTTAGGGTTAGGGAGACAGACACCACCTGGATATAGATGAAGACGCCAGCTGCAATCAAGAGAAGAAACCGAAAATCACAGAAAACTTTCGCCATTTGCTATACCACAAATTTTGAATTACTACGCACAGCACACTACAGCAGGTTTCTGATATACATTACGTTAATTAAGAGCAATTTCTATGCCTTGCGCTCAGCTACCTACCTGTAACTCCTCCGGTCAACTCAATTTTCTGACGAGAAACCATGTTCCTATTGCCTAATTGGTTAGGTTTTGGTTTTGGTTTTGGTTTTAGGTTTTTAAATTTTTCAAAATTAAAAGTAGGTTTTAATTTGTAAATGCAAATTTTTGTTGTGCATTTGATAAAGTTTTTTAAAAATTAAGTTCAGATTGATGAAAAATAAGCAAATCAACATATGTAACAGTGAAATTCAGCTCAGATCCTTTACGCAAAAGATATAATAAAGAGGAAAGTTCCCACTAAAGTGGATCAACAAGAGATGAATTATAATGAAATAATAAATTTTAAAAAAAAATTAGACAAAAGTTTTATATAAATCATTTATATAATTATCTTTTATGGGTAGATATTATTTGATGAATAAAGGATATCTGAATATAAACGAAGTGATTTTGTGTCATATCTTAACATATATCTCATTCTTAATTCAAACAAGAGCCTTAACCAATGCTTAGGAAGCCTTCAATCATTTTTAAGTTGTATTAATTGAAAAGTTATTTAAAGCGTTGTAGAAAAGATGAAAAATACTTATGAGAATGTCGAAATACAAATATAAACACCTAAATAATGTTATGGTGACCGCATTTACCTTATTTACTTCAATTACCAAAAGAGAAAATTGCATTATATAGTTATATCATCAACTATGCTCAAGCAACAATTAAATCAAATACCTGATTAATAACAAACTCTCAAATATTATCGGCAATGACACAAGCAGAAAAATATGGAAGTAATATCTTATGGAAGACATTCATAATAATAGTACTAAATTACTGTGGGATGCTAGATGAGAAGTTTTTTTATTTATTTATTAGTTTGGGATAATAAAATAAAAAATTATAAATAATTTTTTATTATATATTTTTTGGTTATTTTTAATATTAAAGTGTTTATTTTAATTATTATGCCATTTGTGTTATTCAATTTAATATTTTGATAGCATATATGATTTTTCAGTTCACATATTCAAGCCCTCAATATTAATATTTCATAGAATACTTATAACCTAAGATATGCAATATTGTGTACACGAATTATTGTTGAAAAAGGAAAAAAGCAAAAAATATGTAACTTTTTAGTAAAAATTAAAAGATACAATGTCAAAATATTAATGATTACAGTTCAAACGTGTAGCTATGAGTAAAAAATAAATGAATATAACTTATTTTAATTAATTTTTATTTTAAAATATTTTCATCTCATTTTTATATTGTATTTTTATTTTTAATAAATCAATTTATATTTATAAAAAATTATAAGAATTCAGAGTTTGTGAAAAAATGAAAATTATAAGAATAATAATATATGAATTTTTTCAAAAGACCAAGACCCGTTAATTTGTTTTAAGGACTAAAAGTAGAACTCGTATAAAATAATGACCTAAAAAGTTAATTAACCCAAGAATTAAAAAGCGAATCTAAACATTGGAACCACACAAAAAGAACTTAGGTTTTAAATCATCAAAGAATGTCTAATCCTTCAAGGATCAATGAACTAACAAAGAGTGTAAATAATGTAATTGAACATAGCAATCATAAAAATAGGGTTCAATTCAATTAAATACACGTGTCTTGAAAGAGAACGGGAGAAACCTTAAGTTAATTCACTTTTAAATTTGAATCAATATGAGCATAGAAATAATAGTAATAAATCTATTGAAAATTATCGTGTGAAACCTAATCCCAAAAACTATTTGATTTGATTTTCCCTTAATTGATATTCTTGTTTTCTTGTTCTTTCTTCCTAATCCGTGATTATTTTTTATGGGGTGCAAGAAGCTTTAGCCCAACTATCATACATAGCTCGTGACGCTATTGTTGTTGTAGCCATCCCAAAATCTTCTGGTCACCATACACCAGCCATTATTGTCATAAATTCGATAAGTAAAGCAGATCATTTAACACTTTCAACTACGAATAGCAGGGTAACTAGGAAGTATATAAAGTTTCATAAATGAACCAGAAAATGAAAGTTTTTCTTTATAGAAACAAAGTTTCTTGTTTCTGAATCTCAACCCACGGAAAAGAGAGAATAAATAGAAAAGAAAATTTTAAAAGAGGGAAAAATTTTAAACAGCCGTAGATAGAAAACAATTAGAAGGTACCGTCAAAACTTTTGAATTTATCATATCCTTAGGTCAGTTGTGCTTGGCATCGTCAACCTGTTTTGCTCCAACAGAGAAGAACTCAATGATCACTTCCAGTGGCATGCCCTTGGTTTCTGGAACTTTCAAAAAGACAAACACCCATGCTATGAAGCACGCGACAGCATAAATACCAAAAACACCAGCGAGGCCTAAAGAATTGAGCATAACTGGGAGTGTGTAGGTGACAATGATATCACAGATCCAAAAGGTAAGAGCACAAATGGCAATGCAGAGGCCACGAACTCGAGTGGGGAAGATCTCTGCACAAAGTATATTAGGAATTGGCCCAAATCCCATGACAAAGAAACAGAAATAGACAATAACACTAATGGTTGAGATTGATGCATTTGCAGTGGTTCCCAAATCCACAAGACTCCCCAGGACTAATATGAGAAGAGCTACTATTAGGACGGGGATTGTACTGAGCAGCAAAGTCCTGCAGAAAGGAAAAAGCATACAGTATCATTAAGATGCATTGCAACTGAAAGAATACAAACAAGTACTGGGGAAAGACACAAGGAATCACGGGTAAACTGCACAAAGAACAAAAATTATCTTGAAAACAGCAAGAATGACTAAACTTAAACAACCCAACACCAATATAGCTTTGGCAGTGATACATTTATTAATAGAGATAGCCATAGAAAAGATATTTCATCAAACAACTTCTAGATGAAAATTAAATAAGAAAAAAATGCACCTAATAGGCCTATAAGAAAATAAAAATAAGTGAAAGATATTTCGCATGGGAACATGAAAACAATATAAGTAAAAAATTGCACCTTATAGTTATACAGGAGGAAAAAAACAAAAAAGGAAAAAAGGGGGCATTGGAACCAGCAAAAATCTCATCAGCATGAACATCTTAATCAGGCTTGATACAGCAAAGAGTGAAAAAGTCAAATCCATCTGTTATAGATATCTATTCTAAACAGAATGATTTTAGAAATGCACGTGAAGGGGGGAAATGCAATAGAAATAATCTTTTCATAAGAAAACACCCCAACAACATATTTCTTATTATTTGATAAAGAAGTCAATAGAAAAGGGTAGTGGGGAGATGAATACCTTCTGCCCGAAATATCCATGAGCCTCATGGCAATGGCTATACAAGGAAGCATCAACAAGGTTGTCACCGCACTAATAAGAAAGGACGAAGAAGTAGAACCAAGGCCTAGACTTGAAAGAAGATAACCAACACCTGCCTGCTCAAGAATTTGAGGTGTATAGTAGAGGACCCCATTTATACCAGAGAACTGCACTTAAAGAGGATTTAAATAAGTCCAGCATAACTTTTCACCAGTAGCATAGCCAGGCCTTATTGGTTGACATAAAGATTTTAAAGATTAGTTAATGAATAATAATTTATTGACTTAATTAGCTACTTGAGTGAATTAGTTGTTCCCATACTGGAAATATTTTCATCAATAATTCTGTTTTTGCAATTTTTCCTTTTTTTATATAATAGAACATCACAAACATGTGACTCTATAGTAACTCCACCTGCTATTAGACAACTTCCAAACCAAAAAGCAGATCTTTTTAGGAAAATGCTTAGCTTGATCTTACAAATTGCCTCAGCTTTGGAGTTAAAGGAGTTTTTTCTGCAGGTAAGTAAAATCAGTAACAACTCAACCTATAAAGTAAAATTTATTGAAGCAAATTATTCATGTGAAATTTTGAAAAATGAAAATTCTATTGATTACATAGAATGATATAAAATTTTTTGCGGTAATGTAGAAAGAGCTTCAATCCCTTTGGTATTTTCTTTTCTAGGCCATGAATATAGGAAATCCAATCAAGATTCAATAATATCTAGTATGGCCTTATAATTTTTTACACAATTTCATCAAAGTTGGATTTAGTATCATATATCATTAACTGGGAGATACGATGTAATTTATTTTTACTTTATTAAAAAAGAACCCTCTTTTTAGTCTCGAATTCCTAAAATGTGTTATCAACTAAATCTAATTGGAATAATCTAATCATAATGAACCAAGAAAATGTTTCAACAAAATTGGGATTCACAATTTCATTTATGTGGATAATTCATAAAAAATATCAAGCAATTTTGTGCTTGTTTTACCAAAACAGAACTCAAAGTATTGTTCAAATCCAATGAAATTTGGCTTGAATCATTTTCATAGTATTTACAAATTTTACATATGAAAAAAGACTTGTTTAAGCTGTCAGGTGAAAGAACAAGACTGATTTTATATTTAACACCAACTAAAACAATTTCACCCACATAACTTTTCAAATAACATCTCAAATTTAATCTTTTTTTTTTTTTTTCAAAATGCACTCTTCTATAAACTAATAGTTGCTAAAGTAATTCTCTTCAAAAATTAAAAATCTCAGCCACAGCAAAATCCCAAACAAACTCATTTGTTGAAGCTCAGATAAACTGTAAGGACAGTTGAAACTGGGAAAGAGACTATTTAAGATGAATTGCATGAGATAGATACAAATGACTGACAACTATTTATCTAATAACCTAGGTCAATTACTGTATAGCACAGCACTACAACTAATACAAGCCCTAACCCAATTAGATTATTAACATTAGAAAACACCTTAAACCCTCACAGTCCTTAAATTCTAACAAACACAATAGAGAGGACATCTTATAAAATATATTCTTAAGCTGTATGAAAAATTGCACAGGTGAAACAGTGTTATAGGATGACAATAAACCTGTCCTTGCCTGTTCAGCATTTTTAAGAAGGCAGACAAGAAGAAAAAATAAGCACCACTAACCACCGCTTGGATACAACACAATGAATGTTTCATCAAAAGGCAAGGAAACAAAGTACTAAAGTGCAATATTACAACAGATGGGAACAAAGTACTAAAAAGCAGATATTAAAAATATGTCATTACCTGCTGAAGAATTTGCATTCCCACCCCCACAATTAATGCATGCTTTACTCCAGGTTCAAAAAGGTCACTCCAACTTGGCCCTTTTGCAATTGTTTCAGACGGATGAATCATAGCTGGTCCAACTGGCCGTTGACACATAAGGTCCTTGTTATAAAGGGCTGACCGACTCACCAGAGCAGCAGCCTGTACAACCTCACCATCAGTTGGTAAATCACCACCAGGGAGTGAAACCACAGACCCACGTCTAGATCCAGAACCACCATCTTGGTGTAAATATATTCTCTGGAATCCACCTTCCTTCTTTCCATCTGGGCTCTCTCTTTCAGACCATTTCCATGCTAGCTGCCAACCACCACCAATCCCAGTACTACCAGTGGGTTCTCCTGCATTTCCATGTAAAAGACTACCTTGCCTCATGCTTGAAAGGTTACTATGGGCAGGAGGAGTTATGTCCTTATCCATACTTGTTGTTTGACGAGAGATCAATGGACTCTGCAAATTGTCATCAGAATCACAAGCAGCAGCATCAGAGACATAATCATCACCCTCTCTGGCTAGGCTTTCCTCATCCCAATCTTCATTCCTTGGCTGATTTCCCCCAACACTAAACATACTCCCAAAGTGTGGAAAAAGGGTGCTTCGCATGCTTCCTGTTTCCGGGTGCTTCTCATGGATACTACCAAAGAGGGTCACTAGAGGGTCCACTAGACCGCTCTGATTTACCATGCTTCCTTTCCTAGATACAAGGCCAACAGAATTTTGTCCAGCAACAGGTCTAGCAACCCAGGACTGACCTTGTTCCGGTCCATACAACTTAATTTGATCTTTTTCTCTGGATTGATCCTCTTCATCAAGTTCATTGGCTGGACCAATTATATACTCTTCTATGGCTGTATCACCCCCAACTCCAAGACCCTCAACCAGTAGAGCCATTTCACCTGTCCATGCCCAATGACAATTATTATCAAAGTCATGCATATATACTCATTAATTACTGCAGTAGAAACAAAAGAAAGTAAACAATTTGAAGTTAGCAGGAATGTCCAAAGCCCGAATCCACAAAGGATCAAAATCAACTAAATCTATGTGCGTCTATATCGAGAGAATGGAAAAAGTAAAAATAAAAAGATTATCAACAGTTAATATAAACTGAAGCTTCCAAAATGATGTAAATATACACTTTAAATTATATGCATTATTGGTATCAAACATTGTTACACAGACATCCAATAGGAATTCACTCTTTTAGTACATCATCCTATTCATTGACATGATGAGGTGATAGGGTGAATTTCTGTTGGATGTTTGTCTAAAAATGTTTTACACTAAGTGTGCATGTGCACACACACATATAATTTGAATGTTTAAAGTACCCCCCCCCCCCCCCCCTTTAAAAAATGCATTCAATATTTATAATCATATTTACATGAAAAATCAATCACTGTCAGAGTCAGACCACACTGATAACAATCTATCGTTCAATGCCAATTCTTGTTAGCTATCACAAATGAACAGTGAAATTTTTTTGCAAACTGGAATAGATCAGGCTCATAGAATACATATATATAATCGCCCAAAAGTGAACAGCTGAATGTCCAGCGCATAACCAGCTAAGGTCTAATTTGAACATCCAGAGTAGTAAAGCATGAATAAAAAATGAAGACTAGACATGTAACTAACCGGAAACATCTTCCCTTCCACGAAGCCGCTGCAAAACCTTCTTGGCCTCAAGCATTCGGCCCTTACTGACAAGCCATCTGGGAGACTCAGGCAAGAACAACAGTGTGAGTGCAAAGAAAATAAGAGAAGGGATTGAAAGAACACCCAACATGATTCTCCAGCTAGGCGCCTTCATCAGTGACATCCCAAACACCATACAGTAGGAGAAAAACATTCCCAAAGAACCAGTGAACTGTGGAAGTGTATTGAGTAATCCCCTAATCTCAGGAGGAGCTGTCTCAGATATGTAAAGAGGAACCAAGGTAACTGCTAAACCAATTCCCAAACCATCTAAAAGTCTAGCAAAGAGGAGGATATAAACATTTGGAGACCACAGCATCACGAGAGAACTAACAAAATAAAGCATAGAGGAGATAATCAACATTGGACGTCGGCCTAGCAAGTCTGATAGGGCCCCAGAGCATGTAGTAACCACGGTGGCTCCAATAAGTGACATAGCCACAATTAGACCTTCAACTGTGGGTTCATTTTCTAATTGAAATTCCTTTTTTATGTACAGGATAGATCCTGCATACAAACTCTCGGGGTTAATGGCTAGATAAGCCATTTTAATTCATTCATACAACGTTACATGAAAGAAAGAAATAAAATCAATTCACCAAACCTGCAATAGTCGCATTATCCCATCCTTGTAGTAAGTTACCGATGGCAGCAGCAACAGCAACAAGAACAGCTCCACTCATAGTTTCACTTAGTTTCGTAATCAATCAGCCTGAAAAGGCAAATATATCAGCTCAACCACTGTAATAACATAATAATAAATTGATTGATGAGGCAGGCAAGGATGACAGATCCAGAATGCAAACCCTATTTTCCATTTCCATACCTAATTATATCACCTTGGCTTGGAGGGTGGGTGTTTCAATTATCTCAGACTCAGATGCAGAAAAGGACATGGGTCACTCACTGCAACATGGGGCGGGGGGCGGGGGAGCTCTTTCTTTCTTTCTTTACTATTACTATTTTTATTTTTTTATTCTTAAAAAAATAATACTGGAGTGCAGTACTAAGACTAAGATAACGAAAGGCGTATAGAAAACAGCACAAGTAGCGATCCTATTCGTCGGGTCGAAAAGCAGCTGATAATGAAATGAAATTGAGCCCCCTGTTTTTTTTGCAACAGAGGCTCGTTAGTGGACACCTGCCCTTTTAGCTCTCTCACTGCTCTGCACGTCATCCCCCTCCCCGATCGGAATCAGTTATGCGTCAAACAATCATCATTCAGACTACACACTTGAAGCTTAAATGTCACTTTCATTAAAATAATAAACTAAATAATTCTTTTGTTTTTCCTTTTCTCCCACGATCGATCACGAAAAGGTAATAGGCAGTTTCTGGGTTCGCCTCTGCAACAATAAAATTGGACTCATAAAACTAAACTATTATTTAGTTTTAGCGTAAAAAATTATACAACATGAAAATTAGACTCATAAAACTATTTTTTAAACTTAATTACATTTTCAACTCCAACTATTATAATTATGTAATCTTGATCTTTCATTTTTTCTACATTATTCTTTATTAAAATTTAAAAATAATTTAATTCGAGACGTAAAAGTAAGTGTGTTTAATCAGTTATACTCACATAAGTTTATTTTAGTAGTTTATTATTTCAAGTAATTTATAAAAATAAACTAGTTTATAAATTACTTTTTTTTCTTCTTCTCATTTTATCGCACTAATTCTTTTATCCCTTTTTATTTAAAAATCATTTATCTTATCTTATCACTCTCACGCGACAATCAAATAAAAATATGTTATTATGAATTGAAATTATACTTTTTGTTATTTTATTTAATTTCAAACTAGTTATTTTAATTAATTATTACATTGTTTATTTTTAATTTTAATTAAATATTTGATTGCTAAACAATAGTTGATAAAAACAAAATTTTAAATAATATAATTACAAATTTATTTAAGTATTAAAAATGTTTTAAATGGTATAAGTTTATTAAAATATTGATTTTAAACAATATAAATAAAATCGTCAATTTTTTACATTATGATTATGCTTCTTAATAATTATCAGTTAGGTTTTTTCCGAGTTACCACAAGTGTTAGGATCCCAAACAAATTTTCACTTTTCCCGTGGGTGTGGATTCAAATATCCCGTGAAGAATAAATGTTGAGATTTCTATTTATTGTTTGGTAGAAGGGGTAAATTTTAAAGATTAAGATGAAATTGAAACTAAAGAGTTTATGTGATAAAGGAGATAAAATTTAAGGATAAATTAAGATAAAATTAAAGTTTAAAATATTTATTTGTAATGGGAATAAAGTTAAAGGATAAATTAGGATGAAACAAAATTTTAGGATGTCTTTTTACAAAAGAAGTAAAGTTTAGGGGAGTTAAATAATTTTTCCATCATTCAAATTGACTTGTGCTTAAAAGAAAACAAAAATAGAAAAATACATGCCTAAATTTATAATATATATTATCTTTTCAAATAATATAAATTTACACTCCTTAACCATATGTTACTTGTACATGTACATATGTACGATCTAATTTAATATGAATTAAGGTCGAGATTTATATATCATTAATGTTTTAATAACTAATTACGACAAGTTAAAGGGTATTCATTTTGGAAGGAAAAAATTGCACACGTTTTTATTTTATTTTATTTTTTATAATCAATCAATTATATATTTAAGGAGATGATAGCTGAGAACTAATTAGCGTATTTGAAATTAGAGAGGACATATATTTAGTCTATTTGATAAAATTAACTTGTAAACCGCTAAAACTTATAACTAGATTATTTAACAAGATAATATGTTTCACATTACCAATTAGACATTACACACATAAAGTTTTAAACAAAGATCAGTATAAGAAAAATAAACCCATCTCAATAATAGCACTAATACTATTCTGTAACAAGATGTAATGCGACAGTAAAAAAACCATCATGTGATAAAAAAACCAATTTAAATTTGCAAACTTGCCCCTAACATTAGGAAAATGCGACTGCGTGTATACAATGACGACTATGATGGAACCAAGCAGCAGCCACATCTCAATTAATTTGGAAATGCGACAGCATAAATGGAAAATCAATTTAACTGTTCACCAATCAGTTAAAGCCTATGTTGCTTAACACTTCAGGTCCGTCTCTTTGGCCAAATCATTCACAGTATTTTGTTCTACTTTCACATTATCTTCATCAGCTTTCTGACAAGAAATATCTAGAGCCTGCAAGAACCAAATTCAGTGATAGAATTTTGTAAGAGTATGTATATTCTCCCGTATACACGCTTAGTGTTAAGCATTTATGCTTTGTATTGTGAAATTCACCTTCATGCAAGTTTCAGCAACTGCAGTATCAGAGCCTCTCAAATGCTCTCCACTTGTCTGGTCCTCCTGGAACGGTAAGCCAGTATTACACATTGTACTAAGTTTCATATGAATTTATGCACAAATTTGTAGAAATTATTGTACGTCAAATAACATCAAAAGTCTTGGTTTCCGAAGATGAAATGTCTAATGTTTTTTTGCCCGGTGAACTAATTGCCAAAAAAAAAAAAAAATCTTTGACAGGCAGACAACACACTAGTGACACTACATGACTACACATAATTTTATCAGTGTATTTGAACTGTATTAGGATGCTTGACAGACAAACTAAAACAATCAATATTTTAACTTCTATGGAGATCAGTCATATAGATTATTAAGTATATGATCCTGCAGAATATAGTTTTTAATTATTATTTGTTATTCCAACATGTCCCTTCTAGCTGTAAAGTGGCCACAGAGCATTTCTAAGATCTTCCCTGCACGCCGGGAATGATAGATATCTATTTATTAGCTTGAGAGAGAGTTTTGGAGATTATGATATTATTTTCTTATTTTAATTTCTACAATTTTCTTTTAACTTAGTTCCCTTAACTAAAATTTTGACAGCAAGATTATAGCGAGTAAATATCAGGACTCCCTATATATATACTTGTACTCATTATCATAAAATAATATTCAATTCTTTACATATTTCCAAGTACCAATCCTTACCTTTTAGTCTTAGGGACACCTATTTGGAAGGTACACTCCAAAAGAGTATACCATTCATTTAAAATGAATTACATCAAGAGTAACTCATTTAGAATTACTCACCATCCTTGGTTCCACTATTCATTTTCTTACAATCTACTAGTTAAGATTAGTTACGCATTAGATTTCAAGAAAATAGATGATAAGGATAAGGAGTAACTATTAGAGTCTCTCTCTTATATATATATATATGAAAGGAAATCTTATATGAAAGTGAGATGATTAAATCTGAACCGTATAACTATAAATAGAGGGTTGAGATTTAACGTCAAAAAATCACATTACATTTTAAAAAACTCACATGACTTTTTTAGTAATCACATGACATTAAATCTTGACCGTCCATATTTGGTTATATGGTCCAGATTTAATCCTCTCACTCTCATATAAAATAACTTCCTCTCATGTGATATGTCTTCCTTCTCCCTCTCTCTCTCTCTCTCTCTCTCTCTCTCTATATATATATATATATATATATATATATATATATATATATCAAATTATTCCAAGAGTAACTTGAAAAAAGTTATTCTCCATCCTCAATTTTCATTTTCTTTTAATCTGATTTTAACGAATAACTTATCTTTGATTTTTATAATTTTTTTATCGGCAAATGTTAATGGTTAGTTTGTTAGTTTTTTATAGCAGGAGGGATCGAACCCATGACTTTTCCCTCCTCCCCTTCTTTCTTAACCAATCAACCAACCTTATATCTCCTCTTTGATCGTTAGATTAAAAGAAAATAAAAGGTGAGGACGAGGAGTTACTCTTAAAAATAGTTACCCTTGGAGTAACTTGAATCCTTCTTATTACACACATGTAACTCACCTTGAATCATTAACTTTTAAAGTTCCTCTTGGGATAAACTTCAAGGGATCTAGGGTTGAAGATTAATTACTCATTAGATTTCAAGAAAATGAATGATAATGATAAAGAGTAACTCTTAGAGTCTTATATATATATATATAAAGGAAACATCTTATGAGAGGAAACATCTTATATGAAAGTGAGTTGATTAAATCTAGACTGTTAAACCATAAATAGAGGGTTGAGATTTAATGTCAAAAACTCACATGACTTTTTAAGTAGTCACATGACATTAAATTTTGACCGTCCATGTTTGGTTATACGGTCCAAATTTAATCTTCTCATTCTCATAAAATAACTTTTTCTCATATGATATGTTCTCTCTCTCTCTCTCTATATATATATATATATATATGTATGTATGTATGTATATATATCAAATTACTTCAAGAGTAACTTGAAAAAAGTTATTCTCCATCCTCATTTTTCATTTTCTTTTAATCTGATTTGAATGAATAACTTATCTTAGATCGTTCGAATTTTTTTTATTGGCAAATGTTAATGGTTAGTTTGTTAGTTTTTTTATAGCAGGAGGGATCGAACCTACGACTTTTTCCTCCTCTCCTTCTTTCTTAACTAATCAACCAACCTTATATTTCCTCTTTGATCGTTAGATTAAAAGAAAATAAAATGTGAGAATAAGGAGTTACTCTTAAAAATAGTTACTCTTGGAATAACTTAACTCCTTATTACACACATATAACTCACCCATTAACTTTTAAAGTTACTCTTGGGATAAACTTCAAGGGATCAAGGTCAAATGGAACAACTTGAAAATAAAACAAAATTAAATGGGATAGTGCTATGTAAAAAACTCATAGGGTTTTGATATTATCTATTAACAGTGAAATTAGAAAACATTCATTCGGGAGTAATGGTTACTTTTTTTGTTGAACAGTGCATTAACATTTATGCAAATATTGTGATTGCAACATTTATATAATTGAAATAATGTACTAAGTATAATTTTAGATTGTCTCTGAAAACATGGCTAATTCAATAGATTTATATACAATTTCTGACATGTATAACATGTTTTACCACTATTAGAGTCTCAACATGAATGAAATTACTATAATTTAATTAAATGATTCAAAAACCAAGAGACACATACCAGATCATTGGGCTGATGTTCAGAAATTTCTTTCTTTACTTTGCTCGAGACAAGCTCACTGATAAACGAGGCCACAAATTGAGGACATGATCATGTGATATTTAATCTCATAAGAAAGAAATTGAGTATAAAGCAGAATACCGTTCGACATCAATGTCCATGTCAGAATCTGGATCCCATGGCCCATCTCCATCATCATGATCTTCATCGGCCTGAAAAATTGTACGCATGTGTATGTGAGCATTTCGAAATGAGCTTCAATAAGAAGACAAAAGTCAAAATCTAGTACGGATAAGGATTCAGATAAGTTAAGATTTGTTTTCGTTTGTTGATTTATGTTAGATTTTGGGTCTAACTAATCCCTACAAAACCAACTTTGTAAGGAGAGGGGTGCCTAAGCTTTATATACTCTAGTCAAAATGGGTGTTAGAGTATACAATCTACTCGAATTATTGGTTGTACAGTGTTGGAAAGTCACCTTAGGTGCGGTCACCCCTAACCCACCTTAGTTGTAGTGGGTGGCTGTGGGTAAAAGGGGTGTGTTGAAGTTCCACATTTTGTCTTGGGATAGTGTTAAGATAGAATATATAAGTCGGGGACAATCCTCACCTTAAAAGCTAGTTTTGTAGGGTTGACTTAAGCCTAAACCCAAATTGTAATATGATATCAGAGCCTATCTTAGATCCATTGATGGGCCACTTGCGTTTGCCACTCTCCAGGCGGGTAGCCTTGAGTGTGAGGGTAAGTGTTGGAAAGCTGCCTTAATTTCGATTGTTAAAATAGGGGAAAACAGAGGGATATTTGTCTGGAAATTATGTCTGAGAACCCCACGGATGCACTATTAAATGGATGTAATAACAATAGATACTAATAATGAGAGGATACTTTGTTTCCTCAAAATCAAATCCTGCTTTCCTATAATAAATGTATATTATTTTACCCCCCTTAAAGTATAAGCTCTCAGCTTGTCACAAGAAAATTTATTCCCAACTAAATAAACATAAAAATGGAGTTCCACCAAAAAACAATGGTTTGAAAGACAACTTCGGGATGTTGGCGAAGTCGGGGAGTATTGCTAGAAAGATAACATTGTTAGAGAGTTGGAATAACCGTCGGCCTAAGAAAATTTATGGCAAGCAAAGTAAGTTTTGACCTTCTTAAGAACCACATTTGGAAGCTTCAAACCAATATTAGTGGAAACCCAAAATTATTTAAACTTGAAAGAGAGGAAATCATTATAAATAGCCATGGGCAAGGAAAACAATGCAGAAATACACAACCAACGAAGCACATAAAAGTCATTGAAAAACATGTCGAAAAAGGGCGGCAGGATAGGCGACTGGAAAGTTCTTCGTCTCTTTCATTTCAGATGGTGAGCAGCAAGCAAAAGGCAATGGCCGACAGCAGGATTGACAACCAAAATGTTCTTCATTGAAAAATGAGTGACAAGCACAAGGTAGTGGCATGTGGGAGCCATCGTCAAGACATAGAGAAGGCAAACACAACAAACAGCAGGAAACTTGCACACATTGTTTGCAGAATGGGACCCACCAAACAAGGTCTGATTGGGGCAGACTTATGGGGTTTGTGGTTTGATTGGCCCGTCTCTGACGCCATTAACAACACCTTATAGATCGATGAAAAGGCATTTCAGATGGTGAGTTGTCAAAAGGATAGGTCGTCGGAGCTAGGGATGGCAGAAAAATCCATACTCATGGATAAAATCCGCCATGGTTAAATGGTGGATACTTTAAATGGGTATTCGTTACCCACGGGGGTACGCGTATTTTTTTACCCGCTCGATAATGGATAGGGTACGAATATCATAGTACTCGTACCCATGGATACCTACTACCTGTGAAATTATAAAGTATCCTTATACATATATATATATATATATATATATATGTATTATCAAAGAAAAAAAAACCATATTACCTAAATCTAATTTTGATATTGTTTCACCCTCAATCTCTCTCTCTCTCTCTCTCTCTATATATATATATATATATAATATTTTCAATTTATTTGGACTAATGTTTTTCTTGGAACTTATGCTTTGAGAAATTGTAATTTTATTTGTACTTTGGATTTATGTTTATTCATGCTTAAGACATACTTATTTCATGCTTAATTTTGTTGTATTAATGTTTCTTTTTTGCTCTTGATTTTTAATTCACTAGCTTTACTTGATGTTGAAAATCACTATTTTTAATTTTTTTTAAAATTTGAAGTATCCATCGATACCCGTGAGTATAAAAAAAATCCATGGGTATTTTTCAAATGAATACCCAGTGACGTCAAGAACGATGTCAACACGATCGGATTCAAACACATGCTGTTCATCGACGAGAGAATCAATAATGGTTTGAATGCGAAACAAATAGTCAGAAATTGAACTATTGGTCAGAAAAATGTCATGTAAATCATTGCGGAGTTGCTGCTTTTTCGCACGAACAATGGAGTAAAAGTGCATGTGGAGCTTGTCCCAAAGATGCCACGTAGTTTAGCAACCAACAAGCCGCAGAAGCACCTCGCCGGAAATAGTAGATTGAAGCCACGATAGAAGGAGCTGATCCTGTTGCTCTAAAGCAAGAACAGAGGGCAAAGTAACACCAGCATCACGATCGACAATGATGAGATATCAAGGCAGAATCTACAGTTTAATGAGAATATGAAAAAGGCAATGTCCTTTGAGAACAAGTTCAACCTGTTGACCCCAAAGGAGGTAGTTGGAATTGTTAAGCTTTTGTGAGATGGAGTGCGAAAACTCCTTTGTAGTGATAACCGCCGAAGAACCCAGAGAGCCACTGTTCCTTGGTGGAGGAGGGGAACGAGGAGGAGCGGAAGCCATGATTGATTGAAACAAAACTCTATCATACCATATAGAAATCTCAAAGAGAGAAAATATCACTAACAGAATTGAGGCCAAGAGAAATATTATTCAACCCAATGAGAAAGGGTTACACCTCATTTTATATAGGCAGTTACACAGAGATAACTGTCAATTGACTCTAGTCAGTTAACTATAGCAGTACAATTAACTGTAGTTAATCTTATACATAGAAGCTAAGAAAGGAAAAAAGTCTATCGAATAAATATACTCCTATAAAGTAAAATATATGGCAGTAGAGGTTTACCTCTCCAAGATCAGAATCAGGAGGCCTTTCCTGAAATTGGACACTAGGAGCATGCTGCAGCTTGGAAAGATTTTCAAGTAGTTTAGATCGAATTTCTTCAAGTAAATGCCAGGAATTCTTGTTTTCCATGTTACTTGGGGCAACATGAAGGGTATAATCTGGACCAAAATATTCATAATACTCGTGCTGTGGCATTTTGTCATCAACTTCTATTCCAAGAGCAACTCCTGTCTGCCTTAACATATAAGTTATAACATGTATAATTTTCTGTATTTGGATTAAATTCTTTACAAAACAATTACTCAAGTAATACATAACTAAACATGAAAGCTGAGAAGTGAGAAACAACAGCTACATGGTAAGCCCCATTGAATACTAAGAAGCTTTAGGATATCTAATTTATATTTTATAGTTCAAGACAAGCAAAATGAAACAATAACTCAACTACTTTGACCACTCCAACATAACTACTGCCACTGAACAAGTTACTTCATGTTTAGAATTCTGCATTTTAAATAATCAACATATGAAAGATGGAGAAAATATTGGAATTTCATGACATTAACCCCACTTGTGGGTTGTAGCACCCTGAATAAGATATGGTAGTCCTATGAATCAGGCTACCTTATATTTAGTGATATTACAATAAATAAATGGCAGAAATTTTATTAATTGAAACAACATTCTACCTCATAGCACCAACAACGAGCAACATTCCGAATGGTGTAGCCACCACCACCTAGTAGCAAGAGGGGCACATTGAATGATCTCATGTATTTGACACACTCTGCATGACCCCTAATTGAAAGATTGAAACATCCCAATCGGTCTCCAGATAAAGAATCAGCACCGCACTGGAGAACTACTGCACCAGGCCGGAACACTTCCATTATTTTTCCGATTATTGGTTTGAACAAAAAATGATAACTCTCATCATCAATGCCATCATCAAGTGGAACATTAAGAGAGTAATATTTTCCTTTTCCATATCCAATATCACGTACATCCCCAGTTCCAGGAAAATAGTCACCGAATTTATGGAAAGAAACAGTCATGACTCTGTCAGTAGTGTAGAAAGCTTCCTCCACACCATCTCCATGGTGGATATCAATGTCCACATATAGAACACGCTGCAACAGATGTAATATAAGCATTTGAAATCAGGAACAGACACAAAAGTTTGTGAAGAGAAATTTGAGAACTTCAGAATACTAACATTTTACCAGTTCACCCCGAGAAATTTTAATTCAGATAAAATTTAAAATGCTAAGTTTAAAATTTTGTTTTTTTTGCACAGCAAAAATTTAATAGTATTAATAATGATTCAGTACTAGATGTACTGAAAATAGCAAATAGATACAAAGGCAGATCCTGCCGAACCCAACTACTATAGATAAAATCACAGTAGCTGGATACCCAGCAATCAAACAACCCTAAGACATTTCTTCCTTCAATCTAGTAGACCAATGATTAAAATGAGTATGAAAATCTTTCTCTATACAATTTAACCAAGACCAAGTATGGAATAAAGCTTCGTCCATGACTTTTTCGGGGCTGAAAGTCTGGTTTTTGAACACCAGAGAATTTCTATGCTTACAAATAGTCATACATAGAGCTACCCATAAAACTTGCCATCTCTTGTCTACTGAGGTTTTCCCACTCCAATTTGAGAATTGCAGAAAATGATCTCTAGGCTCAATGGGGAAAGGACCCACTCTATTGACCCAGCTCAAAGTCTCCCACCAAAGATTCCTAGTTTTTATACATGAGTACATGACATGACCAACAGTTTCATCTTCCACATCGCAAAGAGGACAATTATAAGAAGGCAACTCCACATGTCTCCTCCTAAGATTATCCTTGGAAGGTAATCTGTTCTTGAAGATTCTCCAAGAGAAGGCACTTGCTCTTGGTGGAATTTTCAAACTCCAAATAATCTTGGAAGCGCTGTCTTCAGTAACATGTCTGTCCTCAGCCTTTAGGAGATTGTAAGCTGACTTTGTGGAATAAGAACCACCAGAATCAGCTCTCCATAAAAGAAGGTCCCCACTTGAAGGTTGGATGTGAACATCATCAATGTCTGCCATGAAAGCTGCCGCTGTATCAATTTAAAATTTTATATTTCAACCCCTCAAATTATACCTTACTCCAGTCCTATAACCTGTTGAACCCCTTGAAAATTCAAAAATGATGGAATCATCAACAGCTGAATTGAAACTGACAATGCCAATCTGCAATGTCTGATATAACTTCATTCCCTAAAGATTCACTATCACAGTATGTAACCTTTTTAAATATATTTCTACTGTTTATGAGCAGAATTCATAAGAGCCTGTACACTGTGTTTGGATGAGGAAAGAAGAAGGAAAGGAAGAAAAGAGAAAAAAGAAAGAAATATAGTAGAAAAGATGTATTGTGTGAGTGAATAGAAATAAGAAGGAAAGAAATGGAAAAAGCTATCTCAGCTTGTTTGAATGAATAGAAGAGTAGAAAGAAATGGAAATGTCATATATGAAATCCTTTTTACCCTTAACATATGTTCCAAAAACCAATGAAGGGTACCTGTGGAAAACACATATGCCTCCTCCTTCCCCCCCTAAAATCTACCCTAAAGTGAGGAGAAATTTTTTGGGTGGATGCCACACCCAAATTTTTTTTTCTCTCCTACAATCCACCTCCATCCAAATCACTAATTGTACATTTCTATTGTAACTCTCTCATCTCTATCTCTCTCCTCCCCAGATTCATCCATCCAAACAAACTGGTATTGTGCTTCTATCTACAATCTTGCTTGAATATTTTAGAAGAAAAATAATCCCAATTCCTGAAATAATTTCATTTGCCAAAAACTCACTATCAGGGTACTGTAGAAGCATATTTAATATGAAGTTTTGATGATGTCCCCTGATAAGCGCTTCTCAAGTTTAATCCAAGTCAAGAACTCAGAAATTCAAGATAAATGATGAAGTTAGTCCCTAGAATCTTAGAAAGCATTCTTTAATTGATGATGGTAAGCTTTGGCCAAAGGAATTTTTCCAAATGCATTTTATGGTTTTAAAAAGATAGTATTTTCTCTCTGGTAATCGATTACCAAAGGATGTAATCAATTGCCAGTGGCCAAATTGGTTTCTGAAATGATCTTACTAAATTTGAATTTAAATTTTAAAACCTGTAATCAATTACACAAAGCTTGTAATCAATTACCAGAAGTTTTAAACGTTTTATAACAGCTATTAGAAATTTGAATTCAAACTTTAAAGCCTGTAATCGATTACCAGTAAGGCATTTTTAAAAATAACTCCCAAGAGTCACAACTTTTCAAGATGTTTTCTAATGGCCATCAAAGGCCTATAAATAGGTGACTTGGGACACGAAATTTCCTCAGAGTTTTTCTGAACAAATTGTCTTATCCTCTCAATACCAAATTATCACATAACTCTCAAAAAGAATTCCTTGGCCAAAACACTTGCAAATTCAATAAGGAATCTTGAGTGATCTTCAATTGTAATATTTTTCTCTTAAAGAGAAAATTTTTCTTCTTATTCAAAGAGATTGATTAAAGGACTAAGGGTCTCTTAAGTTGTAAGGAATTCTGAACACAAGGGAAGGGTTGTCCCTGCGTGATTCAAACTTTGTAAAAGGCATTTTACAAGATAGTGGAAATCTCAAGCGGGTTGCTTGGAGACTGGACGTAGACACAAGACGTGGCCGAACCAGTATAAAAACTGAGTTTGCATTCTCTCTTCCCTTAAACTTCTTTAATCTATAGTTATTTATCTTTTGTGTTAAAGAAGTTTACTTTGAATTATCTTTTTAGTAATTCAAATTAAGGGTGCATTAATAATTAAAAAAGAGAGTTAAAATTTTAATTGGGGAGTAATCTCTGATATCTTAATTCATCCCTCCCTTCTTAAGATATCTGAGGCCACTTGTTTAACAGGTACAAAACCTTATCCAATATTTTTGTTTTGTGCTGTTTACAACCAGTAATCACAGGAGCTTGTATTGTACTTCTCTGTACAGTATGTACAGAACTTCCAATCTTTCCTTCCTGAATATTTTCGAAGACAAATCAGAATTCATCTTAACCAGTTGGATATAGAGTAGGCCAAAATCCCAACTCCTTGGTTTATAAAGATTGCAAAGTAAATGCCTTTCAATATAGCCTTTTTCCTCTAACTTAGTGCTAAATCACTAGTCAACGTGCATGAAAAAAAAGGTTATAATCAAAGGTCTCCCATGAAGACTAAACTTCTTTTTGCAATGACTATCATGAGAGCTTCTATGCTACTTCCCTATATTGACTTGTCCTGAATATTTTAAATATTTGATTCTTCAATCGGTAAGGAAACATGAACAACTATGATCTTAGCTAACTAAAGGGAATTTTCCATTTTAATGCCTTTCTTAGTCACTGCCTCAATTGCAACAAAATTGTAGATTATAGACATGCTCGTTATTTTAATGATATGTCCTTTAAAATTATAAACAGGAGGAATGTTTTCTATTGGAATTAAAATTGGTGTGCTACTTTTGTTTAGATGCATTAAAGGAGAAATTACTGGCAGATCATGTGTCTATTTCAGAAAGCTTACTCCTGGAATGTAACCAATTAACAATTAACAAAACTTCCAACCGATTAAGCTGTGAAATCTGAAGATCCATTTTTTAATAGTGTTAACGAGGTAAACGATACAGGGAAATAACTTCATGTGCCTGCTTATGCTAGGCACAGGACCTATGATAGAACACTAATTCTGAAATTGAAAAATTGAAAGGGAAATTTTATCGAATTCAAACAACACACTGCCAAATGACAGTTCCAGAGCCTAGGGCTCCTACAGAGAATAGTTATTTGTTCAAAGACTGAGCTATGTCCTTCATTATTCAATAGTACTAATTCCCTACAAAAATCCTAAAGAATATATCAAGTAAAAAAACAGACATTTCAACGAAATCAACATACCTGTAAAGCAGCACAAAAAAAAGAAATCAAAAGGAAATACACAATTACACAAACCTCATGCTGTTTGAGAAGTTCTAAGATTGCAAGGACTATATCATTAACATAGCAAAACCCAGAAGCCTCACACTTCTTGGCATGATGCAACCCTCCAGCCCAGTTGACAGCAATATCACATTGGTCATGATTTAACTTGACAGCACCCCCAACTGAACCCCCTGCATAAGTTTGACAGAAAGAGTAGAGGCCATCAAAAACAGGACAATCTTCACCAACATTAAAGCGTTTCAGTTGCCTTAGATGATCCTGCTGTGTTTCAGGAGTTATGCTTCGAAGGAATGCAACATAATCATCAGCATGAAAACGACAAAGGTCCCTGTCTCTAGCAGGAAATGGCTTGTGGACCTGCATGTGCTGTAGCAATCCATAATGGGCTAGAAGAGCATGTGTCATCCGTATACGATGTGGCTTCATTGGGTGACCTTGACCATAATAGTAATTCCCAACCTCCGGATCATAAAAATAGCACACCTTTCTCTTCACCCCATCAGGTGCAGATGGTAAAGAATTGCCACCGGTATCCATGTCTATTGTTTCCCGTTATTTCTCTTGTCAATATTCAACCATCCTAACAAAATTCCCTGGAAAAGAAGCCAAAGGGACTATTAAAAAAAAAAAAGTGAAACAACTCAACTCAAAAGTATTGACGAAAAGAGAGAGAATGAGAGATAAACAAAGGTAATGACCAAGATGGGTAATCAGAAAATTAAATTCAAAATAAATAAAAAAAGAGTTGGGTTACTATAGACATGGTTTATGGGCTGTAACTCTTACAGCTGGCATACTGGCACCATATCCACAAACTAAATACAAACCTAATAAACTAAGTACAAACCCTATCGGTCAATGTGTAGATTAATAAATAAAAAAAAAGCACGACGGAAAATATCGATCAAAATCATAGATTGTCATACTACTGAATAAATGAGAAAGTAAATATAAAACATAATAGTAATTGATTCCATAATTCCATTGTAAAAATGGATAGAGCTTATGTACCCTAGATTTTAGCCTTACCTCTTCGCTTTGCAGAATTAGCTGCACAGACACTCGGTCGACCAACGTAACGACAACTGACGATGAGAGAAGCAACTCCGGCCAAAAGCGCCTCACAGCCCTCACTGCTTTTTGGAAGCAGATCCTCTCCAGCGGGAAATCTTCTCCGGCTCCCTCCAGCAACTTTTTGAACCGTTGGATCTCACAAGTCTCTCTCACCATCTAAAATCAAATTAACGTATTCTTTTATTTACAGTTTGCAAATAAATATTACAATTAATAACAAATAATAAAATATATTATATTATTTATATATTAAATATTTATAAAATTAAATGTTATATGTTGCTTTTTTTTTGTTCCTAAACTTTTTTTAAAAAATTTATTAGTCTTAGTGCCTAAAGTTTTGGTCTATTATTGTTTTTAGTCCTTCTCTTAAGTCTTGTTGTTAAGTGAGAGGTGACAATAGTTATAAGCGCTACGTGTTAATATTGTGTGGCTGCTCATTTTCTGGGGTTTAAACAGCCCAAAAATGCTCTCTTTACCGTCCACCTTCTATCTCCTTCTCAAACCCATATTATGGTCCCCCTACACATGGAGCATTTGATGTAACACGTCATTAACGTCAATGGAGCACATAAGAAGGTTGTTGGGCCTTTAAGAGATTGCAGTTTGGTGGTGGTTTACGGTGAGGAGGAAACAGAGTGAGAGATTAATATAAGGTTGAGCACCACCTCTGTATGACATGTTGAGGTCGCAATATGCATTTGCAGTCTGAGGAGGAAGATGTAGTTGTTGCGGGCCCAAGAATTCTTTAAATTTGTTCTTAATTTTAGATTTAGGGTTTGGGGTTTAGTGTTTGGAGTTTGGGGTTTAGTTTTATAGTTTTCTACATGGTATATGCTTAAACATCCAAATTTACATGGTCTCTGTCTTATGAATCCTCAACAAGGCTTTAGTGCTTTTTTTTTTTTACTATCCTACCAGGCTACCACCTTATTATCCGACCTTTAGAACTCCTCTTGGTACCTAGTAGCCATGTAGTGTCCCCATTAGTAAAATTATTTGATGCAATTGTCTTAATCCTTTCCACCAGGACCAAATATTGTCAGAGCAGATCACTCTCAAATACTTCTCATGTTGCTCCATATTAAACACAATCCTCTATGGCCCTTTATCGGCTTCCCCTTCCATGTGAAAGAAAGTGGTTAGAGGCACTTCTTGTGATCTATTGGTATTCCATGCATTGAAGGAATTGCTTCATGTGTGGGAGCCATTCAGTGGGTTCAACCCTCTCTTCTTGGGAAATTCTTTCATGTGTGAACAGGAATGCCACCAAGATGAGTTCAATTCTGAAGATGCGCCATCAACAACTAAAAAGAACCTTGGGAGAGCCACGCCACAAAAGCTAGCTTTTGTAGTTGGTGTCTTGGAGAGCCCAAGGCCTATAAACCTCACATTAGATTCCCATACTTCCAATGCGGGACTCAAGTCCCAAACCTTGGAAGTTGGAATTGGATCCTAGCATCACCACCCTTTTATTGGAGTTTACTACCTTATGGCCTTCTTCCATTAGGATTTAGGGTTTAGGGTTTAGGGTTTGGGGTTTTGGGGTTTGGGGTTTGGGGTTTAGGGGTTTGGGATTTGGGGTTTAGGGTTTGGGGTTTAGGGTTTAGGGTTTGGGGTTTAGGGTTTATGAATTAGGGTTTAGAGATTAGGGTTTAGGGTTTAGGGTTTAGGGTTTCAAATTTAGGGTTTCGGGTTTGGGGTTTAGGGTTTGGGGTTTGGGGTTTGGGGTTTGGGGTTTAGGGTTTGGGGTTTGGGGTTTAGGGTTTAGGGTTTTGGGTTTGGGGTTTTGGGTTTGGGGTTTAGGGTTTGGGGTTTAGGGTTTGGGGTTTAGGGTTTGGGGTTTGGGGTTTGGGGT